>NC_092875.1:163410355-163745355 GCF_028372415.1 Notamacropus eugenii | reverse complement strand
TGGCACAGAGAAGGCACTTAATAAATGTTTGTTTATTGATTGAAGTAATTATGAATGAACCTTAAGTAAAACACAATACTAGGTAATATGAAAAATGTAACCATTCATGCCACCCATTTGTGGTAAACCAGGATGCCATGATAAATCCTAATATCCTTTGACCCCTCATTCCAGAACCAGACTGCTACATTTATCTCTCAGGTTTCAAACCCAAAGGGGTTTGAAGTATCTCTCTTCTAATGATAATAGCTCAAGCTCCTCATTATTGTCTTCCCTTTTCTTGTTAAATGACATTAACTTGTATCCCATTTCCATTTCCCAACTAGCATGAATTACATTTTAAAGTTATTTACTTTGAAGATGTGAGCAAAACAGCTTTATAAACATTTTTCTAGTATCTTGGAGCTTCTAACAGCACAGTTTTAAATACTGGTTCAACCAAGTCCATGTACAAATATAGCATGATTGCTAATTGAGTGCTTGTCTCAGTTCTCATTGGACTAAATCCCCAGGGTCATTCCTTGCTCCTCAGTGCAATAGATTCTGGACTGGCTGCAAAACTTGTCTTGGACTACTGGGCTTCTGAACTTTTTAAATGTATGGGAGTCTCCAGATTCATCTCCTTCACCTAAATCAAAAGGACAAACAGTCAGGCAAAGTACTACAGCCACTTGACTCAAGGTCTCTCCTTTAAAAATCATCCCTCACTGGATGCCTTCAGCAAAGGAATCAAAATGAAGAGAAGTGATCCAAGTAAGAGAGAAGAGAAGAAGTCAATGAGTGTCCTATGGAATGCCTCTATTGCCATTTAAAGAACTCCCATTCACCATGGGTCTAGCTGACTAGGACAAATTACAGACAAGACATACTAGGACAGTTTTCAAGACTGTTTCAAACTTTCCCCAAGTCATTGACAATAAACATACTCATAACTTTCCAGGACATTGGCTCCAAACTTCTTCCACATAGGAAATTTGTATCAGAAGCACTTTGAATTTATTCCAGGCCCCTAAATTTGAAAATTTTACAGTCTCCAGCAAATTAGTAGGTATGTTTTGAATGAGTTTCCATGACTCTAATATAGATTATTCCTATGGAGTCCTGGAGAGGCATAAGCATTGTCTTTTTATTTGTTTCCCTATGGTTATATGGTAAAAATCCTCAAAAGAGTCAACATGGTATGATGTTACACAACCCCATGTGTACTAAAGAAAATTATATTTATCCTGGTCTGCTCTCTTGGTGGATTTCTGCTCTTGATATGAATTTTTGGCTTATGGTATCTAGTAAAATCTGAAAGAAGTGGAGCCCTAGACCCTTTTCCCTCCAAAACCAACATGTTGATCTCAGTCCTTTGCTTTAGATTGATTTTTCCCTTTCATTTTAGGAGGAGATTAAATTGGAAGATCTCACCTCCAAGTTTCTAAAAAATCAGGAGAGTGAGCCTCTGGAAGTCAAGGTGTCCGGGAAATAATTCCATGCTGGCTTTAGCAGTCAGCACAGTCTGAGGAATGAGAAGAATGATTAAGTCTTTGGTCAGTCAGGCCCTTTTCAAGGCACATTCACTTCTGGCTACACAATAAATCAAAGAGGATGCCATTTGTCATGTGTTTAGCAGACTTGCTCAGTAAAAAGAGCTTGTCCACTGAATTGGATACCCTTGAAGGAGATGGCAGGAGGGAGCTGCTGGAGAAAGCAATGGGCTGCTTCTTTTTCTATCTTGAGCCATTGGGTTTCTTTTCTGTGAAGATGTAGACACCCTTTATCCTGTTCACAGAGAAGAGGACTTGGAAGGTGAATTTTGCTTCTTGCCATTCTCACTGGCTCACTCTGTGACCTAAATTTCTTCATCTGTACCAGGGCTCTCAAATAACATGGATACATTCAGTGCTTCAGATGAAAGATGCCTGTAGATGTGAAGTACACAAGTCCTGAAATGTACTTGGACTTTTTTGAGGGCTATAAAAATAATCCTTTTATTCATCCATGAAAAACTGTCTTAAGTGCAAACTGGGCCAGGTGAGGCATTAGAATGTATTTCTCTTTATTTAAAAACATGACCAGTGCTTTGAAGATCATCTGAACTCCCTTAGAGAATTTGATGCCTAAACCCCTTTCACTGTTAAGTAAGGATCATGAAAAAGAATACAACTATGTAATTTAATGCTTAAAGATACCTCCATTGGTCTGACAAATGAGAAGTTATTTTTGGAAAATATCTATATTTCATAAAACATAACCTCTTAAGTTATAGTGATTCCTATCTCTTGAAGATGATTGAGCATGGGACAAATCTAAGTCCTGTACAGCAGACAGGGCTAACAATCTAAGCCAACCTAAAGAAATAAACTGGAGGGACGTCTTGGAATCCTCAGAATTATTCATCTTGAATTCAGAATTACCAAATCATGGAAGTTGAGAGTTGGATGAACCTTATGGGCCAAGCCTAGACAAGTATCTTTTCTATGGTATCCAGAATGAATAATCCTACCGCTAGGATGCCTTTGGAAGTTGTGGGTTCCCCCTCCTTACCACAGCTACTCATAGAAAGGGAAGAGAGTAAGCATTTATATAGCATCTACTTTGTGCTAGTCATTATGCTAATCATTTTACGAATATCACATTTGATACAACCAATAATACTGACAGATAGGTGTTGTTATTATCCACATTTTACAATTGAGGAAATTGAAGCAAACAGGTTCCGTGATTTGCCCACGGTCATACAGCTAGATTTGAACTCAAGCTTTCCTAACTTCAGACCTAGAACTCTATCCACCATGCCACTTAGCTGCCCTGATATTTCTAGAGAGTATCAAATCCTGTCCCTCACACCTCCCATATTTCCACAAGACAAGCTATAGCAGACAAAGATTCACTGCAGGAAGCCAGTCTGGCAGACGTTTCTGCTATAGACAAGAGGATTTCACAACACTTGAAACAATTCTTTTGGACAATAATTTTACCACTTAAGGTTCACAGTCAACTGAATGCCTTCTGTTGTAGCATGTATTTATCCTTCTGTAAATATATGTTGTGTAGTTATACATATATAATGACTTGTAACCCATCATTGATGCAGAACTATTCTTTGGCTAGAATGAGACCAAGAAGGAACACATCAAGACTTCCCCTGTAAGAATTTCAGCACCTTTTCTTAAGGTTACCTACTGTCTGGCAGAGATTTAAGTAGAACTTAGAAATAAAAAAAGGATACCAGGCAGTCTGGTTCTTAGAACTTCCATCAGTTTCCTTTTCCATTAGCCAACAAGTACTGGAAACATAACGTATGTTTTACACATAGTCTTTCCTAATGAGCAAGAACACTATACCCTCTTATATATACCTTGCTGTCCATTATTTGCAAAGATAATGCAGTTGGGCTGATGTTATTAGCTTATCTGCTTTGAGTTTCTTCTCCACTACTGCTAATAGGTTTATACCAAACTCTCTCACTCAATCTCTCCTTTGATCAATCACACACATCAAACAATCAATCAACAAACATTTATTATATACTAATTGTATGTCAGACACTGTGTTAAGCACTAGAGAAAAAAACAAAAATGAAACAGTTTCTGTCCTCAAGATGCTTGCATTCTATCATGGAAGACAATGGGTACATATATTAGCATATGCAAAATTTATATAAAATGGATACAAAATAGTTTGAGAAAGGAGGGCGTTATCAGCTAGAGGGAATCAGGAAAAACTTCATATAGAAGGAAAGGACCATATAAAGTCCTGAAAGAAATCAGAGATTCCTAAAGACAGAGATGAAGAGGAAGAACATTTCAGGAATGGGGTATAAAGCCACAGAGATAGATGTGTGAAGAACCAGTAGGCCAGCATGACAGGATCTCAAATTATTTGGAGGAGAGTAAGGTGTAAGAAGACTGGAAAAGTAAGAAAAGACCAAGTTGGAAAGACTTTGAAATGTCAAGTAGAAAAGTTTATATTTGATACCAGAAGTAATAGGGAACCATTCGAATTTATTGAGTGGGACTTATGACTATGTGAAGGATAGATAGATTGAAGTATGGAAAGGTTTAAAGTAGAGGAATCAAAATAAGAAGGAGCTTTAATTAATGGATCGTGGGCAGAGAGAAACAGAGATGTAGAGACAGAAACAAAAAGATTTGTCCACTAAATGTCTATGTGGGTTGGGTAAAGAATAAAGAATGACACTGAAGTTGTGATTATGAGGGACTGGAAGGATGGTAGGGTCCTTCACATCTTTAGATAACTTCATAAGGGAGATTTAAGGGGGAAATATGAGTTATGTTTTGGGTATATTGAGTTTGAGATACTATGGGACATCCTGTTCAAAATGCCTTATACATACAATTGTTGACATGGGATTAGAAGTCAGGAAGCAGACAAATAAGGAATGGATTTATAAATCTGAGAGTCCCCTGCATAAAAATTATAATTGAATTCACAGGAGCTGATGAAGTCACCAAGTAAACAAGTGGAGAAAGAAAAGGGAAAAGGCAAAACTTTGGAGTACAGTTAAAGTTAATAGGCATGATATCAATGATGAACCAACAAAGCTGCCTGAAAAAATATAAGCAAGGAACAGGAGAACTAAGAGAGATCAGTGTCAAGATCCAGAGAGCCGAAGAGCGCATTCAAAAGTATCTAAGACTGTAGACAGTTCAAGAAAGATAAAGATGGAGAAGAGGTCATTCCATTTAGCAATTAAAACATCATTGTTAACTTTGGAGAGAGCGATTTCAGTTGACTGATGAGATTAAGAGTCAGTTTAAAGAAGGCTTAGAAGAGGATTGTTATTAGAGCACGTAACCATGACCCAAGCATATTTGATTATTAGCTTGATTTCATGTAGCCCTGGTCTTCAGTTCTAAAAGAAAAAAAAAATTAAATCAGTGGTTACAAAGATGTTCCATTCCTTTAAAAGATTTTAGCCAAAATATCCTGATAAGCTATTGTGCAGGGATGAAAATTGACCTTTTGGGGAAATTGGAAAATGCCATGGAATATGCCTCACTTTTAAGAAGGGAAGTTAAAACTCTTCACTGTGTGAAAGAGAAAAGACTTCTAGAATACAGTACCTTTAATAATTTAAGGTGGAATCATCATAATTCTTACCAAAAAATTTCTAGTAACATTTACATATATTTAAAATTCTAAAAGATTATTGTTGTTTTGTTTTTCCTAGAAAAAGGAGATTGGTAAATGAGTTTACATGTTAAATGGTTTGTTGTATAGCATGTTAGACTTGAAGTCAGGAAGACATGAATTCATAATACTGCCTCAAGCGCTTACCTGACCCTGGGTAAGTTATTTAGCCTCTCCAAATTTGAACCTAAATCTACCTCTGCAACTTCCACCCATCACTCCTAGTTTTTCCTTCTGGTGCCAAATAAAACAAATCTAATTTCTCTTCCATATGGCAGAGGCCTTTATAGATATTTGAAGACAGCTATCATATGCCCACTCTTTCCAACCTGTTTCTCTTCTCCAGGGAAAAAGGATTGATGAAAAAAGGATTAAACACTATGGAATTCGCATAGCACTTTATCCTATACCTCTCCAATAAAATAATTGCTTTATTCAGTCCTTTTATTCATGGTCTCCAGTACCCATGCCAATCTGGAGGTTCTCTGGAAGCTCTTCATCTGGCCAATGTCCTTCCTAAACCTTAATTCCCAGAACTTGTCCCAATATTCCAGAGGTAGTTTGATTAGGACAGAATATATTGTTATTCTAGACACCGTGATCAATCACTGCTTCTTGACATTAATATTTTTGGCTCCTTTTATTGCCTTGATAATTCATATTGAGTTTGTAGTCCTACTGAAATCCCTGTGTCTTTTTTATATGGATTGCTTTCTAGAGACAGTGACAGAGTTCTGGATCTGAAGTCAGGAAGACCTGAGTTCAAATCTTCCATAAAATATATACTAGCTACATGACTTGAGGTGTAAGGGGCACGTAGGGAGGCCTAGCACCTCTGACATGAGGGTTTGTTGAGCCCTTTCCAGGGCTGTTTATCTACTTTTGGCGGCCACCTTTCACCCAACTCTCACCTGTGGCTCCAAGGAACTGTAGCACAAACAGTGGCTACACTCCAGTAAAACTGTCTTGGCACGTGGGCTTAACCATGTTAAGGATAACTGATAGGTCTCAAACCCTGCTGAGGACTTGAATTGAATTGCTGAGTTAAGAGGATATCTACCCCAAGTATGTGAAGCCTTTTCCTGATGTAATGGGTAGATGAGAAGGATTTCTTCGAATGGCCATGAAGAAGACTTAATCAGATACCGAAGATGCCAAGATCATCCACTGTACTCTAGGCCATCTCCACTCACCGTGACTTTTGTCCTGCCACTGAAATTCATTGACTTCAGAAGAGAAAGTGAGGCTGACGACCTTGTACAACTCTCTTCACTTAAATCCAACTTGTGTGTAATTCAAGGCATCACCCATGCTGTCATTGGACCACTTTGAAAATGAAGGCTGAATAATGACTGTGTAATACTAGGCAAGTCACTTAACTTCTGATTGCCTCAGTTTCTTCCTTTATGAAGTGGGGATAATAATAAGAACTACCTCAGCTTGTTGGGAGGATATAATTAAATAATGTTTGTAAAATTGCTTTGAAAACCTTAAAGCACTATATAAATGCTATTATTATTGCTTAATTAATTAACTATTATTAATTCCTTTGACAGTCTACACTTCAGCAGTTGATTTTTTGATAAGCACAAGACTTCATATTTTCCCTGATTAAATTACGACTTGTTAAGAGCCGCTTCTCAGGTTAGCATCCTAATATGTCAAGATCATTTAAAATCCCAATTCTATTAGTGTAACTTAAACTTTTATGTTTATTTCACTCAAAAAGTCAATTTATTTTGTTGTTAAATCATTGTTCAGTTGTGTCCAACTCTCTGTGACCCCATTTGGGGTTGTCTTGGTGGAGATACTGAAGTTGTTTGCTATTTCCTTCTCCAGTTCATTTTACAGAAGAGAAAACTGAGGCAAAGAGTTCAGTGACTTTCCAGAGTCACACAGCTCATCTTTGATGCCAGATTTGAACTCAGGAAGATGTGTCTTCCTGATTCCTGTCCCTATTGACTGCACCACTTTGATGCTCCAAACATTTATTAGATACCTACTTTATGTAAGCTACTTTACTTGAATCTGGGAGCACAAAGTACAAAAACATGATTTCTGCTGTTAAGGAGCTTGATTTCTAGTAGTAGAATAAGATATGCAAATATAATTGTATATACATTATAAAATTGTTAAGTGCTTAGGATAAATCAATCAGAATGACTTTGAAGACTTAAGGAGAAACTCCTAGCTGAAGAAATCAAGGGACATTGTTTGGTCCTCCTCAGTAAATGACCTTTGCTTACTTCCCTTAAAGATGAATTTAAATTCTGATTTCAGTGGGAAGTTCCCCATAGAGCACTTTCTCATTTACTTCCTACTGAATCAATTGCAGTTAGGTTGCTAGCATTTTTGTTCTCCCTTTCTAATCTTTTATGAGATAATTTCCCTCATGGAATCTTAGGCAATGAGATGTTACTTATAATATGTCTAAGTTCTTTGACATCTGATTGCCTCAGATATATGATTTTGGAAGGGGGTTTCCTTTCCATGCATCAAATCTAAGATAGCATGGTAATTTCCATGTTTCTTGTCATTTCTACTTCACTCACCAGTTTTTCCATTTTAGATCTATCAGTACCAATGTTGGATTTATGCCTCAAAGAGATCAAAGAAACAGGAAAAGAAACTACATGCAAAAAATATAGTAGATCTTTTCATGTTGATAAAGAAATGGAAACTAAAGGGGTTTGTTTCCATTAATAGAGAATGGCTGAACAAATGATAGCATTTGAATACAAAAGAACATTGCTGTTCCAGAATAAATATGAAACAAATAGTTTCACAGAGGCCTGAGAAGACAGAAATGAATACTGAGTGAAATAACCAGAAAGAGGAAAGCAGTTTATACATGAGCAACAACATTGTACAACCAAACAACTCTGAAAAATTTAAGAACTCTAATCAATTCAACAACTAACCAGAATTTCAAGGGATTAATGATGGAACATGTCATTCATCTCCCGACAGAAAGGTGATTGATTCAGGGTACAGATTGAGAATTTTTTCGGATATAGCTAATGCATGAATTTGTTTTGTATGGTTGCTTATTTGTTATAGGGATTTTGTTTTGCTTTTCTCTTAGTGGAAGAAGGAAGGTGACTTAATTGAAAAACATTAAATTTAATTTTCCAAAGAATTAAGTCCAGAGTGTAAGTCCTGCTCATGTCTTTTTCTACTTTCTGAATGATCAAATTTTTAAAAAGGCAAATCAAGAATTTCTTAAATATTCTGATTTTGTTACTATTCTGTTTCTTGGTGCCTTGAATAGATGACCCCAACATGTTTGCCCACAGACATCATTCCTCTCCAAGGCTAAGTTCACACATAGACCATATTCTCTATGAAGATTTTCCTGATTCCTCCAATTGAAAGATGTTTTTCCCATTTTAAACACCTTCCTTTTGTACTAGTTTCTTTTGCATTTGTTACAAATTTTCTCAGATCATCTGTTGTTCTTCAGTCATTTTCAGTTATTCTCATGACCCCATCTAGGGTTTTCTTGGAAGAGGTACTGGAGTAGTTTGTCATTTTCTTCACTAGCTCATTTTACAAATGAGGAAAATGAGGCAAACAGGGCTAAGTGACTTGGCCAGGGTCACACAGCTAGTAAATGTCTGAGGCCAGATTTGAACTCAGGAAGATAAGTCTTCCTGACCTCAGACCTAGTACTCTATCCACTGCACCTAGCTTCCATAGCTGGTCTTAAAAAATCCTTCACTTGAGGGGGCAGAGCCAAGATGGCAGAGTAAAAGCAGAGACTTGCTTGAATTCTGCCCCAAACTTCTCCAAATACCTGTAAAAAATGACTCTAAACAAATTCTGGAACTGCAACACCCACAGAATGACAAAGTGAAGCAAATCTCTAGTCCAAGATAGCCTAGAATGTTGATGGGAAGTGTCTATCACATTGACCTGGCAGCAGAGCACAGTACAGCATGGGCCATACAAGCACAGAGAGGACCTGAGGAGGCCTCTGGGGACTGAATCACTGGAAGCTATGGCAGGTTCCAGATTTCTTGACCTCAAAATGCCAAGGACAACTTGGAAGGTCAGTGAAAAAAGCCTGTCAGACCTAAGTGAGAGAGTCATGAGATCCAGCCCCAGTCTTGGGGCAGCAGTCTGTAATGGTCATAGTAGCAGTAGTGTCAGATGTTTCTGGAGCTCTAGGGCCACAGATTGTGGAGGGATTGATCACCTGATTGGAGGGGCATCATAGGGATCTCTTTACCAGTACTGAGGTAGAGATTCTCTTGCTTTGCCCTGCTTAGCTCTGTCTTGCACACAATTCCAAGTCAGAAAAGAGTGCTTGAGGGCACTCACAAACTAGAGCACAGACCAAGACAGGAGTAAACACCTCTCCTTTGATCATACAACCTTGGAAGAGCTGAAAATTTGCAGGTCCCTAGAAGTATTTCTGAAAATAGTTGCATTAAACCCCTGAAGCTTGGGACAGTACACCCCCAACCCCCACTGAAAGCAGAGAACTACCTTGACAAATAGGTCAAAAGAGTCTGGGGAAATGAGTAAACACCAGAAAAAAAAATGAGCCTATAGAATATTACTTTGGTGACAAGGAAGACCAAAATATACAAACAGAAGAAGACAACAAAGTCAATGCTCCTATGTCGAAAGCCTCCAAGAAAAATAGGAATTGATCTGAGGCCATGGAAGAGTTCAAAAAGTGTTTTGAAAGTCAAGTAAGAGAAGTAGAGGAAAAATTGGGAAAATAAATGAGAATAACGTAACAAACTCATGAAAAATGCTTGCTAAAGGGCACCACAAAAACACAGAAAAAGGTATAGAAATCCATCTTGCCCTTCAAGAAAATAGAAGGGAAGGGGATAAGAGAAAGGGGGTATGATAGAAGGGAGAGCAGATTGGGAGAAGGGGTCATCAGAATGCACACTGTCTTGGGTTGGGGGAGAGGAGAGATGGGGAGAAAATTTGGAACTCAAAATAATGTGGAAGTGAATGTTGAAAACTAAAAATAAATAAATTAATTTAAAAATCCTTCACTTGGTCCCATTCGTTATTCTGTTGTTCTATAGTCTCCTTCCCTTTCTGGAAGTCCTCTACCCTCACTTCCTCTAATTCACTATCCCTTTTTCATTCCTCTACAATCTGAAACTATCCCCTCAAAATATCTTTTTCATTCTTTTATCCATTCACCATGCAAGTGACTTAATGATCTTAATTATAATTTCTAAACTTTATTTCAAAATACTATCCTCCAGGATCACAAGTTAGGGCTCCTAACTTTTCTCTTTACATCATGATTTTTCTTTCTTTCTTTCTTCCTTTAGCAGGAAATTTTACAGTGAACACTTGACAAAGAAGAGTAACATCTTTGTGACTCAAGCGTGCTTTGGATACTCTTGTCAGAGGCAGATTAGCCATGATAACTTCAGCTCCAAATATGAAAATTTGTAAGTAGTTCAGCTTTATTATATACTATGGTTAACTCCAAATATGAAGGTTTGTAAGTAATTCAGCCTTATTATATATTATGATTAAAAAGCTAGAGCCTTTAAAAAGTGTCTATGGTAGTACAAAACTCCACTGAGTTTTACAGGGAGAAAATAACAACTTTTAGAAAAAAAGATGATCTCCATTCCAAAAGAAAAAGGAAAGAAAGGAAAGGATTGTTATTGTAACAAAGAATACTTGGGAGATTCAAAAGAATGCACATTTTTACATTCATTTTTAAGTTAGTTTATTTTAACTGTATTTTATGAGTTGCCAACTAGGTGGCTCAGTAGATACAGTGCTAGGCCTGGAGACAGGAAGATTCCTCTTCCTGAGTTCAAATCTGGTCTCAGACACTTTCTAGTTATGTGACCCTGGGCAGGTCACTTAACCCCACTTGCCTCAGTTTCCTCATTTGTAAAATGAGCTGGAAAAAATGGCAAGTACTCCAGCATCTTTGCCAAGAAAAGCCCAAATGGGGTCACACAGTTGGAAACAATTGAAAAATGACTAAAAAATGACTAAGTAACAGCAACAACAATAGTTACTACATTAAAGAACCAGGAATGTTTGCTCTGGTGAAGAAAAAGCCTAGTGGAAGGGAGAAAGACATGATTATAATCTTCAAACATGTGAAGGCTTGTTCAGATATGTGAAGGATTATTGTATGAAAGAGGGATTACATTTATTTTGCTTGGTCCCAGGGGGCAGAAGTGGGACCAATGAAGGAAAGTTATAGGGCAGGCATAAAACAACACAAGTGGTGGTGGTAGGGAATCTCCTTTACAAGAAATAAAATGGATCCGCTCAAAAGGTAATGAGTTCATACAGTTATGTATACTAAAGAAGGATATTTTTCAGGTACGGTTTGAATTAAATGAATACAGATTCTTTCCAAGAAGAGTCTATTATTCCTCAGTGAAGAAAAAAATACCCTTGTCCTAGGACTCTTTTCTTAAATTATACTAGCTAAGATTGATATAGTACTTTACAAATTTACATTATCTTATTTGATTCTCACAGTATCCCTGCTAGAGAAATAGTACATACATATCACCCCCATTTGACAAGTAATGAAAGTGTGACTTCTGGGATTAAACGAGTTGTCCATTTCCACATAGCTGGAAGGTATTGGAGTTTTAGATCTATTATCTCTAAATCTAACAGGTTTTCTATTTGTAATATAAAGTACCATTAGTCCTGGAATTATAAATCATATCACCAAGGAATACAGTATATTTATTTTCAAATGACAGAGGTACTGAGGACATGGGAGGAAATTAATTTGATCAAGAACAAGCATTATTAAGCATGTACTTGTGCCAGGCACTGTGCAAAGCACTGGGGATACAAAGAAAGGGAAAAGATAGTTCTTGCCCTCAAGGAATTTATAATCTAATGGGAGAGCCAACAAGCAAACAAGTATTTACAAATAAACCATGTATAGGGTAAACAGAAAATAATGAAGTGAAGACACTAGAATTACAAGAGATTGCTGAAGGCCTCTTGTACAAGGTAGGATGTTAGGCAACACTTGAAGAAACCAAGGAAGTCAATAGGCAGAGATGAGGAGGGAGAACATTCCAGGTGGGGGGACAGAGAAAATGTCTAGAGGAGAGACGCATAGTTGTGGAACAACAAGGAGGGACTGAAGAGTATAGTGGGGAAAAGGGGACAGTATGAAGTGTAAAAAGACTGAAAAGGTAGAGGGGTTAGGTCAGGAAGGGTTTTGAAAGCAAATAGAGGATTTAGTATTTGATTCAAGTGGTGATAGAGAACCCCTAGAATTTATTGAGTAAGGGGATGGGTATGTGTGACATGATTAGATCTGTGATTAGGAAAATCATTTTGGTTGCTGAATGGAAGATAGGCTGGAGTTGGGAGAGACTTGTGGCAGGCTGACTCACCTGAAAGCTAATGGAATAATCTAAGCATGAAGTGATAAGGGGCTGCACTAGGGTGATAGCAGTGTTACAAAAGACAAGGGGGCATATTTGAGAGAAGTTACAAAGGTGAAATTGACAAGAGATTGGATAAGGGAGGGGGGTGAGAGAGAGAGATGACACAGGTTAATAGCCTGGAGGATAGTAGTTTCCTTGACAGTAAGAGGAAATTTGGATGAGGGGGAGGATTTAGAAGGAAAGATAATGAGCTCAGTTTTGGACATGTTTAGCCCTTCTCCCACCCACTGAGAAGGAATATGATATCAATTACACATTTGAAGTCACACAAACCATATTTCCATATCAACCATGCTGCAAAAAACAAGAATTATATAAAAATAAGAAACAAAGAAAATGAAAAAAAATTTTTTTTTCAATTTCTACTTAATTCATCAGTTTCCTCTCTGGAGGTGGACATTTGTCATTATGGGTCCTTTGGAAATGTCTTGGATCATTTTCTTGATCAGAGTAGCTAAAAATCTGTCACAATTGTTTATAGTTGTGATATTCCTATTATTGTCTATCATTTGGGGAATGGCTAAAGAAGTTATGGTATATGATTGTAATGGAATACGATTGTGATATAAGAAATGACAAGCAGGATGATTTAAGAATAAAACCTAGAAACACTTATATGAACTGCTGCCAAGTGAAGTGAGCAGAATCAGAACCCTGAACACACTAACAGCTAGATTTAAATCACATTGCTTTCATGATTATTGCTTGGTAATATAGTTTGAAATATGGTACTGCTAGGTTGCCTTCCTTCATATTTTTTTTCCAGTGGTTCTCTTGAAATTCTTGACCTTTTATTTTTCCACATATATTTTGTTGTTATTTTTTCTAGCTCTATAAAATAATTCTTTAGTAGTTGGTTTGGTTTGGCATTGAATAAGAACCCTAATTTAGGGAGAATTGTCATTTTTATTATATTGTCTCAGTCTACCCATGAGCAATTAATGTTTCTCCAGTTTTGATCTGTCTTTATTTTGTGTGAAAAGTGTCTTATAATCATGTTCATATAGTCCCTAGGTTTGTCTTAGCAGGTAGACACTCTGTATTTTATAATGTTTGCAGTTATTTTAAATGGAATTTCTTTTTCTATCTCTTCCTGCTGGGTTTTGTTGGTAACATATAGTAATATGGATTACTTAGGTGGGTTTATTTTATATCCTCCAATTTTGCTAAAGTTGTTAGTTGTTTCCACTAGTTTTTCAGTTGATTTTCTACAGTTCTCTTAGCATCAAATCATCTGTAAAGAGTGATAGTTTTGGCTCCTTATTGGTTGTTTTTATTCCTTCAATTTCTTTTTTCTTGTCTGATTGCTATATCTAGCATTTCTAATACAATATTAAATAATAGTAATGATAATAGACATCCTTGCTTTACCCCTGATAGTGTTGGGAAGGATTCTAGCTTACCTCCATTACAGATAATGTTTGCTTTCAGTTTTAGATAGATACGAGTTATCAGTTTAAGAAAGGCCCCATTTTTCTTATGCTTTCCAGTATTTATTAATAGAAACGAATGTTGCATTTTCTAAACTCTTTTTCTGCACTTATTAATATAATAATTTTATTTTTACTCTTCTTATTATGCATATGGTCAATTATGCTGACAGTTTTCCTAATTGAACCAGTTCTACATTCCTGGTAAAAGTCCTATCTGGTTGTAATGTATGATCTTTGTGATATATTGCTGTAATCTCTTTGCTAGTATTTTATTTAAAATTTTTGCTTTGAGATGATTAGGAAAATTGGCCTTTAGTTTTCTTTCTCTATATTTGCTTTCTCTAGTTAAAGTATTGAAACCATATTTATGTTATAAAAGGAATTTGGTAGGATATTTTCTATTGGTAGGACATCACTTTTTCAAGTAGTTTATATATCATTAAGATTAATTATTTCTCAAACATTTGATAAAATTCACTTGTAAATATTTCTGGTCCTTGAGATTTTTTTCTTAAGGAATTGTTTATGGATTGTTCAATTTCTTTTTCTAAGATGGGGTTATTTAAGTGTTCTATTAGCTCTTCTGTTAATCTGGACAATTTGTATTTTTGTAAATATTCATCCATTTTTCTGGAATAAATATTCATCCATTTACATGTCAATTTTATTGGGATATAATTGGGCAAAATAACTTCTAATAATTGCTTTAATATCATCTTCATTGGTCTTGCATTTACCCTAGTCATTAATGATACTGTTAATTAGATTTTCTTTCCTTTTTAAAATCAAATCAACCAAATGTTTATCTAGTTTATTGATCTTTCCCCTCTTTGAAATTGCCTCTTAGTTCTGTTTATTAGTTCAATGAAATTTTTTACCTTCAATTTTATTAATCTCTCTTTTCAAGATTTCCATTTTGATATTTAGTTGGAGATTTTTATTTGATCTTTTTCTAGGTTTTTTTTTTTTAGTTACATTGATCTGGTCTTTCTCTCTTTTATTGATATTTGCACTGAAATATTAAATTGCCCCTAAGTAATGCTTTTGGCTGCACTCCACAAATTTTGGCATATTGTATCATTGCTGTCATTATCTTTAATGAGAGTATTAATTGTTCCTACCATTTATTCTGATCCACTCATTCTTTAGGATTGGATTATTTAGTTTCCAATTAAATTTTAATCTAAGCTTCTATGACCCTTTACTGAATGTAATTTTCATTGCATTATGGTCTGAAAAGGGTGCATTAAATATTTCTGTTTTTCTGAATTTGGTTTTGAGATTTTCATGTCTAACACATGGCCAAGTTTTACGAAGGTGCTATATACAACAGAGAAAAAGATATACTGCTTTCTATTCCCTTTCAGTTTTCTCTAAAGATCTATTATATCTAACTTTTCTAAAATTCTATTTACCTTCTTAAAATTTTTCTTGTTTATTTTTCTAGCTCTGAGAGAGGAAACTTGAGGTCCCCCACTAGAAGGTTTTTACTATTCCCTACTGTAACTTATGTAACTTTTAAGGATTTGGATGCTACACTGGTTGGTGCATATTGATACTTCTTCATTATTTATGGGGCCTTTTAGTACAATGTAGTTTCCTTGTTTATCTCTTTTAGCCTATCTTTGTTTTGCTTTCTCGAAGATCAGGATTGTTACCCCTGCCCTTTTTTACTTCAGCTGAATCATAATAAATTCTGCTCCAGCCCCTAATTTTAACTGTGTGTATCTCTTTCTGTTTCAAGTGTATTTCTTGTAAGCAACATTATTAGTAGATTCTGCTTTCTCATGTATGATGTTATCTGCTTCTCTTTTATGGGTAAGTCTATCCCATTCACATTCATAGTCATGATTACTAACTGTGTATTTCCCTCCATTCTATTTTCTTCTGTTTATCCTTTTCTCTTTCACTTTTTATACGCTTTCCTTCCTCAAAAATCTGTTTTGCTTTTGACCACTGTCTCTCTTAATCCACACTCTCTTTTATCATTTTCCCATCTTTTTTCTTATTCCCCTTTCCCTCCTACTTCCTTATTGGGTAAGAGATTTCTGTACTTCCCCCCATATATATGTGTACAAACACACATACACATATATGTGGATGTATATATGTATGCATATATTCTTCTCTCTTTGAACCAATCCAAATGAAAGTGAGGTTCAATTGTTGTCTTTCCCCTCATTTTCCCCTCCACTGTAAAAGGTTTCTTTGTGTGTTTCTTCTATATGAAATAATTTCCCCATTTTTCTTTTCCTTTTCCCTTTCTCCGAGCATATCCCTCTTTCACCCTTCATTTTTTTTTTTGAGATTATCCCAACATAGTTAACTTACTGTCATACCTTCTGTCTGTGTAGAGTCTTAATTACCCCAATAATGACTAAGTTCTTAGGAATTACATATATCATCTTTCCATATAGGAATGTAAACATTTTAACCTCATTTAGTCAGAAGGGGCAATCTTTTGGAGGAGATGAAATGGAATGGGATCATTTGTGCAGGTAGAGGCATTTGTATAATGAGAGGCAAGCATGGGTCCTAATGTAGGAAGGGCTACAAGTTTGCTGTTGGCAGGAAGGTGGGATAAAAGTTACAGGCTCCACCATGTTCCTCTAGCCTGGCTAAATCAAGCTTTTGGTGGGTGATATGTAAGTGGATTATAATGAGAATTTTGAGTGCTGAGAGGATTTTTCATATTAACTCAGTTAACTAAATTGAAAGAGTAGACTCTAAGCCCAGAGGAAAAACAGTTAAAAAACAAAACTTAATGCCTAAGAAATAAACTAGTCATTTGCATCACAAAAGAACTGAGTTTATCTCTGGGACTAAAAGTACCGATAGATTGCTACCCTGGAAAAAAGGCCACATGATAGGTGTTTTTAGCAGCTGGCATCTGCAGGGAATCACCAAAGATCAGCTCAGATCAAACTCCCTCAGGTAACGGAACAGCAGAGAGACTAATAGGGGACACAAAAATTTGTAGCAGCAGAGAAAGTGGCTTACAGCCCATGACTTCATCAAATCAGAAGCAGCTTCACAGGGAAGTTGCAGCATTAAAGGAAGAGAGATGTTCCAGCAGGGTTGCTAAGCTAAAAGTGTGTGCTTCCTTGGCTGCGTGGATTTCTCAACATTTGTATCCTTTCCCACATAAGTCAAGTTGGCCATGTATTCCCTATACTTATGCCCTCTTTCTCCTATTTGTGGAGTAGTAACCTGGAAGAGAGAGTACCTCCTTGTGTACTGGAGGAATTTTTCACATCATTTTTTTATATTAGGCTATTGAATTACATATATTTCTTGAAATTCAGATATCCTCTAGTTGCTCTGGTAAAAGAAACATTGATAGAGTCTTAATTTTGAATGAAATCTGAGTCATAGCGTGCCTTTCAAGGACCCCACGTGAAGGGATACTAAGGCTGTACCAATGTTTAGACACAGAGCACATTTCAATACTTCACTGTGTTTTGATTTATCACTGTCAAAACTTCTCTCCCTGATTTGGATCACAAACTCTCTGCACTTCAGCATATGGCTTTTGGGAATTTATATGGCAGAGAAAAGCTCATCTTCTGGTGGATAATCTTTAGGTGATGAACGTCACTGAATTTAGCAAGAATGGTCCTCAGGTGACAAGTAGTCTTCCTCTAGAACCACACTAGAAACTTTTCTACCTTGGTTGGACTTGTCAAATCCTGAACTCCTTTGGCATATACTTAGAGGACACAGCCACTTTTTCTGATTGAGACAATGCAACAGAGGAAAACTTCAATGAACCAGATACAGAATATCCGTGGGGGAAATTACTTTTCAAATTTGAATGAATATAGTGGGTTGTAGCCTCTAATTATCTTGATTAGGTACTTCGTTTCTTTCCTGAGACTAGTAAATTATCACAAACAATGGTGCTATCCAAAAAGGAGAATGACACGCTATTTAGGGATTGTTGACAGATGGAGGAGAGTCACAAATAGAGAAGAGAGAAAAAAGAGAATTTAGACACTGAAGTCATTTGTTTGTTGAAGGTGAGAGGAGACACCCAAATGAACCAAATCACTCTGGTTTAGCTTTTTCCTTTCTTGTTATGGTTATTCATCTCCTGAAGGCAAAAGATACTGAGGAAAAAAGACAAAACTCAATCAACTTTCTGCTTCCTAAAGGTTTGACTTTTCAGAGTAACTGAGTGCATGGGAATGGTTCTGCACCTGTCAGATACAGCCACATAAATATGCCTGATTGTCAGGCAAATTTTGTGACTTTCATGCCTAACTTCTGGAAGCTTAAAACTACTAGTTGATAGTAGTTCAACTTAATTCCTCTCAATTTATTAAGCATTTATTGTGTCTACCATGTGCCAAACACTGTACTTGGTTCTCAAACAAAGAGAGAGATAGAAACAGAGACAGAGAGCTAGAGAAGAAAAGAAAATGAAGACCAATTAAAGAAAAAAAAGACAAAGAAGAGCAAGAAGAAGAAGAGAACAAGGAGGAGGAGGAGAAGAAGAAGAGGAAGAAGAAGAAGAGAAAGAAAAAGAAGAAGGAGAAGAAAAAGGAGGAGAAGGAGAAGGAGAAGGAGGAGGAGGAAGAACAGGAAGAACAAGGAGAAGGAAGAAGTAAAAGGAAAGGAAAAAAAATAATCCATGCCCTCTGGAAGATTTAGTTTCTACTAGTAGAACTTATAGGATCATGGATGTAGAGCTGGAAGGGACCTTACAGTTCTCCAAACTAGTTTAACTCCTATATTTTATAGATAATAATTTCTCTGAGGTCCAGAGAAATAAATACATTTTTTCAAATTAGTAAGTGGTAAAACCAGGGCTCAAATTCTAGCCCTGGTAATCTTCAGCAATTCAAGTTCAGTTCCCTTTCAGCTGCATTAACCTGCTTTCAGGTATTACATCTCCTAAATAACATATTTGCATTCTAACAGGAGCTAGAATTGCCTTTACCCCAAGGAAGAGAGTTTAATGGTGAAAATTTCAGGCATCTTGGATAAACTAGTAAGAGAATTGCCTCAGTGGTGAGGAGCTTTCTGGGCTTCTAGAGTATAAAGCCAGCTTGATGAAAGCCCAGATTCCTTGACTCCCAGCTGAAGGCTTTTTGCCTTGAGATCATATGCTTCTAGTTTATATCATCTATTAATGCTTTAAGTAAGAATCATAATAGATGATAGCAGGATCTGTAAAAAGTAGCCCCCTAAAGTGCACAACTTTTATTTTTCAAGTATCTGAGAAACCCCAAGCATATTTGTCTGGGTTTTCCAAAATGAATGAATGATGTCACTTTTTGTGAAAGCAACATTTTCTCAGGCACTGAAAATTTGATATTTAGCCCCCATCCCCAGCTCAGTGAGCACTGCAATGATATACTTCTGCAGCAGTAGTCTGCTGTCCCCAGGAGAGGCTCACAATTAAAAACTTCAGTTTCCTTGATTCATTAAATGTCAAGAAGCACCCAAGAGACTGACAGGTTGTAATATACACAGGAAACATCCCTCATTAATGGACTCAAGTATTAAAAATAGGTCATTTAATTCTGATATTTGATGCACAGGTAGGCAAGTATCCCACTTTTTGACATAAAAATTGGCTACACATGACTGAAGAAACTTTCATATCCAGGCTTCTGACATCAAAAAGCAAAAGACTAATGAAAAAAATGTGAATAAAGAAGCATCCAGGTTTGAAGAAAATACAGGCTAGCAGCACTAATGGGAACAGACATTTAAAGGGGACTTAATAGCTCACCAAACATGTTCCATACCTTAGTTCATTTGATTCTGGAAACCACCTTGTCAGGTGGTTGCAAGTATTCTCATTCCATTTTTAAAGAGGTCCAGACAAGCATCATCACTAGCCCAGTATCCCATTATCAGTAAGTGGCAAAACTAGGGTTAAAATAGAGGTCTCTACTTCTAATCCAGACCTTTTTTCATTACTTCACAGTTTATAGATGATGCTGCTTGTTAGCATGTTAGCGTCTAATACATATTCTATGAGACTGGTAGAATTGAGGCAATATTACTTTAAAAAAATAGTACAGAGTCATGGATGTGCTTCATAGCAAGGACAGTGGGGAAATAGAAAGGAACAAACGTTTATATAGTGCCTATCTACTATGTGCCAGGCACTGTGCTACATGCTTTACAAATATTATCTCATTTGCTCCTCATAACTGCTCTGTGGGGTAGGTGTTGTTACTATTTCCATTTTCACAATTGGGGAAACTGAGGCAGACAGTGGTTAGGTGACTTGCCCAGGACATTACACAGTTAATAAATATTAGAGCAAAGACTGTAACTCTGTATTCTCTTGACTTGAGGACCACTGTTTACTCCAGCAGTTGACCAAGAATTCTCATATCCCACCTTCTACAAGCAGCATCTCCTGGTCCTCCCTGCCAACCTTCACCCCCTACCCATAGCTGCTAATGCTTTCTCCCTGAGATTACCTCCTATTTAATAATAATAACAATAATAATAGTTGGCATTTATATAGCACTTTAAGGGTTGCAAGAGCTGCATATGTGTTATCTGATCTGATTCTCACAACAACCTTGTCAGGTAGATGCTACTGCTAGCTGCATTTGCTTTGTTTCTAACTTCTATGTCTGTAGCTATTTGCATAGTGTCTCCTTCATTAGAATATGAGCTCCTTGAGACCAGGGGACCATGTTGGTTTGTTTTTGTTGTTGCCTTAGTTTTCCCAATGCTTAACATAGTGCCTGGCACACAGTAAGCACTTAATAAATGCTTGCTGACTGACTGATTCAAAGCACTGGATTTAGAGTCAAAAGTTGTTGTTCAATTATTTTTCAGTTGTACTTGGCTCTTTGTGACCCCATTTGAGGTTTTCTTGGCAAAGATACTGGATTGGTTTGCCATTTCCTTCTCCAGTTCATTTTATAGATGAGGAAACTGAAGCAAACAGGGTAAAGTGACTTGCCTAGGATCACACAGCTAGTAAGTGTCTGAGACTGGATTTGAACTCACAAAGATGAATCTACCTGACTCCAGGCTCCACACGCTATTCACATGCCTAGCTTCCCATAAGACGAGTTCAATTCCTGATTTTTCCACATAAGTGGAAAATTATTATTCCAGTTTTACAGATAAAGAAATTGAAGCACTAAGAAGTTAAGTGACTTGCCTAGAGTGTTGTACAGCTAATAAGTGTAGGATCATAAGTATTTCATCTTGAAAATAGGGATAAATACACTTAGGAGAGAAGTGCTTTGTCAGTCTCAAAGTGTGAGTTTCAATTCTGCTTCAGACATTTATTTAGCTGTGTGACTCTGGGCAAGCTTTGGTCTGCCTCAGTTTCCACAACTGTAAAGTTGAAATGAAAATAGCACCTACCTCTCAGAGTTGCTGTGAGGATCAAATGAGATAATATTTATAAAGCACTTAGCACAGTGCCTGGCACATAGTAGGCATGGAACAAATACCTGTACCTTTCCCTTTCACTTAAGTGGAAGAGCCAGGACTTAACTCAGGTCCTCTGAGGTGAGTTATTTAATCTTCCTGAGACTTGATTTCCTCATCTATAATATGAAGGAGTTACATCTCTAAGGTCCCTCTCAACTCTAAATGTATGATCCTGAGATCTATAAAATAAACGTGTTGACCATGTCCTCTAAGGCAGAGATGTCAAACATACAGTCCAGGTCATACTGGGGGCCAAAACTCCTAAGGGCCCAGTGCCAGATTAAAATGCAGTTGGTAAATATTGAACAAAACAAATAAAAATACAATAGAACTAAAATAATGCTAATATGTGGTTTTCTAAGTCTCAATACATGGTTTCAGGGATCCTTCCCTGTGGTTTAGAGGCCCTTACCTTTTTATTTGAGTTTGATATAATTGCTCTGAGATTCTTGGGGGCCCCAAATTTATGATCTGAAGGAATATAAGGCAGTGTCCCCAAAGTACACAATACCCAAGTTGGGAAGCACCTGGAGGAGGGCAGGTATTTGTAGTAGTAAGCACTCTAGCACACCCAGGATGGCCTGCTAGCTCAGGTTCTTTGATCTGCTTTGCTAAAGGAAAGACAACTTTTAAAGGGGTCAACAGTTTTACTTTACTTGTTCAGGGGAAAGGTCAGCACTCTGAAAGTAGAGAAAATGCAAACAAAGAAATTGGCACAAAGATTAACAGACAGGGTTCCTACTGTCTGCACAAAGTAATGCAACCATCTACATACACCACCAGATTGAGAGAGCTCAAACCTTTGAGTAGGTAGGGGTGTGGGGGAGTAGCTCTTAACAAATGGGTTGCTCAGAGTCCCACCCAGGAAATCTAAAGGTCCTTCTCATAAGTGAACCCCCAAAGCAAAATACCAATATCCCAGTATATATGTATATATAAAACAAAGACTCAGCCCCTGATTAACTCAGAGACAGTAGGCATGAAACCTATGTGACTCAGCACAGCTGTGGATTATCAGGGTTCAAAGGTGATCAATCCTTCAGATGTTTACAATGAGCCTGGGAAATTGAACTCCAGAAAGAAAACAACAAATAGTTCGAACTTTGCTTGAGCTTACAGCATTACCATGGGATAAGACCACTGACATTTAGATAGATACCTAGTGCCTTTATTAAATGTTGTATTTGTACCAACTTCTATGCTAAGCACTAAGACAAAAGTAAGCAAATAAGACAGCCCCTAAGTTCAAGTAGATTACATTCTAATAGGGAAAGAAAAGACATTAAAAGCTGATAGGAGATGGAGTGGGAGGTGGGTGAGTAGGAAATGCACCCATCAGAAGAGAAGACCACAAGGCAGTGGCATCTCCAGGGTGAAGAGTCTGCTAGCAAGGAGGTGGAATGAATACAAAGAATGAGAAATGGAGCCAGGAGTGCAGTGAGCATGACCTGACAACTTCATTAAATGAAGGACTTGGGGGTCTGGGACTGACTAAACAGAGGAGTACATAGGATATCATGGGTTCCCCATGACACACTTAGAATTTGTCTCTCTCTCTTCCTTATCCAGTTATCACTGAAGATTCAAATGTTCTCTCCTAACCTCACTACTCACCCTACCATTCTGTGCTGTTGCTTGTTGACATTCATCTTTTAGCTGTAGAGAGCAGCAGGGCCCAATGATAGACTGGGCTGATGCAGTGGTTTTCACAGTACCTACCACATAGAAGGTACTTGATAAACATTTACAGACTCATCAACTGAATTTTCCACCTCCTTGCCACAGCCTTCTCACCCTGGAGGTACTCTGTGACCTTCTCTTCTGATTAGTGCATTTACTATTCTCTAGCCTCTACCAATTTCAAAGATGCTTTTTATGTGCTTTATTTCCCTATTAGAATGTAATCTCTGAAGAAACTGGGGATAGAATGGGAAGACAGAAGGATAGGGTTCAAAGATCAAGGGAAAGGGGAGAAATCCTTTGGTCTAGGGAATCTAATCCATACAGCAAAGACTGAGGTTGCATGACCTCATTTTCTTTTTTCTAAGAGGACATAGTTTTCTGAAATAGGAAACAAAATGAATGTGAAACTTGGAATCTAAGAGAAGGGCAGAGGACTAAAACTACCTCTATATTATTAGGTAGACATTGATTTCTTTTTAAATGAAAAAAAAATTACTTATTTTATTTTTAATTTATAGAATATGAAAAGTATTTCCATAACAGTATAACTTTTTAAAAAAGATAATTGCACATGAAATTGCAAGTCTATCATGTACAACTTGCTATTTCTTTTAAAATATAATAGTTATCTTGCAAATTTCTTTTTTCTCCTTTTTTTCTACCCTCTCCTCTGTCCTAAAGATGGCTACCATTAGACACAGAAACATACATACATACATATGCATATATATATGTATACGTATATGTATGTGCATGTGTGCATGTGTGAAATCATTCCATACATACTTCTATTTATCTTTTCTTTCTCTGGATGCATATAGCAAATTTCTTCATATGCCCTTTATAGGTTATGTATGGTAGTCAAGATGACTTATTTGCTCAAAGTTGTTCTTTAAAGAGTATTGCTGTTCTGCTCACTTCACTCTTGGTTTTTTTGTGTAAATCTATGTTTTTCATTTTTAAAAAATATTTATTTAAGTTTTCAACATTCATTTCCACAAAATTTTGGGTTCCAAATTTTCTCCCCATTTCTCCCCTCCCCCACCCCAAAACACCAAGCATTCTAATAATCTTATCGCCAATCTGTCCTCCCTTCTAATATCCCTCCCTTCCCTTATCCCCATCTTCTCTTTTGTCCTGTTGGGCAAGATAACTTTCTATACCCCATTACCTGTATTTCTCATTTCCTGGTTGTATGCAAGAACAATACTCAACAGTTGTTCTTAAAACTTTAGTTTCAACTTCTCTTCATCCCTTTCTCCCCACACATTCCCTTTGGGAAGGCAAGCAATTCAACACAGGCCATATCTCTGTAGTTTTGCAAATGACTTCCATAATAGTTGTGTTGTGTAAGACTAACTATATTTCCCTCCATTCTATCCTGTCCCCCATTTCTTCTGTCCTCTCTTTTGATCCTATCCCTCCCCAAGACTGTTGACTTCTAATTACTCCCTCCTCTCACTGCCCTCCCTTCCATCCCCCTACCCTGCTTATCCCATTCTCCCCCACTTTTTCTGAATTGTAAGATATGTTTTCATACCAAAATGAGTGTGCATTTTATTCCCTCCCTTAGTCGAATGTGATGAGAGTAAATTTCATGTTTTTTCTCTCACCTTCCCCCTTTTTCCCTCCACTGAAAAGTCTTTTACTTGCCTCTTTTATGAGAGATAATTTGCCCCATTCCATTTCTCCCTTTCTCCTCGCAATATATTTCTCTCTCACCACTTAATTTCATTTTTTTAAAGATATGATCCCATCCTATGCAATTCACCCTGTCCTCTCTGTCTCTCTGTCTCTGTGTGTGTGTGTGTGTGTGTGAGTGTGTGTGTATGTGTGTAATCCCACCAACTACCCAGATACTGAAAAAAGTTTCAAGAGTTACAAATATTGTCTTTCCATGTAGGTATGTAAATAGTTCAACTTTAGTAAGTCCCTTATGATTTCTCTTTCCTGTTTACCTTTTCATGCTTCTCTTGATTCTTATGTTTGAAAGTCAAATTTTCTTTTCAGCTCTAGTCTCTTCATCAAGAATGCTTGAAAATCTTCTATTTCTTTGAAAGACCATTTTTTCCCCTGAAGTGTTATACTCAGTTTTGCTGGGTAGGTGATTCTTGGTTTTAGTCCTAGTTTCTTTGACTTCTGGAATATAATATTCCACATCCTTTGATTTAATGTAGAAGCTGCTAGATCTTGTGTTATCCTGATTGTATTTCCACAATACTTGAATTGTTTCTTTCTAGCTGCTTGCAATATTTTCTCTTTGACCTGGGAACTCTGAAATTTGGCCACAATGTTCCTAGGAGTTTCTCTTTTTGGATCTCTTTCAGGAGGGGATCATGAATTCTTTCAATATTTATTTTGCCCTCTGGTTCTAGAATATCAAGGCATGTTTCCTTGATAATTCCATGAAAGATGATGCCTAGGCCCTTTTTGATCATGGCTTTCAGGTAATCCCATAATTTTAAAATTATCTCTCCTGGATCTATTTTCCAGGTCAGTTGTTTTTCCAATGAGATATTTCACATTATCTTCCATTTTTTCATTCTTTTCATTTTGTTTTGTGATTTCTTGGTTTCTCATAAAGTCATTAACCTCCATCTGCTCCATTCTAATTTTTAAAGAACTATTTTCTTCAGTGACCTTTTGAACCTCCTTTTCCATTTGGTTGATTCTGCTTTTTAAAGCTTGCTTCTCCTCCTCATTGACTTTTTGAACCTCTTTTGCCAATTGAGTTAGCCTATTTTTCAAGGTGTTATTTTCTTCAGCATTTTTTTGGGTCTCCTTTAGCAAGGTGTTGACCTGCTTTTCATGTTTTTCTTGCATCTCTCTCATTTCTCTTCCCAGGTTTTCCTCCATCTCTCTTACTTGATTTTCAAAATCCTTTTTGAGCTCTTCCATGGCCTAAGACCATTGAATATTTATTTTGGATGTTTGAGATACAGAGGCCTTGACTTTTATGTCTTTCCCTGATGATAAGCATTGTTCTTCCTCATCTGAAAGGATGGGAGAAGATATCTGTTCACCAAGAAAGTAACCTTCTATAGCCTTATTTTTTTTCCCTTTTTTTGGGCATTTTCTCAACCAGTTACTTGACTTTTGGGTCCTTTGTCAAGAGTAGGGTGTACTCTGGGCATTTGTAAGATCTCAGTTCCTCCATGGTGGCACAATCAAGCATGTACACTGCTCTGGGAGCAGAGAGAGATTTTTGTGCCCAGAATCTTAGCAGTTTCCTCTCCAGAGGCAGCTGGCCTCCAGTTCCTCCAAGCCAGCACTGGGGGCTGATTTTCAGATAAGCTGCATGGGCAGGGCCGCCATTCAGTGTAAGATAAAGATCAGCTCCCTCAGGGTCTCTACCCAGGGCTGAGGTAAGAATGGGCTGCTCAGTGCCCTCAGGGATTTTACCATCTAACAATGAATGCAGGCTACTGTGGGAACTGGTGCTGCCTGCCCCATGTGGCCTCTGTTTCAGCTGCCTATGGAGGGCCTTTCTCCCTTCTCAGCCAGCTGAAAAAACCCTATCACTGACCTTTGGCTCCTGTGGGTTGAGGGATCTGCAGACTGCTGCTACTGCGACTGGAGATTGCCCCTGAGGTGTCCCCCTCCCAGAGCCATGCTGCCCTGTGCCTCACTGTGCATCCAAGGCTGGGCTGGGCTCTGCTCCAAGTCTGGTGCAACAGATGTTTCCCATGGGTCTTTCAGATCATCCTGGGCTGGAAATCTCCTCCACTCTGTTGTTCTCCACTTCTGCTGCTCCAGAATTTGTTGAGAGTCCCTCTCTACAGGTGTTTTATGGGCTGTGTGGGGAGAGCCTGCGTATGTGTGTCTTTCTACTCCTCCAGCTTGGCTCCACCCTCTATTTATGTTTTTCTTGTGGTGTTGTTGAAATTGATTTCTTTGTAGTTTATTTTTTCCCTCTTGGGGTAGGTTTGGGAAGCAGAAAAAAAGGCAAAAAGGCCCTCTTTCATAATCTAATGTTATATAGAGGTACCACCCAGAGGCTCAGCTGGGGACTGTGACATTCTCTGTCCCCAAAAGGCAATCCTGGGGCCCTTTAAATCCTTGGAGAACAGATGTTCTTATTTAGGTTGTTGGGTTTGCAAAACAATGAACCTGTACTGAATCAGAGACTCATGTGTGCTACCCCTCTACCCTGTGGATCAATCTTGGTTTTAATGAACACATGAGGGAAGGCTCAGCCCAACTGGCAGCAAGTGGTAGAGGCACGGATTTTGTTTTCTTTGTAATTTCTTGATTGCTGAATGGAGTGTTCGTATCCCAGCACGGCTGACTCAGGCCTTCTGCTGCTCATATTAGGTGATTGTGGACTGAGTCAAAGAGAACTTTTAAATGAGATGCTTGAGTTAGAGGCCCTTTCAGTCATTCCTAATCCCATACTGGGAGTATCACTGTTCACATTATCCTCCTTCTTCTCAGTTACTAATAAACAATCTGCTTGAGTTCATTTCTCATTCCTTTAGAAAGGAAGAAGACAGAAGAGGGAGGCTAATTGTTTTCCTTCTCAAATGTTTCTAAATTTTCCCCCTCTACTTGATGAAGTTTCATTCTTGTTAGCAGCTGCCTAGCAAAATAAAGGCTGTGGACATAAATGTATCATATACACACAGACATACACATATATATGTATATCTCTTTCTATATTATATAGAGATGATGGAGAGACAGGCAGTGTGTGTGTTCATCCTTCATTGCCACAGAAGACCATGCCATCAGAGAAATGATGACATGACTTGCACTTGACTTTGTTTTAAGTGAGCACGGGCTGTGCAGGTCACCAGCCTCACTTCTCCTCCAGAGCCATCTGAATCCAGTGACCAGATATTCATCAGGATGACTGGAAATGACCCAGGATGAGGCAATTTGGGTTAAGTGACTTTCCCAAGGTCACACAGCTAGTGAGTGTCAAGTGTCTGAGGTGAGATTTGAACTCAGGTCCTCCTGACTCCTGTACTGGTGCTCTATCCACTGTACCACATAACTGCCCCAGGCTGGGGGTTAACAGCAGAGGGGAAGCAGATTGTGTCATTGTCACACTCTAGGATGAATAGAGAGCCAGCCTCAAAGTCTGAAAGGCATGTATTCAGTCCCTACCTTGGACATATGCTAGCTGTGTGACCTTTGACAAATCAATTTTCTTCTAAGTGTCCCAATTTCCTAAGACTCTAAGTTGTAGAGTATGGGTGATTATATATTGGTAGAATGGGTTCCTCATAGGGAGTTCTTTTTATTGATGAATTCATGGGTTTGATTAAATTCACATACACACACACACACACACACACACACACACACACACACACCACTTTCCTGTCCCTGAAGCAAACATGTGGTTCTTTTTGAATTTCTTGAAGTGCATTCATTGTTTCATGATAGGGAACTAGACTTGATGAAAGACTCTCTTCTATTTTTTCTCCTCCATTTTAAAAATTGAATAATTATTGGAATTTATATGGTGCTTTAAGGTTTGAAATTCTCACAACAGCCCTGGAGGATAGGTGCTATTATTATCCCCATCTTATAGATGAGGAAACTGAGGAAGACAGTGGTTAAGTGACTTGCCTAGGGTCACATAGCTAGTAAGTGTTAGCAGCTGGGTGTGTGCTCAGGGACTTCCTGATTACAGGTCTAGGGCCACTTATCTGCCTATCTAGGCTGTCTGGGGGGAGAGACAAAGGTCACATAGCTATAAAGTATGAGTATTCCTGTACATGAAGACCAAAATAAGTTCAAGGTCAAAGTTCAAAGAAAACATAGATTCACATTTCCTTATAGGACCTGGAGATAACCATTAGAGTAGGGAGTAGTATTAGCACCATTAGGTAGGTTTTAAGGTGAGGACTCAGTCAATAAAATAAATACCCAACAATTTCACAGCCTAGGAAAGTACCTGCTTCAAAACCACCAAAGACCCTTCTTTGGATTGGAACAGATGCAATGGAACACCACCATCTTGGGAATCAAAGCTTCTGATATCCTAATTTAGACTTTGCCACTAACTTGTTCTGTGATCTTGGGTTTAACATTTAACCACTATGTTTCTTATTGTATTTACTGGAAAATGAGGACAACAGTTCTTACTTAATAGCATTCCAGTAAGAATTAATCCAGGTCTATAAATGGTCAATTGAGAGCGCCAACCCCAAGGTATAGTATATTGTATACAACTTTACTTTTTAAATTTTGCTCTCTTTGGAATATGATTTTATAGTAATTTAATTCTCAATCTGTTTTAAATGCTGTTTCCTTGAACAACTTTTATATCTTTTTTGAATTTTTTAAGGAAACTATGCTTTTTGAAGCCAATTTTGTTTTATCCCCAGTCCACTGGTCATATATAACTCCTCTTATTTCCTTTCCCTTTTTTCTTCACTTAATTAGGGAAAATATCCTTGTCTCCTTCCTAATGCTCCCTTCTCCCCAACATTCCTCCCCCAGATCACTAACCATACCAGGCAGATTGATTGGGGGTTGTTTTTTTCCAGTTCAAAGAGATCCATTTAAAGAGCTGTTTCAGCCTAGCTCTTCCTTCAAAAACCAAGACAGAATCACAGCCAGAGTGCTTTATGCTCAACTAAATGGATTTCTGATGGTGAAAGAACTATAATGATGTTCAGTGAAGTCTTTGTTATTTCTTAACCTCTGTGAGTTTGATTTTTTTTTTTTTTTGCCCTCCTGGAATTCATGTTTTGGTTCCTCTGTTAGTCAGTCCTCAAAAGTTCTACCAAAATAATATTTTGATGAAGCCGAGTGGCAGTGAATCAGAGACTGCAGAATAAATTTCCTGTGATAGACAGATGGTTCTCAACATTAAATGAAAAGTGAGTGGTCAAAACAAATGGGGAAAATGACCTGAGGCAACCCTCTAAGGTGAAATTTCCAGTGATGAACCCACTAATATAGTACTATATTCAAATATTTATTAAGCCCCTATTGTGTGCAAGGCACTTTACTAGGCACTAGAGATACAAAGAGAGAAAGGAAACACAACAAAATAGTCCCAGCTTTCAAAGATCTCCCATTCTACTGGGGAAGGAAGGGTGGATGGTGAGTTAGAGACTTGACATACCAAACATAATGAGAGGAGAGCTCACAAATGGTGCCACATAGGAAGCTGCATCTGAGTTGGACCTTGGAGGTAAGTTAGGCATTCTAAGAGGCTAGGATGAAAAGTGAAGTGAATTCCAGAAATTGATTAGACTCTACAAAGGCATAGTTAGGAGACAGAATGCTAAATTTGGGGAATAGAAAGAAGACTGATTAGCCTGGAAACGCACAGTGGGGAGGAGAGTAATGGGAAATAAGTGTGCAAAGATGGGATAAAACTATAATGTGGAAAGCTTTCAATGCCAGACTGATGTGTCTAGAGGCAATAAAAGGCTATATGAATAAACCTTAACAATGTTATAATTTTCATTTTATGTATGTTTGGATAAATGTAGATATAAACACATATATGTATATATACATATATATGGAGTAGAAATAATACTGGCTAATTTTACAGAGTGCTTTAAGGTTTGCAAAGTGGTATAGTTTTCTTCTGTATGTGTTTGTTTGCATGTTGTCTCCCCTGCTATATTGTAAGTTCCTTGAGGGCAGGAACTATCTTTTGCCTCTTTTTGTATTCCCAGTGCTTAGCATAATGCCTGGCATATAGTAGGTACTTACTAAATGTTTATTGATTGATATCATCTAATTTGATCACCACAGGAATGTAACTACCATGGAATAAGTTACTCTTATTATCCTTATTTTACAGATGAGGAAACTGCAGTTGACAAAACTTAAGCAATTTGCACAAGGTCACACAGTTGGTATCTGAGACCAGATTGAACTCAAGTCTTCTTGACTCGAAGTCTCACACTCTGTCCATTATATGACTCAATTGCATGCACACACACACACACACACACACACACACACACACACACTTAAGCATTTGTGAAAATAATCAACAATTCATATATCCATACTTCTTTGAGGTTTTCACAGTTTATTTATTTTTTTTTACAACAGTGCTTTGATATTGGAAGCATAATGATCATCCTTAGTCTAGTAAGAACAACTAATCCATGTTATGAAAATACAACCTAAGTAAAACCTTTCCAGTTTTCAGATAACACCATTTAGCCCACTGGCATCATTTCCTTGGCCTCTCCATTTTTTTCCCTCCTCTTCTGGAATGCCAAGATGGGTATGTGGTTTCTGTTTTTATAATCCACAGAAACCAAGTTAATTTTCTCATCAGGTTATTCCCCCATGTGAATATATGTAGATGATTTATAAACTGCTGAAACCAGACATTTGAAATGAAAAATGTTACGATACTGGTAGACATCAGTGTAATAGGAGAGCGCCCCTTATTAGAGAGAGTTTTCTTTTTTGGTAAAAGTGTACCCATCTGAAAAGAAAAATAATATGTGACCTACTACAAAGGGGTTGAAATAACTGAAATAATGATGGACTTTCAGCTCCCATTTCTCTGGAACCTATCATGTCCCAATCTGTAGTGCTCTTAAACATAAATGGTCCTGGGAGAGCTTTTGTAATAGCTTCTTTTCTAACAGAATTGCTACTACTTAAAGAGCCAGTCAGACTGATGGATGGTTGACTCCATTTCATGGACAGATATGGTGAAGTGGTTTCTATTAGGTCCATGTAATTAAAAGTTTCAGAATGTAACCCAGGCCTAGAGGAGCTGGGGGACAAGGGAATCTGTCTGTTTGAGAAGGAAAAGAGAACCAAAATTTCAAATTTCAATCATTTCTGGTAACTGAAGACAGGGAAAACAGAGATAATAAAAATTCATTGAAAATGACAAAGCATCAGGTCATCCAATATCTTTTACCTTCTCTGCAATTAAATTATGGATTTGGTGAACACAGAGAAACCACAGGATTTGACTCTCTCTTCCTTTGACTTTGCTGGTCACCCTCTGCTAGAGCTAGTAACAAGTAGTAAGACACCCCAAAGTCAGGCAGCCAAGGGAAGCAAGGGCAGGATCTGAGGACACAGATAATTCACAACCTGAAACAATGACCCCCTGAAGCATCAGAAGTTAGAAAAAAAGGATAAATATTCTATTCCAATCAAAGGAAAACATAAAGGCTCATACCATATTCTGTTTGGGGGGTGGTGAGAAAATCCAAATTCAGATTTATCTTCAGAACAACTTCATAGAAAAAAAAGTGGGCTTGAGGAGGATTCGATAACAGATATGCTTGGCTACATGGTCTTCAATCTGTTCCAAGTATATAAGGCAGTAAAGAAAACGTTCAGCGAATCACATGGGTCATACACAAAGCACATCTGAGTCAGTAGAACACGGCCCTTGAGTAAGCTTATCTTCCATCCATTCATTCGTTCATCACTGCATGCGTTTAATAATCACTTGTTAACTATATGCCACATAGATAGCGCAGACTTCAATAAAAATATCAGAAGGCATGAAGAAGAGACAAGAAATACATACAAAAATTGACTAGAGAACAGTTACCAGGCAAGCGTAATGCTAGTGAGAGTTAAAGATCTTCCCCACCTCTTACTGGACCTGCTTATTAAGGGAACCTTGATAGGGGAGACCCACACCTTTTGTTAATTTTCTAATGAGGCACTGGTTCTCAAGGATGGTGATGCCCTCTGGCTCTGAAAAATATATAAATACCCTGAGGTGAGGTTTTCCTTTGGAGCTTACTCATTGGAAGTGTTTGTTTGGCCAGATGAGACTCTGAGCAGCCACTAAGGAGCCTCTCAGCTTTGAAAACCCAGATATGCTTCTCTCTCTGGTAAATATGTTTGTATGTATGTATGATCAGACAGTTGGAAGTCCTGTCTGTTGATCTCTCTGAAGTTCAGGGTGTTGATTTTTTCCCCTGAACTAAGTGAATGATATACATGCTTGATTAAAGAGATTGTTGACCCCTCAAAAGTTGCCTTTCCTTTTAGAAAAACAGATCTAAGAACCTGAACAGCAGGCCCTCCTGTGTATGTCAGGGTCCTTGCTGTTACAGCAAGATATATATATAAAAAGTGCATTATGATATGGAACAGAGATTATATGTAAAGTATGTAAGGGAGAGTTCAGTTTGGCTTAATCAAGACAGGCTTTTTGGAAGAGTACAGTGTGATCCAATAGGTATTCATCAAGTGCCTACTACATGTAAGTTAGAGGCAACATGGCAGAGTGGGCAGAGGGTTGGACTTGGACCCAGGAAGATCTGGATTTGGGTCCTGCTTCTGGCACATACTGGCTTTGTAATCCCTGACAACACATTTAACTTCTCAGTGCTTTAGTCAACTCTCTAAGATCATAAATTGCAGTGAAGGTGAAAATCTATGTTGGTAGAAGGAGTTTCTTCATTTAGGGAGTTAATTATATGAATGAAATCAGTTTTCTTCCCCATCCTATCTCTACCATACGCAAAACAAAATGGATACAAAATGAAAAGCACTCTCTATCCTCAAACAACTTACATTCTAATGGAGTCTTGATATCAGAAATTCTATAGTCTCCGTTGATATTATGGTAATGGTTAGGTTGATTAGCACAGTGCCTGGGACATAGTAGGTGCTTAATAAATGTTTATTGATTGATTAGGAACATGACCTTATTTCAACATTGGATGCTTGGTAACAGTTTTATGATGGTTAGATCTTATCCCATACATAATATCAAGGAAAGACTTTATGTCCAGTGGCATATGTGTGTGTGTGTGTGTGTGTGTGTGTGTGTGTGTGTGTGTGTCTTATTTTTCCAGGCTGGGCAGCTGTAACTGTGAATAACTAATCAGATAGCTTAACCAATAACTTCATCATACTACAAAGTCCCTGATTTTTATGAATATAAAATTCACTTACAAGTTTGAAATGAAAATCTCATCTTGCAATATTCCTCCTGTCAAAAAAGCTACTGTTGTTATGATTATTTAATAAGCTGATTTGGTCAAATGTCCCTGTAGTTTGAGTTAGGCCAATAATTAGAGTTCCTTGTTTTACGACTAGAATAAATGTATTTTCAGACTCAGCCTTTTGATGATTCATGCATTTAGAATTTAAGACATTGATTCTATAGGAATGAATGCCTGTTCAATTGTGTCTACAGAGAGACCAAAGTTACCATATCATAGTCTTACCAATGTAGGCATTTCAATAATTAATGATTTGTAATATGCAAATAGATAATCAACTGAAAATTGAGGACTTCAGTATTGAAGATTGTAATTTTCTTAGAGAGATGACATTTAAGGCACAAAGAAGCCTGATTTAAAAGGGAATGAAAAGAATACTATGTGAATACATAAAACAATAATCTGCAGAAGGATGGGAAAGTGATGGATGACTCATGTATTCAATGGGCCTACGCAATTATCAAAGCATCGCATGAAATCCAGTCCTGTTGCTTGAGACCTTATATGGACAAGAATGGGAAGATGGCATGAATGGAATTTCATTCAATCAAAATACATTCTCATGATGGATATCTTTCTGTAAATGATTAATTTGCCAAGATATTCAGTGCTAGCTACTTTGGGAAATAATCACAAAGGTACTCTTGGGCTCCAATCTAATACACCAGGGTAGGTTGTTCACAATATGTCCAAACTAGAGACTTGTTACAGTTTTGAGAAGTGAACCAGGCACTGTCTAGAGGGAAAAGATTCTTATTAATCTGAGCCTTCGGTTTTTGCTTTTTTGTGGGTGGATTTTTAGGTCACTGAGAGACTAACTACCCTTTATCCATCACTTTTTCCTCTTCCTCCTCTAATGAAACAAATTTCTTGAGCAAATACAAATTTATTTTCGGATGTGCAAGTACTGTGCTGGGTTAAGAAGTTTAAGAACAAGTTCTTGTCTGTGAGTACTTTGTTATTGTTTAGTCATTTTCATTTGTGTCTGACTTTGTGACCACATTTGGGGTTTTCTTGGCAAGGATACTGGAGTGATTTGCCATTCTCTTCTTATTTTGCAGAAAAAAAACTGAGGCAAATAGGATTAAATGTTTTGTCTAGCATCACATAGCTAGTTAGTTTCTGAGGTAGTATTTGAACTCAGGTCTTCATGACTCCAGGACCAATGCTCTATCCACTGTACCAACTCCTTACCCTATGAGGAGTGTACAGATCATGAACTGAGGAAGTAGAAACTATAGGCATGAAAGAGATAACCAGCACAGCTTCAAGGGTCTGTCATTTAATCTATGTAGATACTCCCCCTACCAACGTAGACTGTAACTCCTCTGTGCCTTCAGAGATGACCTTTCAGAGCTTCTGTGGTCAAAAAATCTGTCATTTTATGATCAGTCTGGTAATGAGCCTCTCTGAATTCAATGAGACTAGCCTTCAGACAGCAGGCATGTAGTTAGTTCACTGGACCAGCACTCAAAGCATTTCTAATTTAATAGGTCCTAACAGGTCTTATATTCTACTGGCATCCTATTCAAACCCAGTCAGTTCTACTGAAGGTAGAAGCATGAAGTTCATAACACAAGATCTTGTATGTTAAGTGTCAGCTGAAGAAGGCCTCCAAAAAAGGGGCACAGGAGTCCAGAAGAGGGGGAAAACATTTTCACTGGGGTGGTTAGCCAAGCAAAACTGACTTCAGGACAAGAGGTAGGATTTTTGTCAAAGTGGAGGATAAGTACTATAAAAAATGAGAAACATTTCAGGAATTTCTCTTTATCTCTTTTTATTTTCATTAGTAGCCTATCTTTACATACTGTGTAATGCAAATCAGATATAATCCCTGTGCTCTTGGAATTTGTAATCTGAGGGATAGCAGCATTAGAAACAATGGAGATAGCCATAAGAGGCAACACTGAACAGAGGCAGACAATAAATAACTGATTAGTATAGTAACATGATGTGAAAATAAAAGGTTGAAAAGAGGAAAATTCATATTGTGGAGTGGTAAAGGAGTGTCCCTTGGATAAAATTTTAAAATCCTTCACTGTTAGTGTCTCTCTTTCCATGTGTTCTTGCTTATGAAACTTGACATGGTCATAGGTTAGCTGCCATGTTTGAAGAAGATAGACTAGCAGTAAATTCAATTTCTCTCATACTTTAATAAAAAAGGAATGGGTGTGTCTATAGAAATGCAAAACGGATTATCTTCCATCCAGTGGATAAAGTACTCTTTGCACAGCCCAAAACAAATGACAAAGCACAGTCATACCCTTGAAAATGTGAGGCTTAGAATGGAATACAATATTCAATGCAGTGTGAAACAGTACTGTTACCTTTATTGATTTACTTCTTTTAATGAAACTGAAATTTGCATTAGCTTTTTTGGTATTTGTCTCTGTTTACATGCTCTTTTCTCTACTTAAAAAAACTCCTTTTGAATCAGAGCTTACTTAGCAAAACTTTCCTTAAGAAACAAACTTGCTCTTTTCCTCTTCTGAGATTGTTTTTTCAGGATTTTGCTGTTTACATTTAGAACCTCCCATTCTTTTGAAGTCATCTCCCGTTTGCGGGTTTCCAGTTATGTGACTATGCTCATCTTATGTCTAAAATCTGCTTCCTTAAAGTTGAGGGCACATTTCTAAATATTCCCTATACTTTCAACCTTGGCTCTAAGATGAACTTTAAGATTATATAGTTATTTTTTTTATTATATAGTTTATTTTCCCCCCAAGAATTGTATTACCTCCACCTTACTAATTAGGTCTTCCTTAACGACCTTAATTTCAGAGAATCACTCCCTCTCATTGCTTTTACTACTACTTCAGATAAAGTTATTATTGAGCCAAGTTAGTGATAAATCACTTTAGAAAAAAGAAAATCCAGATGTTCAAGTAACTGAGTCCTCTATCACTACTTTATTTTGCTTCTGTGCAAATTTTACAATAGGTTTTAGAAGAGCATCATTTCTACGCTCCATTTGTCTGGGGGATCCATAGGGTATTAACATAATGAAGTCATTTATATCTTTCTCTCTTTCCTAATGCATATGTTATTAATGGAGCTCTATGTAAGTGTACATTCTCTCCCCTAATCCCTTTTATTATATCTATTTCACTTGAACTAGATGTACCTTTTCATTGTCATATTTCAGTCATTAGCTCCATTCCATCAGTTTTTATTAAAGTCAATAAGATTATATTCACTTCCTTTTGATAAAATTTGTTGTTATTACCAATATTTAGAATGTTTACCAATTTACCAATATTTAAAATGATATTGTCATATGGATTACACAAAAGTCTTCCTGGCTCTTTTCTTATTATTCTGAGGAGCTTTTACATTATTGCTTTCTTGCTACCTCCTTTCTTTTATTCTTTATAGCATTTAAGTTTTATCATTTGACCTGAGCGTTTGCTCCTCCATGATCCAACCTCTTCAATTAAAAGTCTCTCTTTTCTGTCTATCCCACTATGAATTGTTAGAAAAGACATAGAGCAGGAGTTCCCAACCTTTTTTTTTACGCCTCATGCCTCCTGGCTTTCAGTAAACCTTTTCAGATCCCCTGTTCCATGTGGAAGGAAATAAATTCTAGCTTATAGTACATATACATACATATATACATATATGTACATATATACATACATACATATGTATATATATGTGTGTGTGTACGTGTATGCACACATATACGAAAGAAATATTCCCTGTACCTTCTTGACAAGGTACCCAGTCTGGTACATATATTTCAGGTAGAGAACTCTTGCCATAGGGGAAAGAATGATTTCATATGTTACTTGCTCTCATCCCTCTTCTCTAAATCTTCTTGAATTGGGGGAAAACTATATCTTTTTTTATTTTCTGTTCCTATACTTCCTCCAGTGACTCCAGTTTTCTGAAATTCAGATCTGGGCAGTGCTGGCAGGAGTCCATTAGCTGATCTCAGTGTAATAGTAGTGCACAAAGTAAAACAATCTCTAATCTTATTAGACCATAACTGAAAACTTTTTTTAGCAAAATGACTCATTTGAGCTATTTTAAAAGCCAGGTGTTATAGAAGAAAAATTGTTATGATGAGTTGGTGGACAAGAAAAGACTTGAAACCTTTGAGTCTTAAACCTTGGGGTCTTAAATGTTTATTTTCCAGAAAACAAATCATCTGGTTTCACCTAAACACATTTGCAACATGTGCAGTGTTGTTCATACAATGTAATGAACGAGCATAAAACATATTGCATTTCTTTCACAAGCACTTCTCCACAATTTAATTCCACCATACTTTTCCAGACTTGTTTACCATTAAAATTCTTCATAAACTCTACTTTCCAGCAAAACTTGTAAACTTACTGTTCTCATTCCCTTTCTTGATTTTGGGAAGGCTATTCCAGCATGCCAAGAGTGCCTCTTTTCCTCATCTCTAACTGTTAGAATAGTGTGAGAACTTGTAAAATAGTTGTTGTTAATTGGTAAAGAAAAAAGTATATGTTAATATAAGTGATTTCAGCAAAAGACTGTCAACATTCACGTGATGCAACAATATTGCTCACAGGACTTGGTCACTATAATTTGAAAGATCCTGTGTTAGGAGCTTGGAAAAACCTTCATCTTTTTATGATTATCTGTTGAGAAAATCTGTTGGGGATATCATTTTATTAATCATAAAATCTACTTACACAGCAAGCTGGCTTTATATTGAGTGCAGCTGCAAATGACTTTACTCATTGGATACGTGCCAGTAAGGCTGTTTAGAAATAAAATTTTTTGTCAATTAAAACACAATTGGGATAGTTTGGAGATCTGGGCTTCAAGGTACCCTGTGATGAACTGATAAAATGAAAAATCCTCTTGTATAATCATTGCTAGCACACTTTAGAAGAATACAGGTGTATGATACTAATTAATATAAACATCATTTGCATAATATCCCATAATTTACTGAAGTAATAAAACAACAATAATGATTGTTACAGTGGTAAAAAAAAAAAACTAAAATTTTATTTTATCATCTTTGAAAGTTTGGGCTTTGTATTTGTTTTCAGTAGCACAAATCTCCCCACTAAAAGTTTCAGAGTTTAAGGTTTTGTACCTTATTTCTAACTAACGCATATTGCTTTGACTATATAACCATGAAACCCAGGAATTTACATTGCTTGTTACCTTAATTTTTCTGTCACCAAGTAAAATTTTCAAATACTCACTTGTTACTGATGTTATTACTCAATGGTATTGACTAAGCTATTTGCTAATGGTGTGACCATGGGCAATTCATTTAATTGTTCTGGGACTCACTTTCCTCATCAGTAAAATGAGGAGGTTAGATTAGATTATTCCCTTGTGTCCGTGTCCTGGATCTTGAGTGGTTGTTAGGTTGATAAACATCTTGGTGATTTCATGATAAAACATGGCTATGTATTCCAATTATACAAAAATTTGAAACTTTGAGTAAATGGTCACTTTCCGGTCATTTCCAAACTTCTGCATGTTGTGTGTGTTTCTGGTTTGGCCTTTGTTCTGGAAAAGGACCATGACATCAAGCAGATGGTGACGTGACTTGCAGTTGACTTTGATATGGGGGAGAGAGGATGCTTACACATTAGTTATCCTCCTCCTCTTCTCACTAGAATTCAGATTCTATCCCTAGAACTCAGACTCTGTCCCTAGGATCCTGTCTCTTGATAGGTGAGATTTTACTTTATCTCACCAGGAAACAGACCACCATGTTACTTTTCTGGGCATTTCCAAATGACACCACCACATGTATACCTTCCTATCCCTTTTAATATCTAATTCCCTTTCACGTGGAGCCTTTTCTATTAGATTGTAAACTCCATAAGACCATATGCTGTCTTTATTATTATTTATATCCCTGACACTTAGCATAGTTCCTGGCACATAGTGCTTGATAAATGTTTTTTTTAATTCATTCTTCATTTCTGCTTTCAGTCTTAGCCTTATACTCTTTGAATAAAGAGGCATAACTAGAAAACACTTTGTGAAAAAGATCTGGGAGTTTTAAAAGTTTGCAAGCTTAATATGTCAATATTGTGATATGGCATCCAAGAAAGCAAGTTGAATCGTTAATCATTGTGAGAAGCATAATGTCATGCCATATCTGGAATACTGCATTTGATTACTGATGCCAAATTGTAGTAAGCATATTAAGAAACCAGAAATTCACATTAATACCACATAGGAATCAGTTGAAAGAAATACGGATGTTTAATCCAGAGAAGGAAGACTTAGATTTAGTTAGTCAACAAACATTTATTAAGCACCTCTTATGGACCAGATGTTGTGCTAAGATAGAAATACAAAAATGAAAGACCTTTTCTGTCCTCAAGGAGCTCACAATCTATGAGGCGGGAAATAACAAATAGAAGGAATAAGGAGCCAAAAAGCACAGGAGTGGATAGAGGAAGATACCCTGTATGGGGTCATGAGAGAGAGAATCTTTTGATATTAATGACAATAATGCTATGACATCACAAAGCCTTTAAAGACCTCAGAGATCCAATAAATTGGATCATGTTTGTTCCACTCATGATTCTTCTGCACAAATGAACATAAACATTTTTCGTTGACCTTTCTTAGGACTTGATGAGTTAACTGCCTGGCTTCAAAATGAAAACAACTTTATCTGCCCTACATCAGCTTTTTCATGGCTGAAGGCACACATGTTAATTTCAATGTGTCAAAATGTTAGATTCGATAAGTGTTTCCTATTGAAATATAATAGAGTAATTACCAAAATACTTTCCCAGTTTCATTGGAAAATAAGATTTGGGTCACAAAAGCTCTCAATATTTTAGAATGGTAGGGAAAAACTAATTATCTTCAACTTAACTGGGATAAATGTAAAGTCCTGCATATGGGTTCAAAAAATCCACTGTATAAATGTAGAACAGGGAAGATAATAGGGCAAGTTCAATATGAATCAGTTTTGATATGGAAGCCAAAAAAGGCTAAGGCAATCTTAGGCTATCTTTTATACATTTTTGTGTTCCTGACAAATTGGGTCACTAGTTATACCCTGAGCTTGATATGTTGTTTTCTGCTATGTTTTATGTATACAAGCTATTTTCTGATGGCTGCAATTTACCAATCCTCTTTATTTCTGTCCTTCAGAGGCAGCTCAGGTCTCACCTCTTCCATAAAATCTTCCTTGATTCTCCTACTGTCTCCCATGATTGCTACACTGTCCCTGATAATAAAAAAAAATTCCTGAATCCCTTTGTCTAATTCCTCCTTTTGTCTTTTCACTCTCCAACTAGTATTAAAATCATATGTGTAAATGCTGTATTCCATCAATAGTATGTAAGTACCCTGAGGGCAGAGATTTTTTTATTTTTTGCACATGACATTTTGAGTTAAACTCTATGTTGGTTAACTCTCATCTATAGTATTGTGTCCAGTTCTGGACAATACATTTTAGAAGTCATATTGACCAGGCTGGTCATATTGACCAGGACGCAGAGAGATCATGTCAAAGAAACTATGCTGTTTATCCTAGATGAGAGAAGGCTAAAGGGGGGGGGGCATTGTTGTCTTTAAATATTTATAGAGCTCTTAAGTGAAAATGGAATTATTTTTCTTGGTAGAACTAAGACTGATGGGTAGAAATTAAAGGATGGATTTCAGTTAGACATAAGGAGAACTTCCACACAACTAGAGCTGTCCAAAGTGGAATGAACTATTTCAGGAGGTAGTAAGTTCCCTGTTGCCATATGGCTTAAAGAATAAGCTAAAGGAGAGGTTGAGGGCATAATTCATGACTTGAAAAGTCATGAATGAGATGACCTCTGATACTCTTCCATATTCTAAGGCTATAATCTCACAGATACAGATCCTCAATAATAATTTTTTAATTGATGATAAATATACAAAATTATGCTGCATGAAATTCTAAGAAAAGATCTTTCAGTGTATATATATATATACATATATTTTGTATCACAGAAATATATTAATATAAATTTTATGTATGTGTGTATGCATATTAATATACATACATCAAGGTAGGTGTCATAAAGAATGTCTAAAATGAAGGAGGAAGAATAGCAGTTGAGATACCCAAAAGTTTACAGAAAGTGAAATCCAAGGAAAGAGCCAATATTTAAACCCATGGTTCCAAATGCCTGTAGGCAAATGTCCAAAACTGAGGCAACAAGTAAGAGAAACTAGAGGTCGTAATGAAAGGAGGCAAACTTAACATGTCAACGAGTCTTAGCACCGTAGAATCCATGACTGGAATGTGGTTGTGGATGGGATGGAAAGAAGGAAGAAAAAGCATCCATTTACTGTGTACCAGGCACTGTGCTTAGTACTGGGAATATAAATGCAAGCAAAAAGAAAGACAGGCATGTCCTCCAGAAACTTACATTCTAATGGGAGAAAACAATACAGAAAAAGGAGCTGAAAATCAGAATGAATGGAACAAAGGAGAGATGAAGGTACTCAGTTCAGATCATGATTTTGAAATTCAGAAAGTCAGGAACAGTGTCTGGTGGGAAATGAAGGCAGGCCAGTCTAAGCCTCTTTATAAAGTGGAGGCTTCAAAAACTCAACGAGACAAGAGGTTGGGCTCTGTGAAGGGATACTCCACGGTGAGGTGGCTGCTGGGATGACAGGATCCTCCAGTGTGAGGAGGCATCAGCTACTTAGAGAATTTCCAATATGATACAATGGGAAAGACCTGATTTTAAAGTTTAGGAGTTCAGAAACAGGACTGGGAGGGAAATACCTTATTTTGAATATAATTAGGGCTATTCTGCGCAATATGTTTGGGATTGCTCATCCTGGTTTCAGTCACCTAAGAGATCATAAGCTACCTGCATCTGGTGGTGTCATAGCATATTGTTGGAGGACATGGATTCTTTGAAATGATGAAAGGATTGATCTCTTTTTGGCTGAGCCAGCAGAGTCAATGATTTCTTGTACTTTCAGAAAGAAGAAAGTTTCTGGGTTTAACTCTTGCTTTGGCTCTTTTGTGTGGCAAATAGTACTCTCAGTTCTCATGAGGTAAGTGAGGTGGGATTGTCTTTGTTCTTTACCCTTACCCTATCACCTCTTTGGCATAGGGGATGGACTGAGCTAGGAGATCTTGTATCTGTATCTTTCATAGCAATTTTTGCTTTGTATTTCTTCTCCCGAATAGATAACTGAATGAAACAGTGTGTACAGGGTGTTCAGGAGGACTAGCACCTCTGGTGTGAGGGCTTACTGAGCCCTTCTCAGGGTTGCTCATCCATGTTTGGTATTCACCTGATTTACGCAATTCTTATCTGTTGCTCCAAGAAGCTGTAGCATGTGCAGCAGCTACATCCTGCAGATCCAAACCACCTCAGCAGACAGGCTAACCCAGGTTCAAGGTAACCAACAGGCCTCAAATCAGTTGGTGAGTTAAGGGGATGTCTACTTCAAGCTTGTGAAAACTTTCCCTGGCAAAATGGGTGGATAAGAACATTTTTTTCCAGTGGCCATAAAGGTAGCTGAAGCAAGTGCTGTGGAGCACTTAGAGCTTGATCAGGCATCAAAGACATGAAAATCATCCATTACCTCCAGGCCAATGCCAATTGTCTTGACTTTTTTCCTTCCACTGAACTGTGATGACGCTGGAAGAGAGAATTAGACTGATGACTTTGTGCAACTCTGCCTCACTTAAATCCAATTCACATGCAAATAAAGACATCACTCCATGATGTCATTGGTCCTTTTTGAAAAAGAAGGGCAAACAACAAGTGAATGAAACACACACAAGTTATATATGTCTAAGCTTGGAGATGAGCTTGTGAGTTTGAGGTCTAGAGGTCTAGATCCAAAGAGTAGAGCTGACTGGTAACAAGGGAAGCCTTTGAATCAGAGAAGTCTACCACTAATTTGATTCATAAACTCAAAAATCTGGCCTGTCTTGCCAACAGACATGGACTTTGAGTGATACAGTGTAAACCCAGAGTGAAAGGCAAATGCTTAAACAGAGGCCAAAAACATGACTTCATGTTTAGATGAGATTTAATTATCAACATCCCAGGGGATTTTAGCACTCGTTATAATTTGTTACTGAACCTTGTTTTTAAGTCATTCCAACAATAAGCACTATGAGCTTTTATGAGTCTTTGAGCATTTCTTTTGTGAGTAGGAAATAAATACCTGTCCCATACCTCATTCATATTATATATTGAATAATGCCTTTTGGGAAGTCATAGATTGAACCAATTTCTAAGATTTAAATAATTGGTCTCCCTGGTTCTAAGGTAGAATTTTTATGAGTCCAAGTGCATGAAAAAAAAGGAAACTGGATTTTTTCATTATAAGCTAATCTTTCCAGGGCTAGACCTGGTCTTAACCATATGCCTGGCTCTAGACAAAATGAGCTTCTTGAAGAAAGGGATTAGGTGAAGCACTCTGGCTCCTTGGGTCTAGTAGCAGTTATTCAATGTTAGAAAAGGAACATGAAGACTCAGATCAATTGCCACTTTCTGTAAGAAAGCTTTACGAAGCCCAATTGCTATTAAGACTTCCCCACTTTTCCCATCATTACATGTTTTGTATATACTTATGTGTGTTCATGTTGTCTCTTCGAGTTTGATGTAAGTTTTTTCAGAGCAAGAATTGTTTTACTTTTGTTTTTGTAACTCCAATACTTTGTGTGTGTTCATCCTTCATTGCCAAAGAAGACCATGCCATCAGAGAAATGATGACATGACTTGCGCTTGACTTTGTTTTGAGTGAGGGAAGGCTGTGCAGGTTCCCAGCCTCACTTCTCCTCCAGAACCATCTGAATCCAGTGACCAGATAGTCATCAGGATGATGACCCAGGATGAGACAGTGGGGGTTAAGTGACTTTCCCAAGGTCACATAGCTAGTGAGTGTCAAGTGTCTGAGGTGAGATTTGAACTCAGGTACTCCTGTCTCCCGCACTGGTGCTCTATCCACTGCATCACCTATCTGCCCCAACTCCAATACTTAGCACCTGCCTGGAACATAGTAGGAGATTACTAAATGCTTGTTAATTGATTTTGAGCATTGTTTTTTAAGAAGGCAAAGTCATCTGAGGATATCAAGTTACCAGAGGGGAGAAGCATGATAAGATTAATGGAGGAAGGAACAATCACTTATTTAATCAGAGTATCCTATACTCAAAGAGTTATACTATAGACTACCTGGACAGGAAAGAGATGAGGAGTTTAGAAAAGCCAGATATCATACAAAAGTATGATAAAATAGTAACAAGAGATTTCAGTTATTGAGACTAGAGGTTGGTCAACTACGGCCCATGAGCCAAATCTGACCCACCAACTGTTTTTGCAAAGTATATGGGCTAAGAATGGTCTTTACATTTTACTTTACATTTTAGCTCAGGGACCATACAAAAAAAAAATTGATGGGCTGGATTTGGACTGTGGACCAAAAAAGAGTCAACCTTTGATTTAGGTCATCCTGAAACATTTTCTCTGAGAAAACAGCTAATAACTTTTAATGTCTTAATGATAAACATTATTTCATCCTCATTCTGCCCCAACATTGAACTTGATTCAAGTAGTAGAGTCCTACTTTTAGAACTGCCTCCAACATTTGGCATAGTTAAAGCAGATTGGGATTAAATGAAGCATTTGTAAAACATTGAATGGTTAACAAAAGGAGTCTTTCTATCAAACAGCAATTCTTGAAGATCATCCACTACAAAAGAGACTGCGGTCTGCCTCAGTGGAAGGGCTACTGGTGTATAGAAAGCTGAAGACGGATCCTTGAAATATGCTCTGTTCATGATTCTGGGGTAGTTTCTGTAGATTTTTCCAAGTATTGGACAATGTTTTTTATTCTTTTTGAATTTTTTAAAATTTTTATTAGCAATTTATTTTTTCTTTTTTTTTCTTTTTTTTTTTAGATTGAAACAATTTTTTCCACTTTATTTTTCTTGAATGTTTTATCTGTTTTCTTTTACAACATGACTATTAAGGATGTTTTGCATGACTACACGTATAAAATCTATATGAAATTTTTTGCCTTTTCAATGAGGGGGCATGCGGAGGAAGGAAGGGAGAGAATTTGGTACTCAAAGTTTTAAAAACAAATGTTAAAAATTGTTGTTTACATGTAACTGGGGACAAATTAAATACTAAATACATATGCACAAAAAAATCTCCTCAGCCTTGGCACCCCACTCATTGCTACCTCTGCCTGATGGAAAGATGGGTCCATGAGCCCCAAGCCTTCATTTTTAAGGAGAGCTCAGCTCAAACATCTCATTTCTCACCTGACAGCACTACTTTGACATCTCTGAATCACTTCTTCACCATGCCCCTTTGGTACCTCCTCCCCGTCCCCATTTTCTTATTTGTGGCCTTATCTCTTAGTGCAGTATCTGGCACATACTAGGTGATTAATATATGTTTATTGAGTTGAATTGAATTGCTTTCCAAGGACTAGCATAGCTAAGTTTATCATGAGGAATCAATTATTTGGTGGGTTGCCATGGCCAAAGAAAAATGTAGACTTGTCTCCAGGTCTATCCATCTTCCTTCCACTTTTGCAATGAGGATGACAGTGTGGTAGCAAAGGTGATCAGTAAGTGCTACAAAATCACATTGTTTTAGACTTAAGAATTTCAATATTCATACATTGGTTTATATTCCAGTTATTTTATATTCCAAGCAAATTAGAGGATGTTAGTATCCTATTTATATGAGACTGAAGTTATCTAAAATGAGAAGTCCCTTTTTCCAGTTCTCAAAACTTCTCAGCATTATTCATTCTCCTCCTTCCCTCTGTAATAGGGTACTGGCATATTAGCAGGGTGATGCTGATGCAATTTCCCATAAGGAAAAGCAGGGCAGCTTCCTGTTAACTTTTTTTTTTTAATTTAACTTTTAACATTTATTTTCACACAATTTTGGGTTACAAATTTTCTCCCTTTTATCCCCTCCCCCCCCAGACCCAAGCTTTCTAATTGCCCCTGTGACCTATCTGCTCTCTCCTCTATCCTCCCTCCCTGCCCTTGTCTCCTTCTTCTCTTTTGTCCTGTAGGGCCAGATAGCTTTCTTGACCCCTTAACCTTAATTTCTTGTTACCCAGTGGTAAGAACATTACATTTGGTCCTAACACTTTGAGTTCCAACTTCTTTAGCTCCCTCCCTCTCCACCCCTTCCCCTTGGAAGACAAGCAATTCAATATAGGCCATATCTGTTTAGTTTTGCAAATGATTTCCATACTAGTTGTGTTGTATAGGACTAACTATATTTCCCTCCATCCTATCCTGTCCCCCATTACCTCTATTTTCTTATGGTCCTTTCCCTCCCCATGAGTGTCGACCTCGTATTGCATTCTCCTCCCCATGCCCTCCCCTCTATCCTCCCCCCCACCCTGCTTGTGCCCCTGTCTCCCACTCTCCTGTATTATGAGATAGGTTTTCCTATCAAAATGAGTGTGCATTATATTCTTTCCTTTAGTGGATTGTGATGAGAGTAGACCTCATGTTTTTCTCTTGCCTCCCTTCTTTATCCAACCACTAATAAGTCTTTTGCTTGCCTCTTTTATGAGAGATAATTTGCCCCATATAACTTCTGCCTTTCTCCTCCCAATATTTCTCTCTCACTGCTTGGTTTCATTTTTTTTTTTAAGATATGATCCCATCCTCTTCAATTCACTCTGTGCACTCTGTCTCTATGTATGTGTGCGTGTGTGCATGTGTGTGTGTGTGTGTGTGCTCCCACCCAGTACCCAGATACTGAAATGTTTCAAGAGTTACAAATATTGTCTTTCCATGTAGGAATGTAAACAGTTCAACTTTAGTAAGTCCCTTATGACTTCTCTTTGCTGTTCACCTTTTCATGGCTCTCTTCATTCTTGTGTTAGAAAGTCAAATTTTCTTTCCAGCTCTGGTCTTTTCATCAGGAAAATTTGAAAGTCCTCTATTTCATTGAAAGACCATTTTTTCTCCTGAAGTATTATACTCAGTTTTGCTGGGTAGGTGATTCTTGGCTTCAGTCCTAGTTCCTTTGACTTCTGGAATATCCTATTCCATTCCCTTCTGTCTCTCAATGTAGAGGGTGCCAGATCTTGTGCTATCCTGATTGTATTTCCACAATACTTGAATTGTTTCTTTCTAGCTGCTTGCAATATTTTCTCTTTCACCTGGGAATTCTGGAATTTGGCCACAATGCTCCTGGGAGTTTCTCTTTTTGGATCTCTTTCATGCGGTGTTCTGCGGATTCCTTGAATATTTATTTTGCCTTCTGGTTCTAGAATCTCAGGGCAGTTTTCCTTGATAATTTCATGGAAGATGATGTCTAGGCTCTTCTTTTGATCATGGTTTTCAGGTAGTCCCAGAATTTTTACATTGTCTCTCCTGATTCTATTTTCCAGGTCAGTTGTTTTTCCAATAAGATATTTCACATTATCTTCCATTTTTCAAATCTGCGCGGTATGTTCTGAGATATCTGTCTTTCTCATAAAGTCCTTAGCGTCCATCTGTACCATTCCAGTTTTGAAAGATCTATTTTCTTCAGTGAGCTTTTGAATCTCCTTTTCCATTTGGTTAATTCTGCTTTTGAAAGCATTCTTCTCCTCATTGGCCCCTTGCACCTCCCTTGCCAACTGAGTTAGGCTAGTTCTCAGGGTGCCAATTTCTTCAAGATTTTTTTGGTTCTCCTTTAGCAGGGAGCTGATCTGCTTTTCATGCTTCTCCCTCATCCCTCTCATTTCCCTTCCCAGTCTTTCCTCCACCTCTCTAACTTGATTTTCAAAATTCCGCTTGAGCTCTTCCATGGCCCGAGCCCATTGGGTGGGCTGGGACACAGAATCCTCGATTTCTGTGTCTTTGCCTGATGGCAAGCATTGTTCTTCCCCATCAGAAAGGAAGGGAGGAAGTGTCTTTTCTCCGAGAAAATACCCTTCAATGGTTTTATTTCTTTTCCCTTTTCTTGGCATCCTCCCCAACCAGTGACCTGACCTCTGAATGTTCTCCTCACACCCACCTCGCCTCCTGGTCTTCCCAGCCAGCGTTTGGGGACTGAGATTCAAATGTTTCTTCCCGCCTTAGGGTTTTTGGTGGGGGCAGGGCTGCTATTCAGTGTGAGAATTAAGTCCAGGTGGTCAGGGGCAGGGTCGCCTCTCTGGCTCAGTTCCCTCTGGGGGTTTATGCACAGACCTTCCACAATGGATCCAGGCTCCCGCCCGTTTGGGGAGCCCCTGTCTGTAGCCGCCTCTCAGCTTCTATCTCCTGGGGGGGCCTGAGCCATGGGGGCACCCCACTCCCCTCTCGACCCGCCAAAGACACTCTCTCACCTATCCCCGTCAGTCACCTGTTGGTGGGGGGCTAGTGCCGCTGCTGGAGATCCCGTCCCCGTAGCCCTCTCGGATCTTTTCCTCACGGTGTCATGGCCGCGGCAGGGCTGCCCTCTGCTCCCTGTCCCGGCGCCCAGTCCACGGCGCGGAGGACCCCCAGCGAGAGGTTTGCAGGTCTCTCCGGAACAGAAATCTCCCTCGCTCCAATATTCCGTGGTCTCTGGGTGCAGAATTCGCCCTGGGTTAGTCCCCTCTAGCCGTTCTGTGGTTTGTGGGTTCGGAGCTATGTGTATGTGCGTCTTTCTACTTCGCCATCTTGGCTCCGCCCTGGCAATTTATTTTTTCTAATTACATGTAAGGGTAGTTTTCAACATCATCATTTATAAGATTTTGAGTTCCAAATTTTTTTCTCCCTTCTTCCCCTCTCCCTTCCCAAGAAGGCATGCAGTCTGATATAGGCTTTACATGTAGAATCATATTAAACATAATTCCACATTAGTCATGTTATGAAAGAAGAATAAGAAAGAGAAAATCATGAGAAAGAAAAAACAAATAAAAAAAGAGAAAAGATGATGCTTAGATCTGCATCCATTCCATAGTTCTTTCTCTGGATGAGTTTAGCATTTTCCATCATGATCTTTTGGAATTGTCTTAGATCATTATGTTGCTGAGAAGAGCTAAGTCTATCAAAGCTGGTCATCATATAATGCTGCTGTTACTGTGGACAATGTTCTCCTGGTTCTGCTCATTTCAGTCAGTTCATGTAAGTCTTTCCAGGTTTTTCTGAAATCTGCCTGCTCATCATTTCTTATAGCACAATAGTATTCCATTACATTCATGTAGCACAACTTGTTTAGCCATTCCCCAACGAATGGACATCCTCTCAATTTTCCATTTCTTGGCAACAAGAAAAAGAGTGGCTTGCAAATATTTTTCACATATTGTTCCTTTTGCTTTTGTTATGTTCATTTTGGGATACAGACCTAACAGTGGCATTCCTGTATCAAAGGGGTATGCACCATTTTATAGCCCTTTGAACATAATTCCAGATTGTTCTCCAGAATAGGTGGATCAGTTCACAGCTCCACCAACAATGCGTTAGTGTTCTAATTTTTCCATATCTTTTCTAATATTTATTATTTTCCTTTTGTTAGTCATATTAGACAATCTAACAGGTGTGAGGTGTTACATCAGAGTTATTTTAATTTGCATTTCTCTAATCAATAGCGATTCAGAGCATTTTTTCGTATGACTAGAGATAGCTTTAATTTCTTCATCTGAAAACTGACTGTTCATATCCTTTGACTAGTTGTCAATTGGGGAATAACATGTATTCTTATAAATTTGACTCAGTTCTCTATATATTTTGGAAATGAGGTTTTAATCAGAGACACTGATGGTAAAAACTATTTCCCAGCTTTCTGCTTTCCTTCTAATCTCAGTTGCATTGGCTTCATTTGTGCAAAAACTATTTAATTTAATGCAATCAAAATTGTCCATTTTGCATTTCATAATGTTTTCTGTATTTTGTTTAGTCATAAATTTTCCCCTTCTCCATAGATCAGAGAGGTAAACTATTCCTTGCTCTCCAAATTAACTAATAGTATTTCTTAGCCAGAACCAAATAGTTTTGATGATTGCTGCTTTATAATACAATTTTAGATCTGGTACAACTAGGTCACTTTCTCTCACATTTCTTTTCATTGATTCCCTTCATATTATTGACTTTTTGTTCTCCCAGGTGAATTTTATTGTTATTTTTTCTAGCTCCATAAAATAATTTTTGGTAGTTTGATTATTATCTCACTGAATAAGTGAATTAATTTATGTAGAATTATCATTTTTGTTATATTAGCTTGGTTTACCCATGAGCAGCTATTAATTTTCCAATTATTTAAATCTGATTTTATTTGTGTTAAAAATGTTTTATAATTATGTTCATATAGTTCCTGGGTTTGTCTTGGCAGGTAAACTCCCAAATATTTTATATTGTTTGCAGTTATTTTAAATGAAATTTCTCTTTTTATCTCTTGCTGCTGGGCTTTGTTAGTAATAAATAGAAATTCTGATGATTTATGTGAGTTTATTTTATATCCTGCCACTCTGTAAAGTTATTAATTGTTTCAAGTAGTTTTTTAGTTGATTCTCTAAGACTCTCTAAATATACCATTATGTCATCTGTAAAGAGTGATAGCTTTGTTTCTTCATTTCCTATTCTAATCCCTTCAATTTCTTCTAAATCTAATATTTCTGGTCTACTACATCTAGCTTTTCTAAAATTCTATTCATCTCCTTAACTTCTTTCTTGTTTATTTTTTTGGTTAAGATTTATCCAGTTCTGAGAGGGGAAGGTTGATGTCCTCCACTAGTATAGTTTTGCTTTTTATTTCTTCCTATAACTCATTTAGCTTCTCTTCTTAAGAATCTGGATGCTATACCTCTTGGTGCAAATATGTTTAATATTGATGTTACTTCATTTTCTATGGTACCTTTGAGCAAGATGTCCTTTCTTTCCTTAGCTCTTTTTAATTAGATCTATTTTTGCTTTTGCTTTGTCAGAGTTCAGGATTGCTACCTCTGCTTTTTCTTTCTTTGAATGAAGAATAATTTGTATTCTGCTCCAGTCTTTTACCTTTATTCTGTGTATATCTCTGTGCCTCAAAAGTCTCTTATAAACAACATATTATAGGATTATGATTTTTAATCCACACTGGTATCCACTTCCATTTTAAGGGAGAGTTCATCCCATTCACATTCATAGTTATACATGAATGTGTCTTTCTCTTCACACTATTCCCCACCCCTCTTTATACTTTTCTCTCTCCTTTCACCCTTTCCCTTTTCACCAGTGTTTTGCCTCTGATACCCACATCCCTTTATCTGCCCTCATTTCTATTAACTCCTCTCCCCATTTTTTCCCCTTTCCATTACTACCTCTTCCCTTCCTTCTGCCCTCCCTTTTATCTACCCTCTCTTTTTCTATCCCCTTTCTCCTTCTACTTCCCTATAGTGTAAGGTAGATTTCTATAACCAGTTGGATGTGTATGTTATTACCTCATTGAGCAAAATCTGATGAGAGTGAAGTTCAAACAATGTTTACCTCCCTCTATTCTTCCACTCTACTGTAATATATCTTTGAACTTCTTCATGTGATGTAATTGAGTAGATTCTGCCCCCCCTTTCCTTTCCTCCCAGTACAATGCTTTTTAAAAATACCTTAATTAATTAATTAATTAATTATATCATCACATCAAAGTTAACTTATACCCACATTTCTGTCTAAGCATACCTCCTTTAAATGCCATAATAAAGATACAGTTTTTAAGAGTTACAGGTATCGTTTTTCCACGTAAGAATGTAAACAGTTTAACCTTACTGAATAACATGTTTTTTTCCTTTTTCATTTTTTATGCTTCTCCTGAATCTTATATTTGAAGATGGAATTTCCTGTTCAGCTCTGGTCTTTTCATCAGGATTGATTGAAAGTCCCCTATTTCATTGAATTTCAATTTCATCTTTTCTTGTGAAAGATTTTGCTCAGTTTTGCTGGTTATTTGTTTCTTGGTTGTAATCCAAGCTCCTTTACTTTCTGGAATACCATATTCCAAGCCCACTGATCCTTTAATGTAGAATCCTGCATTAATGTATAATCCTGACTGTGTTTCCACAATATTTAAATTGTTTCTGGCTGCTTGCCATGTTTTCTCTTTGACCTGATAATTCTGGAATTTAGCTACAATATTCCTTGGAGTTTTCATTTTGAGATCTCTTTCAGGAGGTGATCACCACATTCTTTCAATGACTATTTTGCCTTCTGATTCTGGGATATCAGGGCAGTTTTCCTTGATAATTTATTCAAAGATGTTGTCCATGTTCTTTTTTTGATCATGGTTTTCAGGTAGTTCAATAATTCTTAAAGTATCTCTCCTGCATTTATTTTACAAATCAATTGTTTTTTCCAACGAGCTATTTTACATTTTCATCTATTTTTCATTCTTTTGACTTTGTTTGACTGATAGTTGGTGTCTCATAAAGTCATTAGCTTCCACTTGCCCATTTCTAATTTTTAAGGAATTCTTTTCTTCATTTAGCTTTGGTACCTTCTTTTCCATTTGGTCAATTCTATCTTATAAGGAGTTTTTTTTTTCTTTCAGGGAATTTTTGTCTTTCCTTTTCCAAGCTGTTGACTCTCTCTTGCATACTTCTGATTTCTTTTCCTACTTTTTCTTCTACCTCTCTTATTTGCCTTTAAAAATCCTTCTTGAGTTCTTCCAAGGAGGCTTTCTGGGTTTGAGAAAAATTCATATTCCCTTTTGAGGCTTTAGATGTAGGTATATTGACAGTCTGATCCTCTTCTGAGTTTGTGTTTTGATATTCTCTGTCACCATAGAAGTTCTCTGTGGTCAGTGTTTATTTTTCCTTCTTGCTCATCTTGTTTGCCTATTTTTATGACTTTTAAATTTGAGCTCTCCTACTGGAATTCAGAGGGGCACTGTTTCAAACTTCTTGTGCTGGGGTCCAGAGAGCTTGTCATTGTGTTGTGTGCTGGGGCCTCCTCAGCAGCTGGAGACTGTAGGGTTTAGGCAACCTAAGTGGTGCTGAGCTGGGTCGTACTGGTCATGTCTGGCATGTGGGACTTTTGGGGGCTTTTTTTGTCTCCCTGGAATTATAATGAGGCATGGAGAGGTCCAGCAGATTTAGGATGCCCATTGGCCCTGAGCAGCATTGAAGTGCATGGAGGGATGTCTCCTTGCCTTGGGCTGCACTGAAGCACATGGTGGTTTTCTGAGTTGGTGTTTGCTGGTTCCCCTGGCTGTGCTAAGGAATGTGGGGAGTCCTGGTGTTAGCAGTTGTCTGCTCCACCACCCTGGGGCTAAGGATCTCCCAGTGGTTTATGGGGGGGCTTGCTCCTGATTTAGTGCTTGCTACTGGCTTACTGCAACACTTCTTATGCTAGAATGTGCTCTCCTTTTACCCAAGTGAGATGGACCTTTTTTGCCAGTGCTCCAGGTCTCCCAGACTAAAAAACTGTTCCATCCCAGTTTTCCTCTGGCTCTACTGTTCTAGGATTTGTTCTGGGATACTATTTTATGGCTGTTCAAAGGTGAATATGGGAGAAGGACAGTGATTTACTGCTTTTTCCACCACCTTGGCTCATAGAAATTCAAGGTTCTGTATTCTTGACAATCTTCCAATCAAACTGTACAGATTTCATTTCTCTATTCTATCAATCTAATAATTCTGTTTAAAAAAAGGAAATGATGTTAGATTGGCATGATTTATTGATCACAGAATTTAGAAAATTTAGGGAACTTAGAGATCAACTTTCTCATTGTCCAGCTGAAGAAAATGAAGCTCAGAGAAGTTCAATATTCCATACATACAAAGTCACAGAATGGGAATTCAAACCTGAGTTTCCCAAATTACAAAGTCTGTGTTCTTCCCATTGCACTGATCATCTCTCCCAACTTACACCTCCTTGATTATTTTCCTTCTTCTGGATGATGGCTCTGGATGAGAAAGTAAGGCTGGTAACCTTGAACAGCCCTCCTTCACTCAAATCAAAGTCAACTCCAAGTCATGTCATCATCTTGAGGTCATGGTCCTCTTCGAGAATGAAGGACAAATGCAACTTCTTCTGGATGAAGAAACTGGTTTGTTGGGATCATCTCTTCCCTTTCCAAGCATTCACACATCTCTTTAATAATATAATCTAGAATTTTGACTGAAATTTTGTGAAATGCATGGACCCAAGGGAGAGATTTCCTAACCCTGAAAAATCAGTCAACAGGATATTTTTAACACATGGCTTTGCCCATACTTACAACTGTTAGCCCTAGCTTTTCTAAAACTGTTTCCACAATACTTGGTCTTCAGCCACGTTGCTTTTGTGGTCACACAAAATACAGAGACATTCAATTATCTGAAACTCTTCAAAAGTGTTATACTGTCTGGGCTTTGCTTTCCACATGCTCATGTTTTTCAATGTTTCAATCCCTTCCTTCTGTTAGGCAGTTGTCAGAATGATTACAAAATGTTCTTTGCAATATGACTGGTGGTACCATTTAAAGATGACTTTTGGTGGATCTTATTTGTGGTTGCCTCCTACCTTTTTTGGCATCTTCTCACCCCAAGCCATGTTCAGTTGCAAAAGGAAATGGAAAACATATTTGTTTAGTCAAGCAACGGGTAAGAGTTGTTTATGCTTGTTTTTTAGGGGGGTGATTTGGTATTTATATTGGTTCTCTGATTGCTAGTGCACTTTTGATTCCTGTTAATAGTGTTTGGAGGGCTGTGAAGAGAACTCTAACAGCTCAGAGTTATTTTCATAGGCTTCTTTCAAAGTAGTATAATTACCACAAATATTGCCTTAGCCACCCACTGAGACAATCAGAACTTAATTTCAGATGAGGCAGAACCATAAGTAAGAGGAGGGAAGGGTGAACCTGCATAATACTCCTGTCACTGGAAATGGGCCCTTCTTATATTTGAGTCCTCAATACCTTTAGGTGATCATCTTCACTATCTTGCTTCTAATTACAATTTGGATAAATTGAATGCAGGCTTCTTTCTTTGCATAAAATGTTCCCTCTACTACCTACCTACACCCTTCACCTACACAGCCCCCAATTAGAATTTATAATAACAGTCACAGAAGTGGGACACCTTTTCCATTTATAGCTGTCCTGTATGTGTATAAAGAGATTTGGAATCATTCATTCCTTATAAACCTCCCCAGGTTTTTTTGCACTGTACTACAGTGGACCTCATACATCTTTTCTTTCCCCCTTTATCATGCCCCATCACCTTGACAATCTGTAGAAGGAACTCTTCTCAGCCAGAATATGTGTCTCATTGGTTCAAAGAACTATTTCTGATCACCTTCTTTGCCATGGAAAATTCTTACATTGACCAGGTATATAATTTAGCATGATAAAAATAATCCCACTAAGCACAGTTGATTTAATTATCTAGAAGACTCTTATTTCATAGAACAATATTCATTTTCCATAATAACAACAAAAAAATTAAAGAAACTATCGTATGTGGGACATTGTGTTAAGTATTGGGGAAATATAGTTTATGTAAGGCACAGTCCTTGAGCTAGTAGGATTTGAAATTTAGAAAAGGAATGACACCTATTACATATAATTATAATGCATATTACATGATGATTAGGGAACTATAAAACCAAGTGGAAGGAGAGATCATTATCAGTATAAAGGTAGGATCAAAATCACATCACCCTGTTTTAGGCTGATATGTTAACAAAGTAAGAACGTCTCAAACAATCAGTCAAAAGACTTTCAACTAGATGCAAAAAGGTCTCAGTAATTTGATCAAGTTAAATGATGTCTGACAAAGAGTCTGTTCCAGTTGGCAGGATTTCATTCTGCCCTCCAGTTCCTGACTTTGAGCATTTGCCTTTCTTCATATCCCCAGAACTTATTACAAGATTTGGTACATACTAGTTGCTTAACAAATGTTTATTGCTTGCTTGATTGGCTCCTGTATATAAGTATCCATTTAGCTGGAATGAGAAGCTTTTCTAGAAATTGACAACAGGTGCAGTTTACCAATATGTAGGAATTGCTGGTGGGGGGAGGGGGAAAGGAGGGGGGAAGAGGCATTAGCTTTAATCAAGTGTCCTTCCCTTTAGCCACTTTGATAGGAGAAGGAACCTTAAATTCAAATGGTACAGATGTTAGATTTCCCATTTCCCAAAGGTCTCCTAAAGGACATCCCAGATTGGCTGACATCAAGAAGTTAGGAAAAAAGATGGAAGCAGACTAACCATGCTTAAGGAAAACTTAAGCAACCCCCAAATGGGAGGGAAAGACTTCCAGCAATTAGGAGCTCTGTCTTATCCTTTTGATGTATAGAATGTTAGTCTAAGCTTGAATCCACTTTCCCCTGGGTTCTTTATGTATTTGTAAGAGAATGTGTCACAGATATTTGGAGGGATATTTTTTCCGATTGCTGTTATTGTACCACTTTAGTGAATACCTCTTTCTAAAACTTACATAAGATTGCATGACTAAATTGATTCTCAGCTGACAACTTTGGGGGGAAGAACATGAATAGGAACTTGGAACATTTATCCTTGACCTCTCATGGATACTCCTGGAACAATGAGGGTGATATAATTTTCTGCTTATATTGTGTATATTTGTATACCATTTTTGCATGTTTTCTCTTTTATTAGAATTTGAGATCTTTAAGGACAGAGATCATATTTTTGCCTCTTTTTTTTATCCCCAGTACTTAACACAATGCCAAGCATATAGTATTATATGCTTAATAAATTTTTGTTGTCTTACTCACTGACTAGATCCTAAAAAAAATATGGTAGGATCGTAAATAGAATGCTGGTAAAGATCTCTGGCACTATCTTTTTATAATCTCCTTAATCTACATATTGAGAAACAGAGGCCTGGGAGGGTAAAATGATTTGACTAATGTCATACAGGCAGAAATGTCAGATGCAAGATGTGATCTTATATCCTCTGACTCCAGAAAAAGTGTGCTTTCCATTGTGTTACACTGCTTCTAAATGACAAAAAAAAGAGAGTTACAACAGTTTTTCTTCTTTTTGTCATTTCCAGTTAAATTTTGTAATTGTTCATGGGCTCCTTTTGGATTGATTACATTCCTTTTGGGCTGTGGACTTTTGGACTCCTGACAAGTTTCATGGCTGGACTAAAAATCAAAGTTGAAATAGCTACAGTAAAAGAATCTGGAAGAACATTGTAAAAGGAGTTTGAGAAAACAAGACACCATTTTTTTTATATTTAAATTTATTTAAGTTTTCAACATTCATTTCCACATAATTTTGAGTTCCAAATTTTCTCCCCATTTCTCCCCTCCCCCCACCTCAAAACGCCAAGCATTCTAATTACCCCTATCACCAATCTTCCCTCTCTTCTAACATCCCTTCCTTCCCTTATCTCCATTTTCTCTTTTATTCTGTAGGGCAAGATAACTTTCTATACCCCATTACCTGTATTTCTCATTTCCTGGTTGTATGCAAGAACAATACTCAACAGTTGTTCCTAAAACTTTGAGTTCCAACTTCTCTTCCTCCCTCCCTCCCCACTCATCCCCATTGGGAAGGCAAGCAATTCAATATAGGACATATCTGTGTGGTTTTGAAAATGACTTCCATAATAGTTGTGTTGTGTAAGACTAACTATATTTCCCTCCATCCTATCCTGCCCCCCATTTCTTCTACTCTCTCTTATGACCCTGTCCCTCCCCAAGAGTGTTGACTTCTAATTGTTCCCTCCTCCCATTGCCCTCCCTTCCATCATCCTCCCCACCCTGCTTATCCCCTTCTCCCCCACTTTCTTGTGTTGTAAGATAGGTTTTCATACCAAAATGAGTGTGCATTTTATTCCTTTCTTTAGTCAAATGTGATGAGAGTGAGCTTCATGTTTTTTCTCTCACCTTCCCCCTTTTTCCCTCCACTGAAAAGTCTTTTACTTGCCTCTTTTATGAGAGATAATTTGCCCCATTCCATTTCTCCCTTTCTCCTCCCAATATATTTCTCTCTCCCCACTTCATTTCATTTTTTTAAGGTATGATCCCATCCTATTCAATTCACCCTGTGCTCTTTGTGTGTGTGTGTGTGTGTGTGTGTGTGTGTGTGTGTGTAATCCCACCAACTACCCAGATACCGAAAAAAGTTTCAAGAGTTACAAATATTGTCTTTCCATGTAGGAATGTAAACAGTTCAACATACTAATGTCCCTTATGACTTCTCTTTGCTGTTCACCTTTCCATGCTTCTCTTCATTCTTGTGTTTGAAAGTCAAATTTTCTTTTCAGCTCTGGTCTTTTCATCAAGAATGCTTGAAAGTCCTCTATTTCATTGAAAGACCATTTTTTCCCCTGAAGTATTATACTCAGTTTTGCTGGGCAGGTGATTCTTGGTTTTAGTTCTATTTCCTTTGACTTCTGGAATATAATATTTCACATCCTTCAATCCCTTAATGTAGAAGCTGCTAGATCTTGTGTTATCCTGATTATATTTCCACAATACTTGAATTATTTCTTTCTAGCTTCTTGCAATATTTTCTCCTTCACCTGGGGACTCTGGAATGTGGCCACAATGTTCCTAGGAGTTTCTTTTTTTGAATCTCTTTCAGGAGGTTATCTTTAAATATTTATTTTGCACCCTGGTTCTAAAATATCAGGGCAATTTTCCTTGATAATTTCATGAAAGATGATGTCTAGGCTCTTTTTTTGATCATGGCTTTCAGAGACTCTCATAATTTTAAAATTGTCTCTCCTAGATCTATTTTCCAGGTCAGCTGTTTTTCCAATGAAATATTTCACATTATCTTTCATTTTTTCATTCTTTTCATTTTGTTTTGTGATTTCTTGGTTTCTCATAAAGTCATTAGCCTCCATCTGTTCCATTCTAATTTTTAAAGAACTATTTTCTTCAGTGAGCTTTTGAATCTCCTTTTCCATTTGACTAATTCTGCTTTTTAAAGCATTCTTCTCCTCATTGGCTTTTTGAAGCTCTTTTACCAGTTGAGTTAGCCTATTTTTCAAGGTGTTATTTTCTTCAGCATTTTTTTGGGTCTCCTTTAGCAAGGTGTTGACCTGTTTTTCATGCTTTTCTTACATCTCTCTCATTTCTCTTCCCAATTTTTCCTCCACCTCTCTTACTTGATTTTCAAAATCCTTTTTGAGCTCTTCCATGGCCTGAGACCTTTGAATATTTACTTTGGATGTTTGGGATACAGAGGCCTTGACTTTTATGTCTTTCCCTGATGGTAAGCATTGTTCTTCTTCATCTGAAAGGATGGGAGAAGATATCTGTTCACCAAGAAAGTAACCTTCTATAGTCTTATTTTTTTCCCCTTTTTGGGGCATTTTCTCAACCAGTTACTTGACTTTTGGGTCCTTTGTCAAGAGTAGGGTATACTCTGGGAATCTCTAAGATCTCAGTTCCTCCAAGGTGGCACAATCAAGCATGTACACTGCTCTGGGAGCAGAGAGAGATTTTTGTGCCCAGAATCTTAGCAGTTTCCTCTCCACAAGCAGTTGGCCTCCAGTTCCTCCAAGCCAGCACTGGGGGCTGATTTTCAGATAAGCTGCATGGGCAGGGCCGCCATTCAGTGTGAGGTAAAGATCAGCTCCCTCAGGACCTCTATACAGGGCTGAGGTAATAATCAGATCCTCAGTGCCCCCAGGGGTTTTACGATCTGAGAATGGATGCACGGTGCTGTAGGGGCTGCTGTGGGAACTGGTGGTGGCTGCCCCATGTGGCCTCTGTTTCAGCTGCCTAAGGCTGGAGCTATGGGAAGGCCCTTCTCCCTTCCCAGCCAGCTGAAAAAACCCTGTCACTGACCTTTGGTGCCTGTGGTTTGAGGGATTTGCGAACCAGTTGCTGCTGTGACTGGAGATGCTGACAAGACACCATTTCTAATGGAAGCTTTGTTCAGAATGCATTTTTGCAGAAGCTTGTTGCTGCATGATTCCTTCTTCCATTAGTGGTTAGTTCCATAAAGTTAGTTTACTAGAACTCCCAGTTCTCATATGAACCATTTTTATGGAAAGTTAGGATCTGAAGAGTTTTTGCCATAGTATCCCCAGTTGTGATTCATATGCTGGGAATCATTGTGTCCAAATTTTTCAAAAGGTAGGAAAAAACTTCCTCATCATTGCATTTCCACCAACCTCTGATAAAAACTCAGGTTGTCAGAGAGCAAAAGCCCTCTGGGAAAGCATTGCCTTTTAAAACTCTTCCAAAAATAATCTAGCAAAGGTAAGGTCTGTGTATGAGAATGGACTCAAGTCCATTGCTCTGTACTTTGATTTTTCTTCTAACATCACTTTGGGTAATCAGATGTCAGACCTTGTAGTGCTATGCCATTTTGGATGATGATCTTATTTCCTACTATAATTATAGTTTTTAAAAGACTAATTTATTAAGCTAAAACTAGTTTCCCAACCAGATTATTCCATGAAAAAAGACCTTTGAAATCATCATCTTTGAGTTCTATAACCATCAACTTGACTTTAAGCTTATTGAAGGAGTGGAACATGTATTTTATTTCTTTTATATCCTGTACAGTGTCCAATGTGCTAGACACACAATGAGCCCTTTAATCAATCACTTTCCCGTAATAGCTGCCCTCATCAGATCTTAAAAATTCAGTCATTTCCTTTTGGCATAGGAATCATATTAGAGACAACTTGTCAAGATACAATGTTGATCAATAACAGAAGTGAGTCCATTTAAATTGCATATGACAATATAATATTTTTTCTCTTTTCTCATATAAAGTTGTCAAATCAAGGTCTTTATCACTGGGGCTCGTGTGGCTTAGTTTCAAAGAAGGACTGAACATGCCTGAATCCTTGCCACATCCCAATTAGCTAAAGAAAAATGCTGTTTTGTAGTGTATTCCATTGTATATAATTTGTGCGTCAGTTCACGTTAGTGGAACACTTGGGAATTTGCTATCAGAACTGCAAGATGTAATTAGTAGGACAATGGGCCTGCATGTTCCAATGGGAAGGGAGTGATTGCTCACTTTAGGGAAGTTCTAATCATTGTTCTCTGGTTAAAAGGTTCTCATTTATTTCTTTGTAACTTCTCACACACTAACTGGCAACCTGGAGCTCTCAGAGGGCCCCATCAGTATTCCCTGCTGACTAATGCTTTCACCTTAACTTTTGTTTTGTTTTGTTTTTTTAAACAACTGAAACTCAGCCAAAAGGTAGTCACTCTATTCAACACAAGTAGCACAATTAATTACTCTTAAAGTGGATTTTTTCCCCCAGCCTGTTTTGGACAACATCATATTTGGCAATAAATAATTAGAATAAAACTCCCGTCCCAAAATTTGTAATTCTTGATCTGGTTTACACACTCAGCTTTAACATATTTTATAAGAAGCTTTGGCCTGTTTTGACAAACAGTTCTATAGGTTAAATTCAGAATGGGATGCGGGACTGGCCAAGGTTCAGGGGGTCTGGAGAATAATTTGATTTTAAGATCAATCCATCAGTCAATCAATAAGAGCTTATTAAATGCCTCATGTAGCCCAGACATTCTTCTAGGTTCTGGAAAGATGAAGACAGAAATGAAGCAACCCCTGTCCTCAAGGAGCTCATGTTCTATGAGTCAACCATATTTTTTTTTTTAGATTATTGGATCACCTACTCTTCTAGAAGCAGGTTCATAGCGTTGTGTTTGTACCTTGCTTTAAGTACCTCCACCCATCCCTGCAAATAATAGTTGTCTTGCACGCTTGTCTTGAAAATAGTATTTTTAAAAATGCTTGTTGAATTGAATTTTTCCTACAAAGCTGTTTTTAAGTCTGTTTAACACTTTTAATTGTATGTTAAATCCAGTAAGCCAATTGAAAGGCAGCTTATGTTTAGATTATGATTAGATTAGATTAGATTAGATTATGGGGTCAATTCCTGCTTCTGATACATACCAGATGCGTGACCATGGACAAGTTAGTTAATCTCAACAGTGCTCTCTTTCCTCTTCTATATAACGAGGGGGATTGGAACAGAAATTCTTCTAGCTTCCTTTCAGTTCTAGAGCTGTATGATTCGATGACTACTGAAGCTCCATTTAGCCACTTAATATCAACTAACTTTTTACAAAGGGATATTTAGAATATATAGGAAAAGAGCAAATATAAAAACATCTCCCAAAACTTTCAGGACAAACCCTTAATTCAGTTCATCTGTAATGCTGTTCTCAGTTATCCACGTGTAGGTCTTGATGGTCACTCTCAAGGTCACTCCTTGGTCTTTGCAGCATCTATGCTATTCCCATGGCAAACCTTGGCCTGCACCAAGACTCCTCGATTCTTATGACTTACTTTCATGAACTCCAAATTAATCTCCTTCCTCAAAAATGGAAGAGAAAAAAAAGCACAGAGACCATGGAAGGGAATTAGCATTTATTGAGTACATGTTATCTGCCAGGCACTTTTACAAATATCTTATTTAATCCCCATAATAACCTGAAAATGTAGGTGCTATTATTATCCCCATTTTAGAGTTGAGGAAACTGAGGTCAACAGTAGTTAAAATGATTTGTTGAGGGTCACAGGCAGTTAAGGATTTGAATTGAGATCTTCATTACTCCAGGACCAGCACTCTATCCACTAGGCTACCAGGTACCATCAACTAAAGTCTTTTCATGGGGTCACAGGGCTTTGGGAGAGGGCTCCAAGGCCTCTCTCCTGATAGCATTATCTGTCTTAGGATGCCATGAAAAGGTGTCATCAAAATCTCTCAAGTGTGCAACTGAGGACAAATCTAAACTAAACTGAAAGATTCCATAACTAATGAAAAAGCTTCCTCTTTACCATGTGATTAGTCAACCAGAACTAGTCATAGGACATCCAAAATGCTTCTCAGTTTCTCCAAAGCACTTCCATCCCATGTCATCATAACTCTTCTAGAAGCAGGTTCTTTAACCATCTTGTGAAAGGACACTATGCATGTGTCAGATCCCCATTACACTAAGACTGGGATCCTGTTCTTTCTTTGATACACACTACTGTTATTTGACCTCATACATGTCACTTAAACCTCCTTGGCCTCAGTTATCTCTGAGGAAATGTACCCAAGAGTGAGTTTCTACTTTGCCTCAGTAAAAAGTTACAGTAAGAAAACCACAGATTCCATCCCTTCTTTTTTGCAATAATATGGAACCCCAGTAAGGAAACTCCTTTTATTCATGCAGAAAAGCAACTGTTCAGTAATTAAGTTGAGAGATTTACCTGATCATTGAGAGGTTAAGTGATTTGTCACAGGTCACATGCCAATCATGTACCAGGGGTAAGCCTTGGACTTTGATCTTCTTGATTTTGAGTCCAGCTCTCTATCCACTACACCACATTGGCTCTCCATTCCAAACTTACAGGTGAGGACATTGAGGCATGGAATTCTCTATGTGGCTTATTTAAGTTCACATAGGGAATAAATGTCAGATTGGAGTTATATTGGGCAGTCTGACTCTAAATCCAACACTTTCCACTATACTGTGCTTTCTTGTCTAAGACTTCAGTGACTGATAAGATCTTCTTTGAATATAAGATTATATATATATATATATATCACTTATAGTTTGGGGTAAGCTACAAGATTGGGGTGTTAAAGCATTCAACATATAATTGTGGGAATTTGGTCATCTGTTCTCATCAACTAGAAATGTTACAGTAAAAGATTAGCTATTTGATTAGATATTATTACCAGAATGTTTTTCTAATCAAGAACTCTGCATGTTATTAGCTAACTCTAAAAAAAAAAAAAAGAAAATATGACAATTTAAATAGAACTAGCTCATGAATGAAAGATTCAAATTAAGCTATAAGACATGGGAAACCTTTAATAGCTCTAATCTAGGTTCAAGTGATGTCTTCATTTTCCTGTAAGTGATGACCTCTGGATTCCATGCATAAATTATTAACAGTTTGATCCCTTAGATTCAGTCCATGAATTTTAATTCTTTCCAGGACAGACCCAGTGGTTAACAGCCCAGAGCTGGAGGCAAACAGGAGCAGCTGTTTATGAGCAAGCTGTTTCCACCTGATCCATGATGTGTGAAGGTTTCTGAGAATACTCTGACTCACTTCTAAGATAGATCTGATCCATGTTTATCCAGGGTTTGTTGGATTCATAAGAACCAATTTTTACGTTTTCAGTGTGAGCATTAATGTCTTGAAAATCATCAATTGCTACAAATCAGGGCTTGATTCATTGTTTTGTGGATTGTCTAGATTTAAAAAAGTGATAGAGAAAAGTTAATTTTATATATATATATATATATATATATATATATATATATATATATATAAAACTTAAGTGTGCTCTGCATACTTTTTTTTTTTGTTTTTGGAAAACTGGTTGTTAAATCTTTCCTAACACATTTCTGTGCTTTAGTACTTCTGTATGTATTGTTCAGGTTTTAACCTTACCCAAAATTTGGGGTAAGCAATATATCTTTTAAGAAAGTAACATATACATAGGTCTATCAGTGGTGGGAACCTGTGGCCTCAAGGCCACATGTGGTCTTCTAAGTCCTTGAGTGTGGCCTTTCGACAGAATCCAAGTTTTACAGAACAAATCCTTCTATTAGGGGAATTTGTTCTGTGAAGTGTGGATTCAGTCAAAGGGCTGCACTTGAGGACCTAGAGGGCTACATGTGGCCTCAAGGCCGGAGGTTCCCCACCCTTGGAGTAGATGGATGGATCCCCATTTCACAGCACACTCAGAAACTTGACTATCTTAACTCTCTTTATGAATATGACAGAAATTTAAGACTTCTGAGTCAGCAGGAAAAAACTGAGATAGCAAAAGAAAACAAATTGAAATAATCTTTACCCACCTTTGAACCACATGACTTTGGATAAGTGGAAAAGGTGCATAGAAGGATAATGGGAAAAGTGATGAGAACTAGAGAAGAGGAGGAGGTGACAGAAATTGGAAGAGTGATCAAGGGAGCCTTGTTCCTGTTTAGAAGATGGCTAGAAGCAAGGTGACAATGTATAGAGAGTTAGCTTTGGAATCAGGAAGACCTGGTTCAGTTCCTCCCTCTGATCCATGCTGTCTGTGTAACAAGTCACTGTAACCACTCAGTGCTCTAGGCAACTTTCTAAGATTATAAAAACTGCAGAGAAAGTGTCTACCTATTTTGGTAGAGATATTTTCTTCATCTGAGAGATTCCTTTACCAAATAAACAATAGGTACACTATCTATTCCCTGTCTTTAGGAAAAGGAAAGAGGAATTTTAGTGCTCAAAGGAAAACTGGATCACTACTCTTCACTGAGTATCCCCTTGAAAGAAATGCTACCTTAACTGGAAATATAATTGTCAGGATATGAATTTTAAATATTCTGACCTGTTGTAGTCATGATTTCAGTATTTTTCCAGGCTTCATCCCTCTGCCCAATTCATGTTGGTATGGAGACAGGAGATGAGTTGTTTATCATTTCTGACTTCTCTGTGGGGAAATAATTAAGACTAAATCCAAGACCATGTGGAATGTAATGAAAGTTTATTCAGAGCTGACTCATCCCTTGGGTTGTGTTCATGTCTCATCTGCCTGTTGTACTAAAGTAGGAAATACATGTATGAATTATTTTTTGGAGGTATCTGAAGTGATTATAGAATCACCCAGTTGTTTGATGTTCCTTCATGTTATAGAAATAAATCAAGTTCTCTTTTGACATCCATGAAGACATGAAAATGTGGAAAGAAACCCCATTGTTCCTAATTATTTGAGCAAGGATGGCAAAGGGCCTTGAGTTCATGCCACAGGGGGTTTGACTAAAGGGATGGGTGATGTTTATCCTGGAAAAGAGATGATTTGAGGAGTTAAGGAAGTTGTCTTCAAGTATTTGAAGTGTTCATACCTAGAATGAGGGCTAGTCTTGTCTTGCTTGGTCCCAATGGGCAGAATTAGGGAGTATGGGTGGAAGTTACAGAGAAACAAATTTAAACTTGACATCTGGAAAGAAAGTTTTAAAATATAAAGTTGGTGTTTATCGTTGAAGAAAGAAAACAAAGTTTAACGCAAGTGAATGCACCCACAAATGGCCTGTTCAAATTCTTGATGCTGCCTAGAGTGCTTGGTGACACACATATGGTCTGAGATCCAATAATTCCCTTTGGGTGTTAGTACTCAGCATGATGCTCCTCTTCCTTCTCCTGGGGGAGACACTAGGACAGTGGATGATGTACCCTCTGCCCCTGCCCCTTAAGCTACAGTTACCTATATTTTCATATCATTACTTAAGAAGCATGAGAAAAGTATGGTTTAAATATCCTGCTTTAAATCACATATTGGAATGGATATTGGGTTTGGAATCAGATGACCTGAGTTCAAATATTGCTTCAGATAGTTGCTAGTTGAATGATCTTGGAAAAATGATTTAGTCTTCCTGGAAGCACTATTTCTTCATCTGTAAATGATCTTTAAAATCCCTTCTACTTTAACAACCTATGAAACTTTTAGATCAATTATAGAAATGAGTCTATGTTCCTGAAACAGGAAAGCCATAGAGAACTTTCTTCACATGAAAGATGTTGAATCAAGTTCCTTTTCACTGAGGGCTCTTGAGGAAAGATGGAGTAGGGAGATAAGCATTAATATAATACCTATTATAGGGAAGGCACTGTACTAAGTGCTTTTGCAAATATCTCATTTGTAAATATCTCAGATATCATTGCAACAACCCTGGGGAGGGATAGATGGGTAGATGGTATTATTAGTCCTATTTTATAGTTGAGGAAACTGAGGCAAACAGAAATTTAAGTGACTTGCCCAGTGTTACACAACTACAAATTGTCTCAGGTCAGATTTGAACTCAGAGCCTCCTGATTCTAGGTCTAGTGACTTATCCATCAAACCCTCAGCTGCCCTAAGCTGGAAAGAAATCTAGAGGAAGACAGTCAATAAGATGAAAGGACTAAGATTAAGCTACATGAAGATGAAGGCACTTTGGGTGTTTATCCTGGAGAAGAGAAGACTTAGAGGAAATGGTATAGTTAATTTCAGATATAGAGGGCTGTCCTGAGAAAAGGAATCAATTAGTTTTCTGTTTAATTCTAGAAGGACAAACTAGGAATAATTGGTTAAAGTTGGCAACAAACAGTTTGAGACTTGATGTGAAGACAAGAATCCTAATAATTGAGCAGTCCAAAAGTCCAAAAGAAATAGAATTTCTCAGGTCATGGTGAATTCCCCAACATCGAAGGTCGTCAAGCAGAGGTGGATGACCACACCTTGGGAAGGCAGCAGAGGTACAGTAGTTGATTAGATCATCTCTTGAGTTCTATCTATTGCTGTGATTCTCTGGGAACTTGATTGATCCAAGCAAGGGCTTTGTATACTAGAAACACATACATGTTGCTATCCATTAGAAATAAATACCTTATATTTTGAGGAAATAAGATGATAATAGTTGACATTCATGTAGCTTCTTAATTTTTTTAATTTATGAAATAAAATAAGCATTTCTATAACACAGTATAATAAAAAAGATTGCACATGCAACTGCAAATCTATTTTGTACAACTTGCTATTCCTTTGAAATATATAATAAAGTTATCAGGTAAATTTCTCTTTTCCTTTTTTCCCCTCCCCTCCAGAGATGGCTACCATTAGACACAAATGTGTGTGTATGCATGTGTGTATGCATGTATGTAAAATCATCCTGCATACTTCTATTTATCAGTTCTTTCTCTGGATGCAGATAGCACCTTCCTTCATATGTACTTTGTGGTTAAAATGGGTGTATATATTAAAAAATATATATATAGTCAAAATTACTTATTCCTTAATGTTTTCCAAGTACATTACAAATATATTATTTACTAACATTGATTCTTATGATAAGCCTGTAAATTAGTCACCAGAGGTGTCATCTTCCTTTTACAAATGAGAAAATGAGAAAACTAAGACTCAGAGATAAGAAGCTGGTCAATAGTTTCACACTTAATAAGTATCTGAGATGGTATATGAAGTCGATTTTATCCTGAATTCAGGTTCAACCTCTCTCTGAACCAATATATTGGAACTTTCCTTGGATTCCAAGGAAACACTTTAAATGTAGGACCATCTTCATACTATGATTCTTTAGGGCTGCTGCGCCAGAATGCCATTAGGAAAGAGGCTCAGGTTTGTACATATGCGTTAATCTATAAGCTGGAATCAAATGGAGGAAGTCCACACACACTTATTTCAGCAGAAGAAACTGTCTCCCAAGTTTGATCTTGTTTCACCTTATGGACTTGAATGATAGTGTTTCTTCTTCTCCTTCTGACACTGATTTTGTCTCAACAACATTACTCTGACCTCCTGTCTTTTCTAGTCTACAGACACTGCTTCATTCAAGATGTTAATGACCAAACTTCTGACTTTGGCCTAATAACTCAACCCCAATTGCTCCTTTTGCTGTATAGTTTGAATTTGATGTTCTCGACCCTAGGCTATTCTCTGAATTAATTAATAACCCCAAAGAAGAGCCTGGCATTTGGTCACTAAACATCCTAGGGCATGAGTGATTCTTGCTGTCATTATTGCATATGTATTTGCTTCCATTCCTGATAACATCCCACTTTTTTACTCTTACTTGAATAGCAACTTCTTTCTTAGGGATTTAGGTGGTCCATTTGGTCTAACAAAGTTATTCCATTAGAAGGAATGAAATCTGGTTATTCTTACCTCCGCTACTCATTGATGGGTCATTATCCTCAAGTCAGAAAGGATACTTTAAAGCTGAACCCCACTCTGAGTTGGAGTAGAGCTATTCAATCAATCAATCAATGGACAAGTATTTATTAAGTCCCTACTTTGAAAGGCAAAGACTGAGAGATTACAGGGTAGCTATATGGCAGGTACTATACTACAAGTAAGGTTATAAATACAAAAATTAAATACTCTCTGCCCTTAAGAAGTGTATATTTTATTGAGGGAGTTGGCATGTAGAGATATAAGTAAAATTAATATATTAACACAATATGATTGGGTGGGAGGGACGGTTCCCCTAGAAGGTAAGGCAACACAAAAGGCATGATGTAGACAATAATATTTGAACTGAGCTTTAGGAGGAGACAGATTCTAAGAGTGAGGAAGGAGCGCATGTTCCCACATCCATCAGAAAGCCATGGATGTCAGGAAAGTAGTATTGGTACAACTTGCTTATTTGGTGACCTCTCATAAGTTGTCTCCAGTAGAGCTGACTTCAATTTTTGCCTTCCCATCTGGTCTTGCCCTTGCTGCTGCCATGTTCACTACCACTTCAAACCTGCTTCTTACATGAATGGTCTATTTAAGTCCCCGACCTTGATTCTACTTCACACAGCAATAGTTTATCTAAGCCTTCCTGTTCTTCATATTCATCCACAGCAGGATAATATTCCATTACATTCATATACTACAATCCTCAGATTGGTTTACAGAACTTGTATCACTACCAAAAGAATATTTTTAATAAAAAAAAACAAAAGCAGAAAATTTAAGGTTTCTTCTGGCTTTGTGACAGTGGAGTACAAAATAGACAAAACTAATATCAAAGTATTCCATATTGCAAATATACGGCATGACAATGATATTTATAATTTTATTTATTTATATATTATATATATTTTTATTTATATATTTATGTTTATATTATGGATCATTTTAGCTTTTCTGTGTGGGCAAATTTTCTCTTTTAACTATAAAAGATGGAATTTTGTTTTTTAACTTTTGAGTATCTTATTTTTTCTAATTAGCTGTAAAATCAATTTTTAAAATTTGGTTTTTTTAAATTTTGAGTTTCAAATACTCTCCATCATAGAAGATAAGCAATTTGATATAGGTTATACGTGTGCATTTATGCAAAACATATTTCCATGTTGGTCATGTTGCAAAAGAAAACAAAGACCAAAAAAAAAAAAAAACACAAGAAAAATAAAGTTAGAAAAAAGTAGTTTTTGATCTGAATTCAGAAACAATCCATTTTTTTTCTGAGAATGGATAACATCTTTTTCATTATAAGTTTTTCAGAATTTTCTGGGATCGTGTTTTTGAGAATAGCTAAGTAATTCACAATTCTTCATTACACAGTGCTGCTGTGTACGATGTTCTCCTGGTTCTGCTCCCTTCACTTTGTATTAGTTCATAGAAGTCTTGCCAGGTTTTTCTGAAAGCATTTTGCTAGTGATTTCTTATGCCATAATTGTCTTGCATTACAATCATGTACCACAATTTGCTCAGATATTTTCCATCTGGAACTGAAGTTTGCCATCACAAAAAAGAGCTACTATAAATATTTTTTGAATATATAGATCCTTTACTTTTTTTAAAAAAAAAATCTCTTCAGGAAATAGACCTAGTATTGCTTTGTCAAAGATTTTATAGCCTTTTGGTTCCAAATAGCTCTCCAGAATGATTGGATCCAGTTTCACCAATGGTGCTTTACTGATCCTTCCCCCCCATATTTCCTCCAATATTTGTTGTTTTCCTTTTCTGTCATATTAGCCATTCTCTAGTAGGTATGAAGTGATACCTCAGAGTACTTTTAATTTACTTTTCTCTAATCAAGAGTAATTTAGAGTATTTTTATATGATTATAAATAGGTTTAATTTCTTCATCTGAAAATTGCTTGTTCATATCCTTTGACTATTTATCAAATGGGGAATAACTTGTATTCTTATAAATTTGACCCAGTTCTCTCTGTCTCTCTCTGTCTCTGTCTCTCTGTCTCTGTCTCTCTGTCTCTCTGTCTCTCTCTCTCTCTATATATATATATGTATATATATATATGTGTGTGTGTATGTGTGTGTGTGTGTGTGTGTGTGTGTGTGTGTATGTATGCTTAAATCACATGGAAGCCTGAGTCCTAAGTCACATGTGGTGGGAGGAGCTTGCTGAATGGGGGAAATAGGAAGGGTGGAGTAGAACTGGGAGAAAGTTGGGGAGAGCAGTTAGGGCAGAGGAGAGAGAGGACACAGAAGAAGGTACCTAGTCTTATATTTGTTGGAAGGCAAGGGGGCTGAGGTGAGGAAGGTTTGGGAATGATTTTGTCCCCTGCAGTGATAATGTGTGTTGACTTCTTGGTTCCTATGACCGATTTGGCTTTCTGATATTGGTATTTGGCTTTCTGGTGTCTAAATAAATGTATTTCTTCTGCCTTCTATATGGAGAATCTGTTATACTTTGTGATTCAGAACTATGCAGGCATATTCATAGTCACCCTTGGTGCTGCGAATACTGCCTTGGTGATACATTTGGCATCACAAATAAGATCACAGGGTATGAAATTTCTTTTTGGTGGCAGAAAGATTTTAGAGGAAGAAACAGATATCCCAGGATGGGAGGATTTACCTTATTCCTCCCTAGCAAGAGAATGGGCTGTATCTCCAAGACAATATTCACAGCACTGGTGGTAACAATGAATATGCCAATATAGTTCTCAAGCACAAAGTATAATAGACTCTCCATATAGATGGCAGAAGAAAAACTTTTATTCCCCAGCTACCAGAAAGCCAAATCAGTCATAGTAACCAAGAAATCAATACACATTATCACTGTAGGGGGCAAAGTCATTCCCAAGCTTCCCTTTCCCCCTCTCCCTTCCAGTCTTCCCACAACAAATACAAGCCTAGCTGTCTGCTTGCCTGTGTCCTTCCCAGCTCTAACTAGCCTAACCAACTTCCTCCCAGCCCTACTACCTCTTTCCTGTTCCACCTGTTAAGCTCCTCCTACCACATGTGACTTAGGCTTCCATGTGATTTAAGCAGGTCACATGGGCCTATTAATGAATGGGAAATATTTTCTCATTTAAATTACCATTATAATGGTAAAAGAAAAAGATGTTCACTTAGCTCAGAAGAGAAAAGCTGGCAAGAGAAGTGTACATACAAACTTTGTACAGACCAGCCTAGTTGCCATGGTGACAACTGCCAGGACAGTGTGTGAGAGGAAAATGTAACAAATTCAGAGTTGGAAAATGAAACAATGTTACAGGAAGAAACTTCTCATGCAGAAAAATCAATACTATGGCAGAAACAGGAGAACCAGGGAGGCAACACAGTATTTAGGGAGATAATTGGGATTTTACTCAGCAGGAGGTCACAGATATTTTGAGTCGGTTCATCCAAAGGATGGGAGAATTGTTAATATCTTGGATAGTGAGAATCAGTGATGAAGGGGATGGAGAAGTATCGATAGATAGCATGGATTATTTGAAATTTATAGGTATTAGAATCCTTTTGTGCAGCAAGCTTTTAGAGATTACAATATGCAAGGAGGTAACAATATGACTAATTTGTTAGCTGTGACTGCAAATTTTTTTTTATCACTGAAGTGTTTCCCTTCCAACTTGTCCTATATTGATGGGTTTTTTTATGGGCAAACCTTTTAAACCATTTATAAACAGTTCCATTATTCACGGGTCCAGAGGTAATTTTTATTTTGCTTCTCTAATTTGTTTATTATGCCACCCTTTATGTCTAAGTCATGTATCATTTGGAACTTATCATGGTATATGGTTGAAATAATGGTCTAAACCTAATTGCTGTCAGACCTCTTTCCTGATTTCCCAGCACTTTTTCTGCATAGTGAGTCTCCAGGTAGTTTCCATTGAATAGTGAGTCCTTCCCTCTATAACTGCAGTTGTCCCTTCCACTGCATGTGGGTTAAGGGTGCAATGTTGCTGCAATCTGAAAAATCTGCATAAAATTTTTGGCTCTCCCTTCATACCAGAGGAGAAATGTGAATTTTTACTCTTTTATGGGCATTTACAATACCTTCTTCTAAAATATGAGTACAATACTATACATATATTTTATGTATTTCTGAGTTTCTATACCTTTTCTGTGTCATCTGTTGGCCTTTGCATGTCATCTGTACCTTCCATAAAACTCCCCCAAATTCTCATTTAATTTCTTATGGTGATGTGATATAGTGAAACCCTGAAGGGAAAAGTCATGATGTGGAAGGGATGAATGTACAGTCTTTGGGTTTCAAATACAGGTACTATGTTCAGTTATTTCTGTATGTTGTGAATGTAATCTGTGGCACTGATCTTTATGTCTATTTTATTTGTAAACACATAGTGTTGAGGAACAACAATGTTAAAAGACTTTAGAAAGGCCTCTGGGATACTAGATGGATTCCAAATGGGGGATATAGAAGAAGGAATAGATGAGTGCCAAGCATAAGAAGATGGAATGTATGTGTTATGAACTATACTATTGGAAGAAGAATCCACATTGATGGGAGCATAGATCCACACAAGTACTTAGTATGACACTTGTGCCACCTAGTTGCAGGGCTGTGGTGAGAAAACCTATTTGTAAGCTTTAAAGCATCACTAAACTCACTTTTTACACAGTTAGAATTTCTTAATTACAGATAAAATTAATTTAAGTAAATAAGCATTTATTAAGTGTCTTAGGATGTGCCAGGCACTTTATCAAGTGCCAGAGATACAAAGAGGGATAAAGAGACAAGCCAACAGTGCCTACCCTCAAAGAGTTGGCCGTCTAATTTAGGAGACACATATAAACAACTATGTACAAACAGGCTATTAACAGGATAAATTGGAGATAATTAAAAGAGGGATAAGAGAGATACAAAGGTTTTCTTCTAGAAGGTAAGAGGATTAGTTGGAACTTGAAGGAAGTCAAGAACTTTTAAAAGTAAACAAACTTCTGAAAATATAAGGGGTACAGAATAAATGAGGGAAAAGTTTAATCAAATACTATTCAAAGTTAAAATTAAATAAAAACTTCCCTTTTTTAAACAAGAAAAACACTCAACAAGGAAGTGAAGTCCTAAAATGCAGTTACGAAGCAGTGTTATAGATATCCAGAAATAATGGAAATTAAAATCCTTACACACATTAGTAAAAAGTCCTTATGTGAGGAAAATGTAACTATTATACATTATAGATTTGGAAGTCTTTTTGCCAACACACCCTAAGGAACTACATGAACACAATTATAAAATACTTTTCATACAAATAAAGACAAATCTGAAAGAAAAAACTGGAGAAATATTAATTGTTCATGACAGTTCTACTTAAATTTATTTATTTATTAAGTTTCATAAGACTCAAATTAACAAATAACTATTTTGTAAAGTTAGAAAAAAAATAACAAAATTATCTGGAAGAACAAAAAGTCAAGAATATCAAGAGAATCTGAAAAAAATCTGGAGGGTAACCTAAAGTACCAGATTTCAAAGTAAAATACAAAGTGGTAATTATTAGAATGTTCTGGTACTGGATAAGAAATAGACTAATGGGTTAGTGTAATAGACACACAATATACAGTAATAAATGACTATGATAATCTGGTATTTGATAAAATTCAAAGATCTACACTTTGGAGGCAGGAACTCAATTAATTTGACAAAAACTGCTAGAAAAACAGGAAAGTAGTCTTGCAGAAACTAGGTGGAAACCAGCATCAAGATAAGGTCAAAATGGTTACATGATTTAGATATGAAAGCTGATATCATAAGCAACTTAGGGAGCATAGAAAAGTTTACCTAACAGATCTATGGAAAAGAAAGAGTTAATGATTAAAAAAGAAATAGAGAGGAGGGTGGGAGATAAAATAGATAATTTTGATTATGTGAAATTAAAAAGATTTTACACAAACAAAACTAATACAGCCAAAATTAGAAGGAAAGCAGACAATTGGGAGAAATTTTTAGAGCAATTTTCTCTGATAAAGACTTCATTTCTCAACTACATAGGTAAATGAGTCAAATTTATAAAAATAAGAGCCATTCTCCAATTGATAAATGGTCAAAAGATATGAATGAGCAATTTTTAAAAAGAAAACAAAGCTATCAATAGTCACATGAAAAATTCTCTAAATCGCTATTAATTAGAGAAATGTTGATGAAAACAACTGTGAATTACCATCTCACACCTATCAGATTGGCTAACATGACAGGAAAGAAAAATGTTATGCTGGAGGGGATGTGGAAAAAATTTGGGACATGAATGCACTGTTGGTAAAGCTGTGAACTGGTTCAACCATTCTGAAAAACAATTTAGAACTATGATCAAAGAGCTACAAAACTATGCAATACGTTTTGGCCCCGTAATACCACTACTAAGTCTATCCCAAAGAGATCAAAGATAAAAGAAAAAGATCTATATGTACAAAAATATTTATAGCACTTCTTTTTGCAGTGTTAAAGAATTGAAAATGGAAAGGATGCCCATTATCTGGGAAAAACTGAACAGGTTGTGATGGCATATGATTGTGATGGAATACAATTGTCCTATAAGGAACGATGAAGAGAATGATTCCAAGAAAACCTGGGAAGGCTTATATGAACTGATGCAAAATGATGTGAGCAGAACTAGTTAAATAGTATACACTGTACAAGCAACATTGTAATGATGATCAACTGAGAAAGACTTGGCTATTCTGATCTACCCAATGATTCAAGACAAAATTCCAAAAATTCAAAAAGGTGCGTGATGAAAAATGCTTCCATACCTCCAGAGAGATAAACTATGAGGGCAAAGTGAAGTGTACTTTTTTCACTTACTTTATTTTTCTTGTTTGTCGGTATTTTTTGCAATATGGTAAATATGAAAATATGTTTTGCATAACTTCACATCTATAATGGGTATCATATTGCTTGCCTTCTGAATTAGTGGGGGAGTGGGTGGAGAGAGGGAGAGAATTTGGAATTCAAAATTAAAAAAAAAAAACACTTATAGCCCATTCTCTTGGGACCCTATCTCTTAAAGTTTTTTTGTCTCTCCAATGTTGTTATTATATAATTATCATTATCCTACTACTTCACTCTGTGTTGATACAAGTCTTCCTAATTTTTCCTAAACTGTCTTTCTGATGGAGCAATAGGATAACATCACATTCAGATGCCATAATATGCTCATACATTCTCCAATTGATAGGCACCCCTTTAATGTTGACTTCTTTGCCATTATAAAAGAGTAGCTACACACATTTTTGTACATATGGAGACCTTTTATTCATGAATCTCTGCTACTACCCTCAGTAGCCTATTTTAGTAAATAACAACCTAGCTGAAAATCCTCTTTAGCTAGCCTAAATTACTCACGCTACATTTTTACCTCATTTCTTTCTTCTCTGTATTTAGTGATTTGGTGGCAGGACAATATAGTATAGAAAGAACTGGGGGTCAAAATAACTTGGATTCAAATACTGCCTTTGATTTATCTTGGTTATATGATCCTGAGAAAGTCATTGACTTCTTAATGCTCTAGGCAAGCTTCTAAGACTATAAATTGCAGAGAAGCTACCAATTTAAACTGGAGAAGTTTCCCTATCCAGGAGTTCCATATGTCAATGAAATCACAGGTCTTGTCCCTATGGTCACTATCTACATATTCATAGATGTAATTCCTGAATTGGCCTTCAGAGTTCTTTTTTCCCAGACTGAATAATTCCACCTCATTTGCCTTTCTCTCATATCTCTTCTTTTTCAGCCCTTTGACCATTTGTAATTTTTCCAGAAGAAGCAGACTGGTTAGTGGGATAGGGGAGAAGCACTGAATTTGAAGCTGGAAGACCTAAGTTTTGAAAATATGAAAATTAATATTACCTCTAGTTTCTTCTGTAGTGATTTCTACTATTATTGATTCTACAATGTAACTGATTTTCAGTTTTCCCTCTGAGTTATTTAAAAGTTGCAAGGTAACTTGATAACATCCTCAAAAGATGTCATATGTCCTTGCCTATCTTTGTGCACATGAGGAAGTTTTTTCTCTTCCAAGGAGGCTGCAAGGTGTTTTTGGTACATTAGCAAAGATTACAAGTTGCAGATGAGTGTCATAAAACAATATTCTTTAATTGTCAGAGAGAAGTGGTTACCAACCCCATGCGGGTGCTAGCCCACTTTTCTTGAGGTAATCAATCATATTGTCCCCATCCCCATGATGCTATCTACCATGTAACCAATTGCACTGTCTTTCCCACTCTGTACTCCCCAAAATATATGAAGGCTGGTGAGCTCTACCTTGGGGTCCTTGGTTATTGAAGGCCACAGACCCAATTCATTGGTTACTGGTGGCCTAACTAATAAATTAATTATTCTCTGACCTTTATTTCTCAGTTTTCCTTAATTTTCAAATGTATCAGTTGGAGTTCTAGCTCTACAACTAACTGACCCAGTGACATTGGGCAAATCATTTAACCTGCCTTAGCTCCCCATTGCTTCATCAGTAAAATGTAAATAATATTACTTGTACTACCTACTTCACACAGTTATTGGGAGGATCAAATAAGACAACATACATAAAAGTGCTCAGTTACCACTAATCTGATATTTTTTATGAGAATATGGTCATTGAGGGAGACCTCAATGTTTTGTTTTTGTGTTTTTCATCCTGGGTGATTTCTACCCATGGTTCATGTTTCACTCCACTAAATCCTCCCATTGAAGATATTGAGGGACTTTGTTTTATATGTAAATCAATAAAATGTAAAAATGTTTCATATGTAAGTCAAAACCCTAGGATGAACTGAGGCTTGCAATTAATGCAAAAAAAATTTACATCATAGCTCAAGATGTCAAGAAGGAGCATGGGATGGATAAGATCACTGCTTTGGAGAGATAGGCAGGGTAAGATGATGGTTAAAAAAATGGGCAGAAAGTGGAACTACTCAGCTTCTGCTTTGTTTTCTGTTTTATTTACCATGAGAGGCAGCGTGATATAGTGAAAAAAGAGTTAGCACTGAAGTCAGGAACATCAGAGTTCAAGTACTCCCCAATGCTAGGTGTGGCTCTGGGCAAGTCACTCAATTTTTCGGTCACTTCAGTTTTCTAGGTAACTCTCTATAACTGTAAATTGCAGAGAAAATTCCAAGCTGCATTGCTAGATGGGGTCCAGTCATCCTGAGGAATATCAGGTCATTGGATTAAGATGGCTCTGAAGAAGAAGTGAGGCTGGTTATCTGCACAGCCCTCCGTCACTCAAAACAAAGTCAAGTGCAAGTCATGTCATCATTTCTCAGATGTCATGGTCTTCTTCAGCAATGAAGGATGAACATGATCCTTACCCAGGAGTTCCTTGTAACAATGAAATCACAATCCCAGGTCCTTTTTCTACCTGATTATCTACCAAAGAAATTTACCTTCAGATTGGGGAATGGGGTTAGAATAAAATGGTTAACATGAATCATATTATTCAAGAGAATTTAGAGGCTAACGCTGATTGCTGTGAACCAGCATGGGTTCTCCAACAAGTTATATCAAACTAACTTTATTTGATTTTCTAGTAGGATTACTTAAAATGGCATATCACGGAAATGCCACATACTCCTTAGAGTGTGCCCCTATTTCAGTTGTAGCACAGTCAGTCAGGAATTGAAGTTGAGATAAGACATCAGTGTATAGCTCTGACAATGATATCAGTCTCCCCACCTTGAGTATCCCTACAGATGATAGATACAATCAGGTAAAAAAAAACACCTCTTCTTTTGAGCTACAGGTTAGTCCACTATACTGTAGCTGAAAAATCCTAAAAGGAGGGAAGAAGGGAGGGAGAAAGAGGGAGTATGCTGTGTGAGACCTCTGTTGTTCAGAGTATGCCACTTCCAAGGTCAGTTGTTCCTCTTCAGCTTCCTCTGTGTATCTCTAAAATCTTTAGGAAAATCTTGGTGCGGAATCATGTTATAAGCTGCCTGAAGTCTTGGGCACAGAGAACATGGAAGAAGTGCTTTGTGTTGATGAATTTGTATACATGCTCTATGATGTCTCCATCTTTGATGAAATTGGACCCATTTCCTATTGTCTCAGGCATGCCTTTATCAGAAGGTGTGTATAATGGCTGCATCACAATATCCTTTTGAACATGATGAATGAGTATATTAATGATGTATAATAGAGAATAATATAGAGGTGGAGTAAAGAATATCATCCTAGAGATGTAGGAGTGCTGGTAGTATACTAGTTAGGTAGTAAAAGTGAAATACAGCAAATGGATTGGCTTTGAGTTCTCTATCTTCTATGCCTCATTCACACAGCTGTTTGAAAGTACAGCCCTGACCATGTCCCTTGCCCATTTAGAAACCTTTAGTGGCTCCATGTTATTTATAAGATAAATATTCTTCTTAGTCCGGCCCTTAAAGCTTAGAACAATCTAACTCCAATCTTCCTTTTCAGCCTTATTTCACATACTCTACTGCAGTCAAGCTAACAACTCTGGTCCTGCACTGTCCAACCTCAGTGCCTTTGTGTAGGCTGCCTCCCAGGCCAGGAATGAACTCTACCTCTTGAGAGGCAGCCTGGTATGGTGGAAAAAACACTTGGATAAGGTTATGAAAGTGCTTGGTTTGAACCTTGCTCCAATATTTACAAGCTTTGCGACTGTGGGGAAGTCATTTAGCCTCTCTAGATTTCAGTCTTCTTGACTAAGAAATGGGGATAAAAATGCCTATAATAAACAAATAAATAAAAGCTAACATACGTAGAGTACTTACTATGTGCCAAACACTGTACGAAACACTTTAGAATTATTACCTCATTCGATCCTCACAGCAACACTGGGAGGTACATGTTATTACTATTCTCTTTTTATAGATGAGGAAATTGAACAAAGCAGAGATGAAAAGAGTTTGTGACTTGCCCAACATCAGACAGCTGATAAGTGTCTGAGGCTGGATTTGAACTCAGGTCTTGTGAAGATCAAATGAGATAAGATATACCTTTGTAAACTCTAAAACACTATATGAAATGTCAGGTATTATTGAAATCCTCTTTCTTGAAAGTCTCATTCATCCTTGAATGTTCCTCCATGAACACTTCTCTAATCCGCACAGCTAAAAGTGATGCCTGAACTACCATCCTTAAATTTCTTTTATTTCTTTTATTAGTAAAGTGAATTTTTGAGAAATATTGTTTATTTAGCATGATGATAAGCAACCCACAAAACACACTTTCACAAAACCAGGAAAACAATAAAAAGGAGCTTTGTGCCTGATAGTAGTATGTGCAATCCTCCATGCCTCTAAGTTCTCTTTTGTTAAAAGAGAAATGTGCCATATACTTAGACCTTAACAAGGCAGTACCAGTGATGGCTGTGGTCTGGAACCTGACTTTTCTCATAGCATCATATTGTCATCATTTAAGTAGTTGTAGTCAGTGTGGATGTTGTTTTTTGGCAAATCCTTTCTTAATTCTACCCACTTCATATTGATTTTCCATATTTATTTAAATTCTTCACATTTCTCATAACAATAATCTATTATAAGTATTAACTCAGGTTGATCTAATAGAAACCACCTAACAGAAATCTTTCCCAGCTCCTTTAGTTCCTAGTATTATCTCCCTGCTCCAATTAGCTTATGTTTGATTATTTTACATGAAAATGTTATTTCCCTTTAGGAACAAGTGAGCTCCAGAGTGTCAAGGACAGGATATTTTTGTTATTGTTGTTGCAATGGTGTTGTCTTTAGATCTCCAGTGGCTTACACATAGTAAGCTCTAGGACTTTCTTTGTTGAATTTATGCACACGCGCACACACACACACACACACACACACACACACATATACACGTTCATTGTTATTCCTGATCATTTGGTACACAGTTCATTTTCATTTTTTCTTGCCATGACAAATAGTGTTACAGTGAGCAGTTTTGAACTGACAGGTCTCTTTTTCCTATTTATAATTTTTTTTTTGAGGAATCAACTCAGCAGTGGAACTAAAGCATCAAAAGAGATGAGCCATATTGTATTCAACTGATAAATTATGCATTGATATTCAAAATGGTCAGATCACATCACAACATCACCATCCATGCATGATTTTCCACAGTTCTTTGAACGCTGATTTTTTTTTAACCTTTTACCACCTTTGACAGTTTAATGCCTTAGAGTGGTCTTAATTTTTGTTTTTCTGTTTGCTAGTGATTTTGAACACATTTTCAGATAGTTCTCTTCATACAACACCTTATCTAGGTCTTTATTTCCTCTTATCACAGTCTATCATGTATCACACTTAATCAGGTACATGTCACCATTCTCCTAATAGAGTGCAAACCCTTTAAGGGCAGAAGTTGGTTGTTTTCCACTTTTCCACACTTAATACCTGGCACAGTCATTGTTGTTGCTCAGTTGTTCAATCATATCTGACTCTATATGACCCCATGGCCTAATGTACAAGGGGTTTTCTTGGCAAAAATACTGGATTGGTTTGCCAATTCTTTCTCTATACACCCCAATTTTAGAGATGAGGAACTGAGGCAAATAGGGGTTAAGTGACTTGCCCAGGTTTACACACCTAGTAAGTATATGCAGTCAGATTTGAACTCAAGTCCTCCTGGCTCTGGGGCAGGTGTTCTATCCACTATATCACCTAGTTATTCTACTTTTGTGATTTTATATAACCTTGACCTTGTGGATATGATTGTCATTCAAAATACCATACTGCGAATGACCACAAATGTGAAGTAAGGAAAGTCTTGAAATGACTAGTGGTTCTTCTAATCAAAGAGTATGAAATGGTTCTAGGAACTTTAGTGGTAGCTGTGGAGGAGGTTGTATTGAAAATGATAACCTTGGTTGGCCCTTGTGGAAAAGTTAGTGGTCACAGTGATTTTAATGGCAAACATACCAATGGAAGATATAATGGAAAGGCAAGATAGCTACAATGGATTTAGCAATGATGGAAATATCTTTGGAGGTGGTGGAAGTTACAATGACTGGTAACTACTACTACTACCACCACTATTATTAGTGGTGGTAGTAGTAGTAGTAATAGTAGTAGTACTGGTACTGCTGCTGCTACTACTGCTATTACTACCACTACTACTGCTACCCACCACTGCCGCTGTTACTAGCTAGCTAACATTTATGTAGCAAGTTAAGATTTGCAAAGCACTTTACAAATAATATCTTATTTTATCTTTATAACAGTCCTGGGAGGAGGTAGCTGCTACTATTATTATTTCCATTTTACAAAGAGAAAGACTGAGGTAGACAGAGATTAAATGACTTGGCCAGGGTCACACAGCTAGTGTCTAAAGCCAAGTTTGAATTCAAGACTTCCTGCCTCCAGGTCCAGGGCTCCATCCATTGCACCACCACACTTACATACCACAGTCATTCTTCAGAGTTTGGTATTGTGAAGAAGAGAATTTTTGGAGGCAAGAACTCTGATCCTTATGATGGGAGCCAATATTTTGCCAAGCTACACGATTGTGTGACTATGATGGATCTAGTAAAAACAATGATTTTAGCAGTGGCTAAAGATGTTGCTATTAGAAAACAAAATTTAGTAGGAAAGGAGAGCGAGAAAAGTGTTGGAGAAACTAGCTACCAGTTACAATGGATTTATGAACTCAAACAAACCCAGTAGTAACAAGGTCTAGATGCCAGAAGACTAGTTGTAGGCAATACGTGTGTGTAAGTGTTTGTGTATGTGTGTGTGTATGTGTGTGTGTGTGTGTATTTGTGTCTGTGCATGTGTATGGGTAAAAATTTCCCACTAAGCTTCTACTTTGACTAGTTGTATAACAGACTATTTTAATTTTTGTCAAATGCTTTTAACATAGATTATTTTTTTTGCACTCATGTTAGTGATTATAATGATCATGATGGCTAAATAAGTATTTTTTTTTAAAGAGAAATTGAAACAGAGAATGCTTAAGTGATTTGCCTGAGATCACTCACCAGGGCTGGAAATACAGATTTCCTAGCTATTAAGTGTGGTGAATCCTTGCTTTCAAGGAGCTTACAATCTAATAGAGGAGACAACATGCAAATAACTGTATATAAACAAGATATAGACAGGATATATTGACAAGAATCAACAGAAGGAAAGCACTGTGTGTCTGATTTTGTTTTGTTTTGTTTTGTTTTTTGTTTTTTGGGGGGTTTGGGGTTTTTTTTGCATTTAGACCATGCCCTAACTCTTCCCTTTTAGGTATCAGTAACATTATTTATTAATATGTGGCAAAAACAAATATGGGATAGAATTCTCCATTAATTAGCCAGCATCCATGCTCTTCAAAATAATGTACCTACCTAAATAGGACATGAATTTGCAACACAATTGGGCAAGGTAGCAAATGATTTTCAGTTTTTGAATCATCCTTTTATAAGGTATTCCTGTCATGTGGTCCTTGAATGATAACAGTCTTCACAGTAACAGCAGCATTGTGTTGCTATGACTGACTTAGCTATTCTCAGAAATACAAGGATCCAAGACAATTACAAAGGACTCAGGATGGGGAAATGCTGTCCCTCTCAAGAGAAAGAACTGATAGGATCTGAATGTAGATCAAAGCATACTATTTTCACTTTTTTTCAAGTTTTTTTTTTTACTATTGGTTTATTTCTTTTGCACAACTATGACTAATATGAAATATGTTTTACATGATTGCATCTATATAACCTATATCAAATCGCTCACTGTATTAGGAAGAGGGGAGAGGAGGAGGGAGAAAAATTTGAAACTCAAAATTTGGTAAAAATGAATGTAAAAAATTATCTTTACATATAATTGGTAAAAATCAAATACTATTAAAAATCATAAAAACAATGTTTAGTGAGGACAACAAAGCATAAAATATTTCTATTCTGCTCACATGATTACACAACTTAGAGGAATAAATGGATGCTAAGGTATCTTCCTGGAATGCAACATAATAGTTTTGACTTTAATATGTAATTCACTAAATGAGCTCTTCTAAGAATTTTACCTGGGGAAAAATTATCAGAAATCACAATGCTTACAATTTGATTTTGACTGAGTTTTGAGTTAGAAAGACTTGGAAACTTATTCTGAGGCATAGTCTAATGGATTTTGATATTGAATGGATTCTCCTCTGGAAGACTGAGTTCATAAGATCATAGCTGGAAGGGATTTTAAAGGTTATCTAATTCAATCCCTTCATTTTCCATTAAGTTCTTTTCCTCAAGGCTGGAGATTTGATGAGTAGCTAACAATAGAAATAACATCAGCAGTTCATATCTATATAATGCTTCAGTTTAAAAATTAGGTTCCTCAAAACAATCTTGTGAGAGAAATAATGGAAATATTATTATTTCCTTTTCACAACCAAGAAAGTTGAGCCTCAAAGATATTATGACTTCCAAACTAATCACTTAAATAAAGGAAGTTAGCTTATTGGATGGGACTTAGGCTGAATCTTTCAAAATTTTTGTCGATACATTTTATTTTGACCCAATAGACACTTCCTGACAGATCCATATGCTTTCCCTACAGAGTTCCTTACAAGAAAACAGTCATTTCAAGCTTTGGACTTTCTACATTTATGATTTGCCAACTGTTAAGAAAAAGGAAGGATATGGGTTTACACTTTCACAATATGGTGACATCACCGCCCATTGTATTTAAGCTAAATTTTGTTGTCTCTTAGTGTGGTCTTTACTTATATAGCTGCAGCCATTGTCTGTACATTTTTGTCTCTGTTTTCTTCACTTAGCATCACTTCGGACAAGCCTTTCCATGATATGCTGAATTAGTCATATTTTTTATTCCTTATGGCACAGTGCCATTCCATTGCATTCATAGATTTAATAATCACCAAACTGCTACGCACATTTGTTTCTAGGTCTTGTTTATCTAGTCTATCCTACTGATTTCCTTTTCTATTTTTTAATCTAGTATCATGTAGTTTTGATAATTACCACTTTGTATAGAGTTTGAGACCAAATTATATTACCCGAATCCTTGACCTATTAGTAATTCAAATGAATTTTGTTATTTTAGTTTTGGTTTTGGACTGGACCTGTGATTTCATGAGAGGGAACTTTCAAGGGGGGAGCTTCTTCTCCCAGAGCAGATTGACACCTGCTCTTAAATTTCTTATCTTAGTCTAGCACTAAAAGGTCTTGCCCAGGCTGACACAAATAGCATACATGATAAACCTTGAACTAAAGTCTTCTTGACTCCACATCCAGTTTTCAATTGATTATGCCCTCTTGCCTCTCTCTTATGTTGTATAATTTAATAAAATATCCTTTGGTAATTTATTGGTATAGTGCTAAATTTATAATAGAATATATTTACATGGCATTTAAAATTTGCATAGCTTCTTTGTATTAATTAATTAATTTGAGATGAAGAACAACCATGTGCTATAGGTAACTTTACAGAAAGGAGAAATGAGGCTCAAAAGTGTTAACTTACCCAGCTCACACAGCTAAAAGTTAAATCAAATCAACAAGCATTTATTAAGTAATTTTGCTGTTCAGTCATTTTCAGTTGTATCTACCTCTTCGTGACCCCTTTTAGGGGTTTTCTTGGCAAAGATACTGGAGTAGTTTGCCATTTCCTTCTCTCACTCATTTTACAAGTGAGGAAACTGAGGCAAACAGGGTTAAATAACTTGCCCAGGGTCACAAAGCTAGTAGGCGTCTGAAGCCAGATTTGAACTTAGGCTTTCCTGATGCCAGGTTTGGCACTCTATTCAATATACCTTTTGTACCTTACTGCATATCAGGGTACCGTTCTGAGCGCTGAGGATGCTAAGAAATGTGGGGTTGGGGGGAGAGGGAAATGGTCCCTGTCATCAAAGAGCTCAGAGAAACAATATGAAAAAACACAAATTACAGGGAATTGACACAGGGAAGACACTAGCATTGAGGAGAACCAGGAAAAGCTTCCTGTAGATGGTAAGACTTCAGCTGGAACTCAGAAGTAATCAGGAAATGGAAGTGAGTTCAAATCTGGCTGCAAATGCTTTCTAACTGTGTGACTCTGAACAAGTTACTTAACCCTGTTTGCCTTAGTTTCCTTATCTGTAAAATGAACTGGAGAAAAAAAATGGCAGATTACCCCAGTATCTTTGCCAAGAAAACCCCAAGTGGGGTCACAAAGAGTTGGACACAACTGGAAAACAACTGAACAACAACAAATCTACTCAATGGCATACTGAAGAAAATGGCAGATTGACCACCTGGTACAATGCAAAAGGAAGTGGTGTGCTGATCTCAAAAGAGTCATTTAGTCTTGTATAAAACTACCAACACCTATTGAGAACATTTATAAACCAAAGTCTATTTCAAATGCAACTATGTCCATGAGACAAATATAAGCTTATTATAAAAGAAACAGGTCATTTGAACTGGGTTGCTACTAGCTCAAGATCTATATTAGGAAGATGTACAAAATAAAGAAGGTGATTTTGAGGAAGTGAGGCTCTAGTTTCTCAACATTCCAAAATCAGCAAGAGGTGAATATGTGTTTTAGTTTAAGGTTGTGGGTATCTTTTGGGAAACTAGGTTTTGATCAGATGTTTTATATCTGTTTTGTATTTGTGACTGTCTTCCATAAAGGGCTATTTTCTTATTTGCAAAATGAGGTGTTTGAGCCATAGATTTTCTTCAAACTCTAAATTTTATGATCCTAGGAAAGACAAATTGGGGTGATTGCTTAATACATGTGAGATCCAGGACTTGAGAACGTTGGTAAAGTTAAATTGGTACAATTTAGTTAGGGATATCTGAGAAGATGACAAATGTGAGGGGAGGGTTGAATGATTAGAAATGGACAAAGGCAAAAATACTGAGGTCAATCTCTAGTAGGGTGGGATGAAGATAGGGGTAGAACCTTCTTACCAAAGAAGGGTAATAAGCCAAGTGAGAGCCAAATTGTAATTCATTTAGATAGATGATTTTAATAGGCTGGCAAGTAGACATTGAGGTCTCCAATAAAATAGAATTTGCATGGAAGAAGAGAGTTGCAGAAAATAATCTAGAGAACACAAGTAATCAAGAAGCAAGAATAAACTACATGTGTTAAAAAATACCAGGAGATATGTGAGTGATCATTGCAATTAGGGCCATCTTTACTTGTTATAACAGCAAGATGAACCACTAGGAAACTTCACACAAAAGAACAACGCGTGCATACGTAATACTCTACGGTTTAGACAGTATTCAGCATTATATAGTGGAAAGAGTCCTGGCCCTGGTCTAGTTTCTTAAGGCACATATTTAACAGTTGTGTGATTCCCAAATAATTTGCTTTACCTTTCTAACCTTCAATTTCCTCATCAGTTAAATAAGAATAATATTTGTGCTCTGTACCTCATGGGGCTATTCTGAAGAAATCCCTTTATAAATTGTAAAATACAACATAATGCAAATTGTCGTCTTAAAATGTAAGAAAAGAGAATATTTAAAATTATCTCTGCCTATGAGAGGGAAGTCAATTGTGTTTGGGTTCCCAGTTTTACGGGGACCTTGGATAAGTAACTTGATCTCTAGGGTCCTCAGGTGCTTTTAAAAAAATGAAGGTTTTTGGCAAATAATTAGGGTTTCCATGAACTCTAAATCCTCAGGCCCTATTGTAATAAGATGGATTGGTTTAATCAAATTTAATCAAAAGGTGAATTCTTGGCCTAGGAACAATAGGCTCTCAAACTGGTAGGTTAGGAGTATTTAAGGATATGGCAGAGATGTGAAGTGAGAAGTAATTAATTAGACAGGGACAGACAGAGAGCTGAGACCACAGCAAGGACTAGGATAGGATGAAGAGGGGGTAGAAACTTTTCACTCTTTTAAAAGGGTAATAAGCCAAGTGAAAATCAAAGCTGGGGAACATGAGAAAGAGATGAATACTTGAGTTTAAAAAACCATCGACGTGCTTATCCTTTGTTGCTGAAGAAGACCATGCCATCAGAGAAATAATGACATGACTTGCTCTTGACTTTGTTGGGAGTGAGGGAGGGCTGTGCAGGTCACCAGCCTCACTTCTCCAGAGCCATCTGAATCCAGTGACCTGATATTCCTCAGGATGACTGGAAATGGCCCAGGATGCACTGGGAGGGAGGCCTTGGGCCCTTTAGACCAAAGTCTTTGCAGGTACTAGCTTAGAGTGCAACACCCATTCGTTGAATAGGCCTGTTTAAGAAGTAGTCAGGGCATGGCCCCTTTAATGAGATCAAGAAAAACAAATACATCAGGGTGGGTGGGAAATTGAATAAATTGAGGGTGGCAAGATAAAGTCAAGGTCCAAAATAATAATTGGGCAGTTTTTCAGAAGGGTAAGTATTACCTTTGGTGGTCACCATAATACATTGCCTTTTATTTTCAGCGAGTGTGGGGGTGGGGCAGGGAGGGCTGAGGTGGAGGGGAGGAGGTGTGGAAGATTTAGGACATTCCAAATATCCCTGCTCTAGGATGGAGTTCTCTGTTCTTGTCCTGAAAGAAAATAAAAGCCCCAAGAGCTGTATCTTCATCTCCAATTGTCCAAGAAATCTTCTCATGCACATATCAGAGGCAGATCTATGGCCTCCAGTAATAGGGAACACTCTTCAGATCAGAAGTGGCACAACTTTCATAGAAAATGAGACCCTCAGGGTTTTATTCATCTCCCAGGGTTCAGGCAGAGGGAGAGGATCGAAGCATTGACCAAGGGGTCTGCCTACAATTATACTTTTATTTCAATAACTCAAGTGTTTGTGATCTCATGTGTGATTACTCCTTGAACTGATGCAGATCACAGTACTTCTCTGCCTTAGTCTTTAAGAGTTACTACAGCTGAAAAATTCATCCACCGGCAACCAACTTGGTAATGAGCTGCTCTAAGGAGTTATCAAGACTGTTCCTTGGGTCACTGACATATAAGCTACTGCCAGGACATTTCAGCTTTTCCAACTAATAAGGTATGTTATGGTTTTTGGTATATCATTGCAAGAACCCAGGGTTGCCCCTTCACTAAGATTAGAATTTGAAATAGCACTATAGTGGAGAAATATTGGCTTTAAATAAAAAATACTGCTAAGAATACCAGTATATACATATTTGGAGGATGAATCATTTTACTGTTTCAAAAACTTATAAATACTTTGGTATTGGTTTGTTGAATGGTTTAATTTTGGAGGTATTTATAAGAAAGCCCTACAAGGTTCTTCTATTATGATGATTACGAAAATTGAAATAAACAAGTGGTAGAAGACTAATCAGAGAATCTGCTGATCAATCCCTCACTACACATAGAAGCCAGAAAAAGTGATGGAGAAAATTATACAGGTGAGAAAAACTCATGATGGGAAGGTAACTAACAAAAATGTCATTGCTCAATAGATTATCCTATTATGACAAACACGTATTTAAGGCATAACTGTCAGTGTCCTGAGAGAAATGAATCAGTAGGTTTTTCAGGCATTTTAATTTTCTCTTGTTCCATCTTTACTCACACACTCTGATGTGATAAAAACCCTCCAAATTATAATAACATACTGATACCTGGTTATTTCATTGCCAAAGTGGGATAATTTGAGGATAGGGAGAAATATATGGGAAAGCATGGTTCAGAAAGAAGGAAGAAGAGACCAGATATTTGCAGATTCTCTGAAAGCTTCACATTTTTGTATTACAAATAGAGTTTTTTGGAGAGAAGAATTGGCAAATTCTATATGTAGCAAGCACCAAATAATATTTTAAGAAATGAAATAAATTATATTTTAACTGAAAGAAAAAAAGGCTTGTTACTGATGTTAAAATTATTGCTGAAGAAGCTATCTTTCAGGAAGATATTCTATTTATAGAGGAAAATCAAAATTAGTTAAAAGTAAGAATGATAACAATAATGAGAAAAAGTAAGGTGTACAAGTGAAACAGCTGAATCCTGTAACTGACAATTGAAAATAAAAAAAGGGAATAGACATGACATTAATATAGATTATAACAACTTTATACAGGCTATTAGCTAATATATATTAAGTACCACAACAAGGAGACCAAAAAACCATAAATTCATATTAGTGAGAAAACATCTGACCTACTTGCCAAATAGAGAAAGATGGCTGGTAAAGACATTGCCAGAACTGAATATCAACTTATTTGTAAAATCTTATGAAGAAGGATAAAAGACAATTACGGGTAGCAGCATCTCATAATTCAGAGAGAAGCCGTGTTTATCAACTTGCCTTGAATGAGGAAATCATTTTAAAGAAACCTTGGCAAAATATCCAATTAAGTCATGTTATCCCAAAAGAAGGAAGGAAGAAAAGTATTGATGAAGCACCCAGTATGCATAAGACACTGTGCTGACCAATATTATACAAACGAGCTTCCAAATATCTCACGTGATCCTCACAACTGTGGGAACTAGATGTTCTTTGTTACTTCTGTTTTGCAGTCGGGGAAACAGAGGTTAAGCGGCTTGCCCAGAGTCATATACCTAGTGAATGAATGAGGCAGAATTTGAACTCAGATTTTCCTGACTCCAGGCCCAGCACTCTATATATTGTGTCACCAAGTTGCCTTTGACATTTAGGGAGGCAAAGGGAATAAGCATGTATATAGGGCCTCCTACATGCAAGGCACGTGCTAAGTGCTTTACAAATATTATCTCATTGATTCTTACAACGACCCTGTAAGGAAAGCGTTGTTATTGTCCCCAATTTAAAGTTGAGGAAACTGAGACAAACAGATATTACACGATGTGCCCCAAGTTACAGAGCTAGTAAGAGCTTAGGTCTTCCTGAATTTAGGCCCAATGCTGAGATTCTTTTGTTGGTTCATTATACAGATCGTGTGATACTAATTGTGGTTTCCCCCCAAGGCTCCCTATTCTTCTCTCTCTGCACTCTGTCCCTTAGTGACCTCATCAGGTCCCATGAGTTTAATTATTATATTTATGCTGATTACTCCCAGATCATTATATCTCACTCCAGGTTATCTCTCTCAGATTCAGTCCTACATCACTAATTGCCTATTTAACATGTTAAGTTGGATGTTTCAAAGACATTTCAAAAAGCTGGACACAATTGAATAGACTGATTCTTCATGATCCCATTTGGGGTTTTCTTGGCAAAGATAACCAAACTTGGAGCGGTTTGCCATTTCCTACTCCAGCTCATTTTACAGATGAGGAAACTGAGGAAAACACAGTTATGTGATTTGTGCAGGCCCATACAACTAGTGAGTGTCTAAGACCAGATTTGAACTCAGGAAAATGAGTCTTCCCAACTCCAGTGCACTATCCACTACACCACCTAGCTGCCCTTATAGTTCTTACAGTTTCATCCATAAGTCCTGTTGGGATGACTAACTTAGTGGGGCCTATGATCAATTATCTTTCTTCTACTGCTTCTAACTTTTATATAAGATGATGCTGGTGGCAATCTTTCCTCATCTTTGTCTATCAAATTTTTTTTTAAAGCAGTGCATATTCTTAATGCATACTTCACTTGGATGCCATATCTCAGTGCTCAGAAAGAAGATTGATTGTTTGTTGGCTGAGGCAGCTTCTGGATTCTTTTGGTCTTCTTGCTACAGAAATTGATTTGTATTAGCTAAATTTCCATGTGATATTGATTCCTTATCTACTACATTCCTTATTTTAAAGTATCAATAACTTGTCTAAGTAGATCAGGTTAAAGTTTTGTATCATTTATGTTTTTTCACTTTTATTCTTTCTTCTAGGTGTGTTTTTTCCTTCAAAGTTTGATCTTTGCTCCAAAAAGTTACTGGGTCTGCCTTGTAAGAGAGCTGGTTCAGGAATGATTCATATATAAGTAATGATTAATTTTGAGTCAATTGCATTATTTTCACTCTTTTTAAGTGATATTAACTGGTGCTCTAATGCCTCTATATTTTGTTTTGTTGAAGAAAGCATCTATGATGTATAGACATGAATCTATAAGCTTTTGTCTTTTCACATTCCTTTCCCCAGAACTATTTTTTCTACCATATTTTCCACCATTCCCCTCTACACTCTATTGTACATTGAAGTCACTGTATATCCAAGGATATATTCATTTAATTTAGAAAGTGTAATCAGTACCTTCTCATCTTCCACAACTGGTATGGTAAGGTAAAATTATTGCGATGTTTGTCTTTTTGTGAATAGTTAGCAGTGTGAGGTGATCAGAGAGGACATTTTGTACTCATCTTTGTTCCATGGGTTTGCCACGGTTAAAGCATTCAGCACCAAGTGGTAGCCTACTGGGGATGATCCTTCTGATTCTTAGCGAGGCTCATTCTCAGAAAGCAAACATTGTGTACTGCTGATATTATAAGGCCTTTCCAGTACTGCCAGACCTTATACTATGATTGGGTGCCCTTCAAGAACCTACAGTCACTTCAATATCATGATAAGGGATTGTTGGAGGTAGTAAAAGATCATGTAATACAACCTTAAAACATAACAGGAAGCATGATTTAGTAGAGTTTCCTCTTTGGAAGTCTTCATGCAGAAAATAGATAACCAAAAACAGATTAGATATGTTATAATGGGAATTTATTTAGGGCAGCAGTATAAAACTCAAGTAGATATTTAGAACCATTCACCCTTCACATTGTATACATTAACAGTAATAGTATTTTAAGAACGACTTTGAATGACTAAGGCATTTTGACTGTTACAAATACCTAAATTAACTACAAAAGACATGTGAAGGAACATACTACGTGTATCTAATGAAAGAACTCATTAATAGAAGTACATATAAAATTATTTTACATATATATTTTATATATATATATGCATACACACATATGTGTTTGTGTCTAATGGTGACCATCTCTAAGATGGGGTGAGGAGAGGGAAAGAATAAAAAATAAATTTATATGATAACTTTATTATACACTTAAAAGGAATTACAAGTTATATATAACAGATTTGCATTTTCATGTGCAATGAGTTTTTCATTATACTATGGTATTGAAATGATTATTTTATTCTATAATTGAAAAATAAAAAGACTCAAATAGAAATGGTGGAAGGGTTGCTAAATTGTACATTTGGATCCAGCAGGCCAGATATTGACTTAGAAAATCACACATTAACTTTATCTATGTTTTACTGCACTTTTATTTATTTTGTTAAATATTTCCCAATTATATTTTAATTGAGTACTGACTGTATTCTGTAGTGTTGGGGGCTGCACCGGCCCTCAGCATGTTTGACACCACTGCTTTAGGGTGTGCGTTATAGTAGAGAGCCACTGAGGCCCCTTTTAAGTGTAAATTTCTATGGTTTTTAGATTCTGGGTTTGAAGTTAGATCACATGAGTTCAAGTCCTAGGTCTGACGCATTACTGCCTATATAAGGTGTCTCAAACAAGACTCTTTAACTGCTATGCCTCCATTTCCTCACTTGAAAAATGAGGGGGGAGGGTCAGACTAGATGAACTAGATTTCTTTTACCTTTAGATGTGGTGAATCAAATCATTCTGAGTCAACCACAGGCACATGTTTGACTTTCTCTTTCTCAGCTACAAAATTTTGCTGACAAATTACTAGGTTTTCTCAATTGTTTAGCTTCTTGTTATGTGCTAATTAACACTCCACTAGGTTCTGGAAATACTAAGACAAAAATGGAACAGTCCCTTCTTTCAAGGAGTTTACATTCTATCAGTGAGACAATATGTACAAATGATAACAGTTAGCATGTGGATAATCCAGGTTTGTGAACATTGTATTGTCCATCATTGTTGTCCTTTGTTTTCGAAGAGGACCCATGATATCATGGATGATATCTTGACTGGTGTGTGAATTGGATCGAAGTGAGTTACACAAAGTCGTCATCTTCACATTTTCTTTCAGAGTCATTGAAGGCCAGTGACAAAGTCAAGACTACTGTCGATGGCTCAGGATGCAGTGGATGACTGTGGAATCTTCGATGTCTAACCAAGCTCTAAGTGCCCCCTTGCTTTAGCACTTGCTTTAGTTGCCTTCATGGCCACTGGAACAAATTGATCTCATTCACTCATTCCACTGGGAGAAGTTTTCATGTTTGGGTAGACATCCCCTGTAGCTCAATGATGGGTTTGAAGCCTGCCAGTTACCCTCAATCTGGGTATGTAGGTATACATGTGTATATATGCATATATATGAGTATATGTATAGATAGATAGATATAAAACCTCATCTGATCCCTCCAATATCCCTATGAAGTAGGTTCTATTATAATCCCAGTTTTACAGATGAAGAAACTGAGTCAGAATTGGTAGAACTTGCCCAGGACCACATAGCTAATACTTATCAGAGATGAGATTTGAATTCAGGTCTTCCAGAATCAAAGTCCAACATTCTGTCCATTGTGCTGTCTAGTGATACAAATAGCTTCCAGAATACATGTAAAAGAAATAGAAGGAAACTTGGTAGGAAGTTCTAGTGGTTGGGGATATCAGGAGAGACTTCATAAGAAAGTGGCATTTAAGTTGAGTTGTAAGAGAAAAAAAATCTGAGGAGCAGTAGTGAAGAGGGCATACATTTCAGACATGGGGGACAACCAGGGTAAAGGCATGTTAATGGAAGATAGAGTATCATATTGTGTGACAGCAAGAAGACAAGTCCAAATGGAATGAAGGGTATGGGAGGCTAATAATATATGACAAATATAGAAAAGTAAGTTTGGGACAGATTGTGAAAGGCTTTAAAAGCCAAATATAGGAGTATGTATTTGATAGGGAACCACTGGAATTTATTTAGCTAAGGGAGTGACATGGTCAGACTTGAACTTTAGGAAAATCACTTTAGTGATTGTATGGCTTATAGCAGGGAAATGAGTCAGGAAGTCAATTAAAGAAGCTATTGGAATAATCCAGGAGAGAGGTAATGGGGAACTGAACAAGGATAGTGACAGAGGTGAGATAAGGGAACATATAGAATATGCCATGGACATAGAAACGATAAGATTTGGCTACTAGTTGGTATATAGGGTAAAGTGGAATATGGAGTCTAAGATAATACAGATTTTAGAACCTGAATGACAGGAAGGAAAATAGTCTCTTGAAAGAGAAGTTCAGAATAAGAGTGTATTTAGCAGAAAATATCATGACTTGTATTTTGGATATGTTGAATTTCAAATGCTTATGGGACATACTATCTGCAAATTCTAATAGGCAGTTGAACTTGAAGCTCAGGAGAAATGCTGTGACTGGATACATGGACCATCATTGGAGACATTTTAATTATACTTACGGAAGCTAATGAAAGAGAGGCGGGGGGGAAGAGAGAGAGAGAGAGAGAGAGAGAGAGAGAGAGAGAGAGAGAGAGAGAGAGAGAGAAAGAGAAGTCTGAAAGAAAAGAGAAGAGGTCCTAGATCAGAGCTTTGGAGTCTATTCACAGTTAGGAGTAATAAGGATACTTAAGCAGCAAAGCAGAATGAAAAGGAACAAACAGACAGCTAGGAGGAGTTCAACATAGATGGTGCCATAAAATCACATGAGAGAGTAACCAGGAGAAAAAGGTAGATAGCAGTGTCAAGGAGGGCAGAAATTTCAAGAAGGATGTAAATTAAGAAAAAGCCATCAGATTTTTGAATTAAGAGACCATAGATAACTTAGGAGCTAGCAGGTTCAAATGAGTGATGAGGAAGACAGCCATGTTGAAGAGGGTTGAGAAAAGAGTGGGAGGAAAGGAAGTGAATGTGATGAATGCAATGAGCTTCTAGAAACTTGACTATGAAAGGGATGAGAGATATGACAATAGCTTCAGAAAATGGTAAAGTCTAGTAAGGATTTTAAGTATTGTGGATATTTGGGAGTGTTGGTAGGCAGCGTGGAAAGAACCAGAAGATGGAGGTAGGTTGAAGATTAGATAATAGTGGGGGCAATCTGCTGGAGAATAGAGGAGACAGGGATCAAAAATTTACATAGCCTTAGTGATGAGGGGCATTTATTCATTAGAGGCTAGAGTCAAGAAAGAGAAAAGGGGAAATGAAGTCAAGAGATTGGGAGATGTAGAGAAGAGGAGATAACAGAGTTGTAGCTTTTGATCTATTTTCTCAGTAAGTATGAATCAGAGCCCTCAGTGGAAAGGGTGACCAGAGGAAGTGTGGGACTTTTGAAGAGGAGACAATGTATCATAGTGGAAAGAACATTAGCTCTGGATAAGGTCCAGTTATCTACCTTTAGATATCTATCTATCCATCTATCTGTCTGTCTGTCTGTTTTTCTTTCTGTCTCTCTCTCTCTCTATCTTATATATTAAATCCAGTTCCTCTCTTCCTATACATTTCTCAGTCCTCTGTAATGTAGTCCACTACCTTATTACTCGTTTCAAATTTCTTCCTCCAAAGTTTCCAGGGGTCTCTTAATTGCAAAGTCAGAAGGCCTGGGTTCAATTTCAGCAAATCACTTCACTTCTCTGGTCTCAGATGCCTCAAGTATAAAATCAGATGAGTGGCCTCTGAGGTCCATTCCAGCTCTAAATATATGATAATGAAAGGTTTGGAAGACCTTCTATGGGGAGAATGATGCATTACTATTTCAAGGAAATTCTAAGGGGAAATTGAAGGGTTGATAGTAATGTTTGGCCTTTGATGTACAACCAGCTCAGCACTATGTACCAAGAAAAGTTAATTTTCTTACATATTTTCTCCTACTGACTTTGTCTAAATGGGAGAGCTTTACTGAGCTCTATTTTTCCTTTTTTCTTTCTTTCCTGTTTTTTTAAAAGAAACTGACGTTTACTAGACCCCTTAGTATCTTGATTAGTCCTATTCTATTTAAGCCCTAGGATTTTTCCTATGTCTTCACACTGCAGTTCATTCAATCTGTGACCAATTCCTTGCTCTTGTGAGGGGGGGGTGGGCAGTGAATTCCATTTCCTCCCATTGAAGAAGAAGGAATTCCAATTTGTTCCACTGTCTTAAAGTCATCACTTATTGGCACTTCAGATTTCTCTCCCATTTGCTAGGGTCCCACTGAATCCTGGATCCAGAAAAAAAATTCTTCTTTTAAAGTTAGATTTGTTTTCTCAGTATGATATTTTAAAATCCAACTCAAGTACCACTAATGCCTCATTGTCCTGTGGAAATGACCTTGGAGTCCTCTCTGCTACACCACTGGAGTTCAGGTCCTGACCAAACTGGAGAAACTTTGAGTATGAACCTGGTAACGGACTGCATCTTAGCTTGACTAAACATAGAAAGATTCCTTGCCAGAAGGCTGGCAACCAGATAGGGTATTACCTGATAGTAAACTGCAAAATGTTATTAGAACAGATGATATTTAGAACAGATGATATTGACAAAGAAATATTGATAAGGAGGCAATCATTAAGTGTATAAAAGCCATGACACAGCACAAAGTAAATGAATTTGGACAGGTGTATACCTTTTTATGTAGCTTAAAAACAATAATAAAGACAACAAAGCTGTCCCATCTCTAAGAAGAAAAGCAGTTTTAACTGAGATTTTCAAAAATATCTTTCTTGAGTCATTTCACTGAATCATAGAATCATAGAATTGGAAGGGGCCTCAAAGGTATGCAGAGGAGAAAGGCAGATGTGGGGAGTGAATATTCACTTAGGAAAAGAACCAAAGCTTGGATTTCTGGACCATAGCTTAAAATACAAGAATCACAGATTCAAAGACTTTGATAGGACCTCAGAGGTTTGTTGTTCAGATATTATCAGTCAAGTTGTGACCTCTTTTGGGATTTTCTTGGCAAAGATGTTGAAATGGTTTGCCATTTTCTTCTCCAGTTCATCATAGATGAAGAAACTGAGGCAAACATGGTAAAAAGAGACTTACCCAGGAACAAATGGCTATTAAGTATTTTACAGAGGAGGAAACTGAGGCAGAGAGAAACTGACAAACCTCTAGTAAGTGTGTTCACATTTGAACTCCTCTCTTCCAGACTCCAAGAACAGCTCTCTATCCACTGTGGCACCACCTAGTTGCTTAACAATTGCTAATCACTTGGACTGAGTTGCTCTAAATTGTTGACAAAAGCATTGATGAAGATGGAGAGGATTCTGGGAAGATGGCAGAATAGGTCAGAAAATTCCAACCTCTCCTCCACAAAAGAGATAAAACGGCACCACAAGGCAAACATAGGGAGGAGGGGAATAAACAAGAGAAGGAGCAAAGCAGTAGTCCTCCTGGAACAACTGGAGAAGATCTGAAGAAAAATCCTGGGCTGAGGTTTGGTTCCTGTGAAGAGTAAAGACCTCCAAGCTAGGGACAACTTAAACAAGTAGCTAGCCCTGGGGTTAGTGGCCCCAGTCACAGGGAACTTTTACTCCCGACAGTGAGGGGAGTTGGGATCAAAGGTGGGGAAGAATCAGGGAACCTCTGCTGACAAGGAACAGCCAGACCCACCTGCGCTGCAGAGACACAAGCAGGGGCTAGAAGGAACAAGCGCACATCCAGTGAGTACAGAAGCAACGGGCCAGGGACTCCACTGACTGTGGGCACTAACAGGAGGCTGGAGATCTTGGTTTGTATTCAAGGTCAGAGAGAGAACTGAAGGAGGATCTGAGGCCAGAGACACCCCCCCCTCCCATATCTCAGAACTAGAGGTGATTTTAAAAATTAAGCTATTACAAAAAACATACAGGAAACAGAGAAAGAGAGTTAAGATGGGAATAGAGAAAACCAGGGTTCATCCTCAGAACAGGCTAGTGAAGCAAAGAAACCTTCCACTACCCCAAAGAGTGATGTCAAATGGTCACCTATCTAAAAAGAATTCATTGAAGATCTTACGAAAGACTTTAAAAATCAAATGAGAGAGACTGAAGAAAACTAAAATAAAAGAACAATCCAAGAAAAACAAGAAGATTGTGAAAAGAAAACCAACCATTTATAAAGGAGATCCAAAATCTTAATGGAAAAAAAATGACTCCTTGAAAATCAGAATTGGGCAAGAGAAAACCAATGAAGTTGTAAGATACCAAAATATAATAAAACAAAATGTAAAGAATGAAAAAATAGAAGATAATGCAAAACATCTCACAAGAGAAAAAACTGATCTGGAGAACAGATCAAGAAAACGTAAGAATAATCAGACTACCTGAAAACTATGATCAAAGAAGAATCTTGATACAATGATACAAGAAATAATTAAAGAAAATTGTCCTGAAGCATTAAAACAAGAGAGGAATGTGAAAATAAGAAAAAAAATCCACTGATCACCATCTGAAAGAGATCCTATGAGGAAAACCCACAGGAATATTATAGTCAAATTCCAAAACCTCCAGTTCAAGGATAAAGTATTAGGAGAACAAGAAAAAAAAAACAATTTACACATGGTGGTGCTACAGTTAGAACCTCACATGAGACCTGGTAGTGGCAACACTAAAAGACCACAGATCTTGCAACATTATATATGAACAAGCAAAGGAGCTGGGGCTCTGGCTGAAAATATCATACCCAGAAAAGCTAAGTATAATCCTGAATGAAAAAAAATGGATATTTAATGAATTGTCAGATTTTCAGGACTTTGTTAAAAAAATAAACACATGAACTTAATAAAGCATACAAGAATCAAGAGAAACATAAAGTACATACCAAAGACCAATTACAAGGGACTCAGTAAGGACAGACTGTTTACCTTGTATGTATGCATAATGTAAAGCATATGTCTAAAATTGTTATTAATAATTGAGTAGTTCATAAGAAAGACTCGGGTAGACCTGAGTATGATATGACTTCAGAAAGTGAAACTGTTCAGGTATAGCTAAAAAGAGTAATTCTCATACAAATGAGGTGCAACATGAAAAACCAATTCAAAGTAATTAGATGGGGGAGGAGGGTTGTTCTGGAAACCTACTTTCATCAGGAATGGGTTTAAGAGGGAACAATACATATACATCTAGAAGGGTATAAAAGTCATCTAAGTAAAAAAAAATCAAAATACTAAGGAGATGAAGAGCAGGGAGAGATCTTTACAGGGAAAGGGTATTTAGATTAATGGGAATGGGAGCATAGGGGAGGGATCATTGGAGGGGGGTAGGTTAAGTAATAGCAGGGCAAGGTAGCTGGTAGAAGTAGAGTAGAGGAGTCAAGAGGGATAGGAAATAAGAGATATGTACAAACAAAAAAAACAAAGATAAGAAGTAGAATCTCTTAGGGAAAGTATATGTTTATATATGCATATATATATGCATGTGTGTATATGTATATGTATATATAAATATCTCTATATAAATATATCCACACTTAATTATAGCCTGGGGGAAGGGGGAGAATGGAAGGAAAGACAAAGTAAAAAGTGTACAGCAGAGAAAAAGAAACCTACAAGGAAGCAAAGATGGAGAACTTTCAATACAATGCATAATTTTTAATATATAGGCTTTTAAAATCATTCAGTCAATTTATTAGCATTTATTAAGTGCCTACTATATACCAGGCACTGGACTAAGTGCTAGGGATACAAAGAAAGGCAAGGAGCTTATAGTTCAATGGCTTTTAGAGAGGTACATGGAATCACAGAACTTAGATTTGGTTTTTTTTAAGTTAATTTATTTATTTTTAATTTTCAATATTTCACTTCCACAGTTTTAAATTTTCTCCCCCTCCCTTTCCTCTCCCTCCACAAGACAGCATGCAATCTGATATAGGTTCTACATATACATTCCTACTAAACATACTTTCACATTAGTCATGTTGTGTAGAATGAATGGGAGCACCCATGAGCAAGAAAACAAAACAAACAATATATAGGTTTTCTTAAAACGAAAATATATTGCTTTATATTTTGAATCCTCTTTTATGTTCTGCTGTGCACATGATATTTTTCTTTTCTTATTTTATATTTGTTTAATATTTAAGTTTATAATATTTTCTTTTTCTTTTCTTATATATCTTAGTAGTCAAGTCTAAAATTTTAAAAAAAGATGAAAAACATTAATGAAGAAAAAGACCCAAACTGTGAAAGACTTAGCTACTCTGATCAATATTGATCAATATAATTCCAAGGAACTTGCGAAAAAAAATGCTATGTACCTCTAGGGAGAGGGCTGAGGAACTTGGAGTGCAGATTGAAGCATACTTTTTTTCACCTTCAAATTTTTTTGTCTTTTTTTTGCTGTGTGACTAATATGGAAATAGGTTTTGCAATAATTTCACACGTAAAATTAATATTATATTGCTTGCCTTCTCATGGGGTGGGGGTGGTGATGGAGGGAGGGAGAAAATTTGAAACTCGAAAAGATTTTTGAAAAAATATAAAACTGTAATTAATTAGAAAAGAAAAGGACCAAGTACAAAGGCCTGTAGCATGCAACTACGCATTCCTATCAATGATCATTATCCATACCCTAATCCACATTATTTGGGTATTCAAGTAAAATATCTTCTTATTCAATGAGAGCCAGTTTAGTTCATAACTCTATGTTGTGCCCAAATGTAGCTTAGTATAGTTGTCAAAATGGACTTTTCACTGAAAGGAAATAACTCTTCTCTTGTCCCCCTACTACCCTGAATGCAAGCCCAGACTCTCTAGAAGAAATATATAATGAAAGGTCATCAGGCACCTCAAAAAACAGCAGGCTCTAAGAATACCTATGTATTCTAAATCCTGACCATTAGTTTAAATTCTTGGGCTGCTGTTTGCCCACTGTGAAAATTATGATGTGAGTCAAATGTAGCTTTTTGAATTGGAATAAAAATGCACTGACCTTGAATATATCATATGGAGTAATCATTGGTAATTTAGTCATACTGAGTCATTTGACAGTAACAATGACCCCAAGACAGCACTTACTCTATCATGATGCAATAGGCCAAATCAGAAGGGCCCCATTATTCTCACCTTAGCAACCATGGCCCATCAATTGTAACCGTCAGATGAAACAGAGAAGGTTGAGTGGAATGGCTGTTTACAGTCTCCAAACTTTCTGTTTCTGCTAATAAAATTAGAAAGAGGAAATGTGTCTAGCACCAAAAAATGAGCAGCCCCAAGGCCACCTCGTCTACGATCCCTGTGGATTTTTAAAAAGCTTTTCAGGTGGAAATTTGTTAGAAAATATCCATCCCACAGGAGATAAGTATTATTCATTTTCCTTATGAAAAATGAAAACTAAACCACATAAAATCAAATAATTTTAATAAAATTGCACAACTCTGGCCTAGAGCAAGCATTGGAGGAAGCTATTTGACATTAGAGGAAAGAATAGTGAATTTGGAGCCAAAGCATCTAGGTTCAAATTTTTGTTCTGTAAGTATACTGTATAAGTTTGGGAAAATTACTTAAGCTTTCTGCTCTTTGTTTCTACAGCTCTCAAATAAGGGGGTTAGATTCCATGACCCCTAGGGTCTCTTCCAGCTGTAAATCCTTTCTACTCATTTCTAGCTCAGTGACTGAGCTTCTAAAGGGACTCCATGGACCTGGTCTAGTCCTCAGTTTTCCTTCATTTAACCTTACAGAGATGTGTCAAGGTCATGATATCATTGGAACTTTGGTTTAGAGCAGTAAAGGACCTTAGAGGAAACTAAGCCCAACTTCCTCACTGAGCAGATTGTTGTTGTTCGGTCCTATCTGACTCTTCATGACCCCCCTTGGAGTTTTCTTGGCATAGATACTAAAGTCGTTTGCCATTTCCCTCTCCAGCTCATTTTATAGATAAAGAAACTGAGGCAAACAGGGTTAAGTGACTTGTCCAGGGTGGCACAGCTAGTAAATGTCAGAGACTAGAACCGAACTCTGGAAGATGAATCTTCCTGACTCCAGGCCCAGCACTCTATGCACTATGGTACCACCTAGCTGTTGAGGAAACTCAAGCTGAGGTTAAATGGCTTGTTCAAGGCCACATAGCTAATAAATGTCTAAGGCAAGATTTGAACCCAGGTCCACTATCTCAAGGTAATATCCAAATTTTTGCCTAAAGTTGTGAAAATGAAAAATCCTTTAAAACACTTTTGCAGCAATAGCCTCAAAGATCATAAAAGACAGGTATAACTTCATGAAAGTAAATAACCTCTTGCTTTGTAAAATGAGAGGCACTCCCTTCTCCTCACCCTTTTCTGATCAAGAAGTGAGAGAAAGGATTAATTCTCTCTTGTATTTAATAACTGATTATTGAATTAGGACCAAGATTTTTCCCCTTTTCTACTTCCTCATTCAGAAATCAGTTCTTGTAGGTTACTCAGGGAGACTTTGAAGTGCAAGGCTGATACTGAGAGGAAGAATTCAGATTTGTTCAAAAGATAAAAGTTGGGTAAATTGATGGATTCTGGTTCATTGTGTTTTACACTTAGAGGTCTGGGAAAAAGTGGCTTCTCCTTTTTGTCAGACTGGTGACATGGATACAGATAATCTTCTGACCAAAACTGAGTGATCAAAGTCACATACCCCAGACCTTCATTAGAATAGATCTACCTCTCATAATATTCATTCTCTCATTAATTATTAACTGATCAGAGTTGATTTAAACCCTCAGGAACATCCAATCTTCCAAGTGCATATAAGCGTTGAGTGGGTTCCATGTTGAGTGGGATCTTTGGTTTAAGAGATCATATCAGCAAGGACCCCGACATACAGAAGAGGGCCTGCTGTACAGGTTCTTAAATCTGCTTTTATAAAAGGAAAGAAACTTTTGAGGGGTCAACAATCTACTTTAATCAAGCACATAGATCATTTACTTAGCTCAGGGGAAAAAGTCAGCACCCTGAACTTCAGAGAAAATACAAACAGAGAAATAAAGATCAATAGGCAGAGCTTCCAACTGTCTGACCATAAGCAATACATACATAGTGAACAGACAGAGAAGCACCAACCTCCAGGTTTTCAAAGCCAGGGGCTCCTTACTGGTTTCACAGAGTCTCATCTGGCACATGAACCTTCTTCCAAAAACTAAGCCCCAAAGTAAAACCTCACTTCAGAGTACAGACATATATATGTATATATACGTATACACACTTTTCAGAGTTGGAGGGGATCACAATCCTTGAGAACTAGTGCCTCATTAGAAAATAACAAAAGATGTGGGCCTTCCAACAAAAAAAATCTCCCCTAATCGAGTTTAATTCCCCACCCATTAATGGGTGGGGAAGATCTTTAACTCTCATTAACATTACAAAGATATGGCCAAATGACCATTCTTTTATTAATAATATGCCAGCATTATTAATAAGATGATTAGTTACTCAGAAACTGTCTCTCAAGCTTTTTATATGTCACAAATGTTACAGATTTTCTCTGTTGAAAATTCAGTTTGCTTAAGTTGGTAGCCTAAATCACCTTTCCTCTCTCTCTCATTCCTATATCTGACTAATCAGGTGCCCAGACTTGTTGACAGCTATCCCCTTTTCTCAGTTAACACTGACCCAATCTTAGTTCAGGCATTAATTATCTCTCACTTAAACTGTTCTAATTTCCTCCTACTCTTAAATGATATATTTAATTCATCCTCTATAGAGCTATAAAAATATAATGTACCTATGGTACAACAACTAATAATAATAATAGCTAGCATTTACATAGCACCTACTATGTGCCAGGCATCATGCTAAGCACTTTCTACAAACATGATTTCCTTTGATCCTAATAACAACACTGGGGGTTAGATGCTAATGTTATCTTCATCTTGCAGATGAGGAAATAGAGGTTAAGTGACTTGTCCAGGGTCTCACAACTAGTAAGTGACTCAGATGGGATTCAAATACAAGTCTTCCTGGCTCCAGGTCCAGGGCTTGCTCTCCACTGCATCACACAGCTTGTACATATCACTGTTTGCTCAAAAATCTTCGTTGGCTCTCTATTGCCTCTTGGATAGACTATAATCCCCTTAGCCTCACATTTAAGATCAATAATCTGTCTCTAACCAGTTCTATTTCACACAAACACCTGTCATGTACTTTAGCTTCCAGTGAAATGGACCAGACTGCTCTCAACTTTTCATGACATCTTTCCCCTCTATACACCCACTCAATCATCCCCAGAGCCTAGTAATTGCCATGCTTGCTCAGTGTTTTCTTTCAGAATCCTCCTCTTCCCTCAAAGCTCAGCTCAGGGCTCATCTCTTCCGAGAAGTTCTTGCTTCTTAGTATTTTCTTCCTCCACAAAATAGTACATTATCTGATCTTTCCCTTACCCCCTCAACTCCCTGGCTTGTGCTTTCTGTGTACATGATGTTGACTGTAAGCTCCCTCATGGCTTATTTAATCTCTTTCTATTTGCTGAAACAAACCCTATGTCTTGGACATATTAGACTCAATAAATATTTGTTGTATTGAATTGAAAGATGAAGAGGTTCTTTTAAGAAGACCTATATATCCAAATTTTAGGTTAGAAATTAAAACAGGTTTTATGTCAACTTCTGGAAAAGATTACCAGATTTTTATTTTATTTTTATTTAACAATACAATGATCTAAATCAATTCCCAAAGACTCATGATGGAAAATGCCATCTACATCCAGAGAAAGAACTATGGAGTCTGAATGCCGATCGAAGCAGATTCTTTTCTCTCTCCTTTTTTTCTTTCTCGTGGTTTTTCCCTTTTTTTCTGATTCTTTTTTCACAACACTACTAATGTAGAAATATGTTTAATATGATTGTACATGTATAGCCTATATCAGATTGCATGCTGTCTTGGGGAAGGAGGGAGAAAAAATTTGGAAATCAGCATCTTATAAAAATGAATGTTGAAAACTATTTTTACATGTAATTAGAAAAAAATACTATTAAGTGAAAAAAAAACCCAAAATGAAAATAAAGAGGCAGCTAGATGGCACAAGAAGAGTATGGAGTCTGGAATCAGGAAGTTGTTACTGTTCAGTTGTATCTGACTCTTCATGATCCCACTTGGGGTTTTCTTGGTTAAGATACTGGAATGCGTTGTCATTTCCTTTTTCAACTCATTTTGTGGATGAGAAACTAAAACAAACAGGGTTAAGGGACTTGCCTAGGGTCACATAACTGGTGTCTGAGGTCAGATTAGATTTGAACTAAGGTCCTTCTGATTTTCTGACTCCAAGCTAGGTTCTCTGCTATGCCACCTAGCTGCCTTTGGAAAGACCTCAGTTCAAATTCTGCTTCAGACATTTTTCAGCTGTGTGGCCTTGGACAAGTCAGTTAAAAAAATGTCTACCTCAGTTTCCTCAACTATAAATGAGAATAATAGAACCTGCCTCATAAAGTTGTTGGGAGGATTAACGCATGCTTATTCCCCTTTTTTTGTCACCCTCCAAAGAGCAATTTTTCATTAGTCAACGTATCAGAACTCTTTTTTCTCCATTGCTTTTAAAAACATTAATCTCATATTTTTGAAACTATATACACGAGTTTATATGTATCCTCTGACTACTTGGTTCATTTATACAAAGCAAAATCATATTTTTTGAAAGTTTCCTACAGTTTGAGGGGTCACATTGGTAGAAAATTCCCTGTAATTCATTATGCTGATATCTCTCTGTTTCTCCCTCCTTTCACTGTCTCTCGTCTTGCCTTTGGAAAGGAGAAAAAATTGAAGTTACTACATGGACAACTGCCTTTCCTATCAGATCTAAATCATCCGCCTAATTCACAGTAGTAGGGCCTCCACATCATGGCTCAGACCCTTGTTGCTGTATAAATCAGTTAATATGAATCTTTCCATATCCTTCTCTGAATTCTTCATATTCCTAATTTTTTTAAAGTACAGTAATTTTGCATTACAATCCATGTGTAGCAATCTGCTTAGCCATTTCCCAATTGATGGGTATCTCCTCTACTGCTATGAAAATTGAAATATGTATGAAATATTTCTTTTTATCCTTGACCACCTTAGTTGTATGTCTGGCAGAGAGATCATTAAATCAAAGGCTATGGATTTTTTAGTCATTGTTTAGCCTAATTCCAAATTGCTTTCTAGAATGGTCAGACCACTCCATGACCTACCTTGATGAATTAGTGTGCCTGTTTTTTAAACACTGTCTTTTACATGTCCAGCAAAAGCAATTCTAACCCCCCAAAACCTAAGCCAATGGAATCATTCCTAATCACTCAACCCCACTGAGGTAAAAATGGACATGTCTATTCCCTCCACAGGGAAAAATGTCTTATCAACAGAATGGAAATTACTGGAAGACAAGACCTGTTTCACTTTTGTCTGAATTCCCATCTCTGATATTTAAATGCTTATTAATCGGCTGATCAAGTTCTCTACAGAAACATGAAATTTCTGAATGTATTTATTGATGGAGAACTCACTTGTCATCAAAATTGTAAGGTGTAGACCATCTCAGAGCCTGACATTTTTTCCCTTGATTAAAAAATCATTTTGACAATTTGATTCTCCCATCTTCTTATGTTCTCATTGAGTTCATCAATGAAATCAAAGTAATTTCACTTTGTATTGGGCATGCACTTAAGATCAAGAGTATACTCAGCAATGCCATCCTCAATGAACCAGACTCTGCCTGAGAGGAAACCATTATCTGGGAGGAAGGGTTTCACTTAGACAATACTAAAGCAGTTATGGATTTAATGACAACCTAAGGGCCATTCAGAGATGTAATTTCTTGATATGTTTTAAGGTACAAGGAGTAGTTTATGCGTGAGAAGAATGTGCCAGCATAGTTTATTAGAAGCAGTCTTACACTTAGCATCATTTAGGAAAAGGGTTCAGATCTTGACTTCTATATTTAAAAATGGTGAGACCATGGATTTCTCTGTGCCCTCATTTTGCCTTCTGTGAAATGGGTTGCATAGTATTTGAACTCAATACTTTGAGAAAAAGGAGGAAAGAGCCTGGTACACTGTGTCCAGAGTGAGAGGCAGGGAATGGAACTGTGATTGCAGTGACAGAGGGAATTCTCAGATGAGAAAATTCTTTCCACCAGCTCAGGGTAGCATCCTCTCCACCATTTGTCATTTTAGGGAGTTGCCTGAAGCATTGAGAGGATAAGTGAATGGCTTAAGGACACACAGCCAGAATGTATCAGAAGCTGTGCTTGAACCCAAATATTCCTCACCCTGAGCCCAGTTCTCTATCCACCATCCCTTGTGGAGCCTGAGTTCAATTACTGTCTCTAACACCTAGCTTACTACCTGTGTGTACTTGGGTAAACTACTTTCTTCCCTAGGTCACAGTTTCCTATCTAACCAGTCACTGAGTTCCCTTCAAATCTAGAGCTATGGTCCTATATAAGTTCATGAGGTACAGAGATTGTTTTTGGATATTTTATCTCCCAGTCCCTAGAACAGTACCTTAAACATAGTAAGCACATAATGTTTTTTTGTTAAATTGTGTAGCATTTAATTGTGATGGGGAAAGTGCTTTATAAACCTTTAAATGTGAGCTCTTTTTATATGATAACTATTTATTATTCTGTTTTCCGTCTTTTATTCAACAAGCATTTATTAAGTGGTTATTATGCGACAGGCATTGTAAAAGAGGTAGGGATACAAAAGAAGGCACGTTTAATGACTAGTAACTATTCATGAGAGGTTCAGGGCATCTACTGGACCAGAATGAGCCTCTTTGAGATTCCCATAGGCAGAAGGTCCTTCCTCCTAAAAGAGACTACATTTCAAGAGGTACTATTAGTGGCCCCCCACTTAGTTCTTACTTTTGCAATAGAATTGAGTAATGATATGAAATAGGGGCTAGAGAAACATCAGGCATTGTATAGTGCTCTTTTGTCTTCCCACACCTTTCTTGCACCCCAATCAATTTGTTGCTTAGAATTCCAAAAATATGTTGCAAGAAATGTCAGGCTCCATGATCACTGCCTGACACTGGGCAGCACTTTTACCAGCTGGTCCCAACAGTCATCATCCATGACTGATCAGCATAAATGTTTAAAGCATGAAGCCAAGGTCATGGCTTCAATCCTCATGGGGTTCACTGGGTCAGTTTAGCATTGCTTAGATCTATGGATCATGCCACAAAATTGATTAACAATCAAGATGGCAAATGTCAACAGATCAAACTGAGGCCAATGTCACTAATAGTAAAGCAATTCAAAATACATACCCTTCTGATGGGGGCTGGGCAATGTCATTGGATGTCCTTAATTAAATCTCCCCTCCTTAGAGACTAAGTCTATTGGAGCAATTAATGACAAATGGGCCACTGGCAGGCTGTGGAGCCATAGTTCCCCAGGAAATTCACAAGGCCTAGCCAGTCCAGAAGGGAAGGTAGAAAGAAGAATTTGGATACTTACCAGTTCAATGTTCAGAGCAATAAAACCATGTGGTTCCTTTGCTGATACAGAGTGAATGAATCAAGAAGCTTTGCAGTTCAGAACACCAAGCAATGGCCTGGAAATCCAAGTATATGCATTTTTTGTCCTAGCCACTGTCATGGAGATACCATATGAAATGAATATGTACGTGAGAGAGGTTCCTTGTCCACCAAGTGAAGAACCTATTCATATGGCCCCAAATTAACTTAGAGAAAAAGGGACTTGCAATAATAAGGCCTTTTATAAGGCTTTTCATAGAATTTTGTATTTATCTCACTAATCTCATTTTGTATTTTCTTATTTGCATGTATCTCATTTTATAGAATATTTTCCAAAAAAATCTAAATATCACACAAACTAATTAGAAAAATGTTTAATCACCAGAAAACATGCCTAGATTTCAATTCAATTTAATAAATATTGATTTAGGATCTACTATATACAAGATAGATATTGGAAGTTACAAAGATAAAATATAATACAGTCTTTAGGCTGCTTGGTGAAAAAAAGAGACAGATGTGGAGTCAAGAAGACTTAAACTCAAATCATGCTCCCAATATTAACTAGCTGTGTGATTTTGGGAAAGGGGCAACCTCTCTCTACCTCAATGAACTCACCTGTAGAATTGGAATAATAATAGCACCTATCTCACAGGGCTGTTGTGAGGATAATATGAAATATTTTGTAAGTGCTTTGAAAATTCTAAAGCACTAGGTAAATGCTAGCTATTATTTTTATTACTTAAGGAGTACTATGTAGAGTTCAGTTGGAGGCTGGGGCTGAGGCATGTGAATAGCTATGTGATAAGTGATGGGATGGTAAGTCTAGATCAGAAGCAGGACTTGAACCCTAACTTTGAGGTCAAAGAGAAGGAATGAGAGATTTTACAAGAGAGGCAGAGAAGCGGTATAATGGTACAGGTATAATAAGTGTTGGGCTCTGAGTAAGGAAGAATTCAGTTCACATATGATCGCATGCAATTACTAGCTGGGTGACCATGGGCAAGGCACTTTACATTTTTTAGTGTTAGTTTCTTCATCATAAAATGAGAGTAATTATAGCACCTACCTCAAAGGGTTGTGGTGAAGATTAAAGGATATTATATACGTAAAGCTTTTTGAAAACCTTATACCTCTAAATAAATCTTAGCTTTTGTTACTCTTGGGGTAGAGTGAGCTAGGATCCCTTCTAGCTGGGGGTATTAGTGAAGGCTTCATGGAGAAGTTAGCCAGGCACGTGAGGCAAGCCTTAAATGACAAATAAAATTGGGAAAGTCTGCATTTCACCTTTTAAAAAAAAGGTTTCTTTAATGTTAATACTAGGTAACAATACATTTTTGTATGATAACATAATAAGTGAAAATAAATTTATTAAATGTTTACTATGTGCCAAGCCTGTGCTAAACACAGGGAAGACAAATTCAAAAATAAACACAGTTCCTGCCCGGAAAGAGCTTACATTCTAACAGAGGGAGGCAATACCCACAGGTAAATGATGGCCAGGAAGGAATTTGGATTCGGATAATTACAGGATTTGTTATAGGAATAGACCAATACATTCTTTCCAGGGTTGAGTGATGGATGATTTAATTAAAATTCACAAACTGGAAAATGGAAACAGGAGCAGAGGTGGTGGATGGTGTGGACCAGGTGTCCTATGAGAGATGGCCAAAAAGTGAAGAGAAGTGTGTCTGGGGACAAGATTAGACAGAGCTGCCAACTGATGTGACTGATGTAAACCACTTATGAAGGTCATAAGTTTTCCATTATATGGAAACTGGTGACCATTTCCACCACAGGCATGACATCAGAATCTATTTTTAACAATAGTAAGAGTCATGGTAGTGTAGGTTAGCCCTAAGGAAGATCTTAACCATGACGGTAGGAGATTAGAGGCTGAATCCACAGAGAAACCCAAAGCATCATAGTCTTCATCTTCAGCCAGCCTTGCAAATAATATGCCAAAATTATTGCTTGAAATAATTCTGTTCAACTTACAACTTACATTGGCTCTTCTCCCACTTATGTGGGCCATAGACTTCCCTTCTGGCCGTGTCTCCTTTTGCTATTCCCCAGATCACTAGACTCAAAGAGGGCAGCTAGGTGGTGCAGTGGATAGTGCACCAGTGCAGGAGTCAGGAGGACCTGAGTTAAAATCTCACCTCAGACACTTGACACTCACCAGCTGTGTGACCTTGGGAAAGTCACTTAACCCCAATTGCCTCATCCTGGGTCATCTCCAGTCATCTAGATGAATATCTGGTCGCTGGATTCAGATGGCTCTGGAGGAGAAGTGAGGCTGGTGACCTGCACAGCCCTTCCTCACTCAAAACAAAGTCAAGTGTAAGTCATGTCATTATTTCTCTGATGGCATGGTCTTCTTTGGCAACAAAGGACTAGCACACACAGACTCAAAGAATGTGAACAGCTGCTTGTAGCAAATACCCTTAGAAAAGCTTCACCAACACAGGGTTTTATGAATGTTAAATGCAAACCGAACAGAAAGGAGGGCGTTAGGGTACTTTTAATTGCTCAGATAGAAGTTCTCTTTTGCTCATGTCCTTCCACAGGATTAGAAAAGGCTTTGGAAAATGCTTAGGTGCTTTACAAATGTTAGACGTTGTTCAAATCAACAAACATTTATTAAATACCTCTTGCGTATAAGACACTGCGCTAAGACCTGAATAAAAATCATTGTCCAGCAATTATTTTCATGATTGTTTTGAGGCAGTATTGAGGCAGTGTCTAGTTTTAGACTTGGAAGTATAAGATTATTGAAGTGAATACTGGAAATGGGAAAATGACTGTCTGGGGACAAAGACAAAAATCCTTAATGTTCTTTGACCCAAGCAAGGACTGAATGTCTGTCAGCCCTCTTGGGCTGAGCCTCTCTGAAGGATTGAAGAAAGGACATGATGAATGGCACAAGTTGAGAAAGGGTGGATGGGTGGCCATGAAGGCTGATAGAGGGAGAGCTTACAATGTTCAGATCACAGATTTATCTAACTAACCAAATCGGTATTTTACAGACAAGAAAGATAGTACTCAGAAGATCTTAGTATTCTGCTATTTAGAGTTAGAGGCATTACAAATCATTCAGTCCAATCCCTTTATGTTTCAAAGGAGGCAACTGAGGCCCAAAGAGTTGAAGTGACTTGCCCAAAGTCCCATCTTTATCCATTACATCACACTAATTCCATATAAATTTCAAAATTTGCCTAGCTTCTATTTCTCTAAAGAATCAACAATTATATTAGTGCTTTGATTCAGAGTGATAAAGAGATATGCAATGTTAAATCAGGTATTTGCCTGAACTGAATCAAATTTAATATATTTGAGTCTCCTCTTCCTTGCTTCCCTCCTCCCCTCATATAAATGTTCATTAAGTTATGTCCATGTTGCTTTCAAGAATGTTGACTTTTCTTCTAATCGTGAGAATGTTCTATTCAACTGACAGTATTGAAAGTAAGACCAAATAGAATGCTTTTATAAAATTCCATACTTTTAAAAAAGCTTGGGGGGTGAGGAGTTGAGATAAAGCATACACATAAGGTATAATTCTAGTCTGCAGGGAGAAATGAAGGGTCTCTATTTCCAAAGACATATGGAAAAAAAGGAGAAGGTGGAACAGTGCACTTAAACTGTGTGTATGGTAAACCATCAGGCAGCAGAAATTCAACTTGGCTTTAAAATATTGTATCCTCTAGCTGCACATAAGGTATTATTCCCACCCTCTAATGTTACCCCCAGGTACTTCTGCCTTGCAGGGACACCACTCAGTTACAGCCTTCTCATCAGAAAGCCTTTATAAGATACCTAATTGTACACTAATTAGCTAAGAGAACACACTCTTGTTATTGCACCAAATTAACACAGAGTTCCCCCACAGACAGATTCACATGAAAATCATATAAAACAGGAGATTGCCAACTGCCTGATTTTTACTGGGTCTCGGCCAGTTTTTTTTAGCATACAGGTCAATACTCATCTTTATGGCCCTTCTCTTAAATAACCAGTTTAGGAGTCTGTCCCAATAAATGTTTCCAATCTAGAAGGTAATGTGAGGTAATAACTTTCAACGTCCAGAAAGCTCTGGGGATAAGGATCTTTTGTAACATTATTAATTTTGTTCTGCTGTGAATGTTTACATGAATGGTCCATTAGAAAAATGGTCCTTCTCAGTGTCACCAGGCACATTTTATTATTCACCTTTCTATTCTACCAGATGATCCCAGAAAGCAAATGTCTAATCCCTTATGTGTTCAACCTTGGATAAGCTGTTTTTTTGAAGTGTATTGGTGCAGAGCAAAATAAGCAGAACCATGAGAACAGTGTACAGAATAACCACAACAGCGTAAATGAAAATGACTCAAGAAAAAGTTGGACTCTGAGTAATGGAAAAATTAATGAAGGTCTCAGAGAAAAGAAATAAAATACAAAAAACCTTCCTCCTAGGCCTCAGTTTCCTCATCTGTCAAATGAGGGGAGAGACCAGGTGGCTTCCAGCATCCCTTCTAGTGCCAGATCATGATCCTGCATGGCAGAGAGGTTTATAGGGTCATATGAAGAGGACTGGAAGGGGTCTTAGAAGACATCAAGTTCAATCCTCTCATTGAGGCTGAGCGAAGTTAACTAGTTTTCTCGTGGTCACACAGCTAGTAAGTGTCTGAAGTAGGATATGAAGTGAGGCTTTTCTGACTTCAAGCTTAATATTCTGTTCAATGTGCCACCTAGCTATGGAAGGATTACTCAGAGAGGACACTACACACACACACACACACACACACACACACACACACACACACAGAAATATATACATACATATGTATACGCACCTGTTATGTATATGTACACACATATACATGCATATATATACATTCGCATATATACATATATGTATATGTACATATATGTACACATACATACATACACATATATACATATAAAATCAGACAGTCTCTATATCTAATGTTTTTGCTTAATTTTTTTTATTTATCATAAATGAGGATATCTCTTAGAGAGGGGGGTAGGTGGGAAATGACTGACAAAGAGACAGACTCGAGGCAATTGGGTGGCACAATGAACAGAGTGCTGGAGATGGATTTAGGAACACTTGAGTTTGAATCCTTCCTCAGGCACTTACTAGTTCTGTGACCCTGGGCAAGTCACTTAACTTTTATCCACCTCAGTTTCCCCATCAGAAAAATGGAGATCACAATAGCAACCACCTCCTGGGATTGTTTTGAGGATAAAAATGAGATAATATTTATAAACTATCTTGCAAAATTTAAGGCTCTCTATATATGTTAGCTATTAAAAATATGCTAATTCAAGCTATGAAGAAATGGCAGGTTCCAGTATGTCAAGACCACAGTGCCCCCATTCTATTGCAGAGTAATGAATGATAGAAGGACATCCTATTACTCAGAAAGGAAGGATTAAAACCCTCCTTTCAAGTGGGTTACAAAAAAAAAGCAAAGCTGCAGCTCTCTTTGGTGATTCTCCCTTTTCTTCTCTTTTCTAATCTGATTTGAGATACACATAACGACTGTTGCCTTCATCATAACCCATTCAAATGAGCTGTGACTAATGATATGCTTCATTAGGAATATGATTTTTAAAGTAGTTTTGAAAAGATGTTATTCCTCCCACAGAGTTTGTTACAGTCAATACCAGGAAAGATGGGTGTTTAGCCACCTGGAAGAGGATCTCAAAAATAGAACGCACTGTCTGAAAAAGGATGATCCCAGGTACATCCATCAGCTCTTGGACTACTCTCCCACATCCATTCTGGCCTAGAAAAGTGAGAAGGCATCAAGATGTTTACTGGACTGAACCTCCAGGTTTGTGACTGAACAGACTCTTTTATGAGGGCTAGCAGAATTATGCCCAAAAGGGGAAGGAAAGGGAAAAGAGAATTTTTGCCAATTGTGTGTATCTCATACCAGTTTCAATTCACTTCCATTCAGTTTAACAAATTCTTAATAAACACCTATATGCAACAGAACTATAGACAAGGAGGACATGTATACATGATGAAATGATTTCTGTCCTCAAAGTATTTTTTAAAATTTTAATTATTATTATTTTATAATATTATGTGCATTTTATATCATATTATAATGTATTATATAATTACTATAATTTTAATTATTATGAACTTAGCAAATATGATTTTTTTGATACATACAAAGAACAAAAAAATGATAAAAAATGGGATTAAATAAAAAATAGAATTAAACAGTTTATGTTAAAGAATTTTTGTGTTTATTAAAATTTAACATATAACAAAGTTACCTTGCTCGCCTGTATCCTTCTCTGAAATTTCTTATGCTTTTGTATGCATTTTTCCCCCTATGTAATTTCATCAGAAAGGAGAACACTAACAACTAGGAAGTTATGGAAAGGCTAGGGGGAGGAGATGGTACTTGAGCACAACCATGATGTGATCTAGGGTTCCCTAGGGCCAGAAGTGAGGAGGGAGAACATTTTAGGCATGGAGTCTGCCTGTGTAAAGGAATGGAGAAAGGAGATTAATGTCATACAGTGGGGAATAGAAGTAAGTTATCTTGTTTGTAGTGTATAGAGTGTGGGGATTGTAAAGTAAAATCTGTCTGAAAAAATTGGGTAGAGCTAAAGCATGTAGAGTTTTAAATGAGAAACAGAAGTTTCTATTATAACCTAAAGTCAATAGGGAGCCATTGAAAGGTCTTTAGCAGGGCAGTGACACAGTCAGATCTAGCTTTATCATCTAGGGACTGTGGAGAATAGATTGGAGAACCTGGAGACAAGACAATCAATAAGTAAAGTGTTGCAGTAATTTAAGCAAGAAATGATGAAAGCTTGAACTAGACTGGTAACCATATGAGAAGAAAGACTGGGATATGAAAAATATGGAGATAGAAATGAAAAGACTTGGCAATTAATTGTATATGGGAGAGCTTGGTCACTGAACAGTTAAGTATGATTCCAAGATTGCAAACCTGATCAACTAAAATTAAAATTTTTAACAGAAATAGAAAGAGGGATAGGTTTTAATGGACATGAATTCCGTTTTGAATATATTTAATGTGAGATATCTATGGGATATGCAGTTAGAAATGTCCAACAGGAAGCTGATAGTGGAGTGCTGTAGCTCAGGTAAGGGAGTAGGTTTGGATATATAAATTTGGGAAGCATCTGCATAGACATGACAGTTGAAGGAATGGGAGCTGATGAGATCACTGTGAGAATGAGTGAAGAGAGAATAGGGGTCAGGGCATATCCCTAGGGTGTAACTATGTACAATTTAGGGAACATAGACAATGATCCTAGAAAGAAAAATGGGAAAGGGTGGTCAGATGAGGCTAAGACTATAATCTAGAAAGAACAGTGTCATAAAAACTCAGGGAGCAGAGAATGTCTAGGAGGGGGAATCTGGTGTCAAATACTTCAAAGATTTTACCTCTGAAATATCTTTCATGTCCTCCTCTCTATTCCAAATGCTACCTCCACAGAATAGTTCCTAATCACACACTTAAAAAAGTACAATGCATCTTAATCTCTCCCCTTCCTTTTCTCTTCCAAAACATCTTTGATCCTTCATATCACCACCGTACTAATCTTCCTCATGAATTGATTCACAGAATTATGGAATAATATCGGATAATATATATCCATGCATACATAATATAGATCCATTGATGTTTAGAAGCATCATTTTAAATAGACCATATTAAATACCCATAATCACCAAACTGAATGGAACAAAAGACGTTCAAATTATAGCGATACAGAGAAAAAAATCAAAATCATGTGGGAACAGGATAAGATATATTGTAATGGCAATCAGATTAGGATCTTTTGCTGTTTTTGTTTTACTAAAAGTGCCTCTGATTGAATAATGTGACTGGGGAAGATCTTTCCCACGTATTGAAGGGTCTGCCCAGCATGGGAAGCTTGTTTAGGGGAGTTGCTTGGTAGGAGGGTCCCAAGTACCTTTTGTTTTTTCTATTGAGGGGCTGGGTTAGAGGGTTATGTCCTCTGACTATAAAAAGTGTATAAATACTCTGAGGGTGAGGTTTTACTTTGGGGATTTAGTTTTTGGAAGAAGGTCTGTATGCCAGATGAGACTCTGGGAAGCCTCTAAGCAGCCTCTCTGGCTTTTTGAGAACCCAGATGTGCTTACCTCTCTGATAATTATGATCAGACATTCATCTGTTGAATTACGAACAGACATTTTGGAAGCATGTCTGCTTACTTTTAATTTCTCTGTATTGTCTTGGAAGTTTGGGGTGCTGACTCCCCTAAACTAGGTGAGTGATGTATGTGCTTGGTTAAAGCAATGATACATGTGCTTGATTAAAGTGGTTGTTAACCCCACAAAAGTTGCCTTTCTTTTTATGAATGCAGATCTAAGAACCTGTGATAGCAGGTCCCTCTGTGTATGTTGGAGTACTTGCTGTTACACATATATTCCCATTGTCCTGATTTTGGATTGGTCTTTAAGATATTTTTAATGAACCTCTTGGAGCTGAGCTGATATCTCAATATATTTATGTAATTACAAAAAAAGAGCAGCTATCCAACTGTGAAATAGTCCTGGCACATTAAATATTAAAGAATAATAATACTTGTCAGATAAAATCTCATATCTGGGGATTTCTATATGAATTCATTTGAAACATATGAGAATAAGATGAAACAATAATGATGATAGTTTTGTTCAGTTGTGTCTGACTCTTCGTGACCTCATTTGGGATTTTCTTGGCTGGTGCAAGAAGATGTCACCTCCAGGGCCAGACATCAGAAAAATTATGTTACTATAACAACCCAGCAGCAAGATCCCACCTCTGGGACAGGCTGGCAGCTAAACCCCACACCCAGAGGAGACCAACAAGGAAGCTCCACTCCCTAGTATGAACCAGAAGGAAAGCCTGCTCTCTGATAAAAACAAGCAGCTAAGCCCTAAAGCCTAGTGACAGCCATCAGTAAGATCCTAGCCCCAGCACAAAAATTTGGGACAAGGCAGGACCAGAGCCCAACTCTCACATAAAATTACCAAGTCACCAAAACCCCCCAGAAAAACAAGCAAAAAACAACAAAAAAAGAACTTGATTATAGAAAGTTACTACGATGATATGGAAGGTCAAGGTATAAACTTAGAAATAGAAAATAATGTCAAAATAGCTACATGTGGAGCCTTAAAGAAAAATGTAATTTGGTCTCAGATCCCAAAAGAATTCCTGGAAGAGCTTAAAAGGGATTTTAAAAAGCAAATGAGAGGTGTGGAAGAAAATTGGGAAAAGAAATGAGAGCAATGCAAGAGAATCATGAAAGAAGAGTCGGTAGCATAGGAAGATATATAAAAATTTACTGAAGAAAATAGCTCCCTAAAAATATAATTTTTCAAATGGAAAATGAAGTATAAAATCTCAAGGAAGAAAATAATTCCTTACAAAATAAAATCGAGTGAGTGGAAGATAATGACTATATGAGACATTAAGATGTGATTTTAAAAATAGAAGAAACTATGAAATTCCTCATTGGTAAAAACAACTGGCCTAGAAAATAGATCCAGGAGGGATAATAGAATTATTGAACCTTCTGAAAGTCATGATAAAAACAAAAGCCTGGACAGCATATTTCAAGAAATTATTAAAGAAAACTGCCCTGTTATATTAAAATCAGAGGGTACAAAAGAAATTAAAAGAATCCATTGATCACCACCTGAAAGAGATCACAAAACAAAAATTCCCAGGAACATCATAGCCAAATTCCAGAGCTTGAAGACCAAGGAGAAAATATTGCAAGCAGCCCAAAATAAACAATTTAAATATCATGGAGCTATAGTCAGGATTACACAAAATTTGACAGTTTCCATATTAAAAAAAACTAGAAGACTTGGAATATGATATACTTGAAAGCAAAGGAGTTATGATTACAACCAAGAATCACCTACCTAGAAAAATTGAACATAATCTTTTTTGGGGGAAAAAATGGAATTTAACAAAGCAGAAGACTTCCTAGCATTCCTAATTAAAAGACCAGAGCTAAATAATGATAATTTTGAAATGATCTCCAAATACAAGACTCAAGAAAAACATAAAAAGGTAAAAAGGAAACAAAAAAAGAGAAAACAAAAGAAATTAATAAGGTTAAATTGTTTGTATTTCTATACGGCAAGATGATACTTGTGACTCTTAAGAACTTTATTACCTGAAGAACAATTAGAAGGAGTATGTGTAGACAGAAGATGTGAATATAAAGTAACTTTGAAAGGATGATACCCGCCCTGAAAAAAAATAAAGGGATGAGAAATAAAATTATATTGGAAGAAAAAGGAAGAAGGAGATTGAAGGGGATGAATTATCCCACATAAAAGAGGCATGAAAGAACTATTATAATGGAAGGGAATATGAGGGCTAGGCATAGCTTAAACCTTACACTCAGAAATTGCCTCAGAAAGGGAATAACATATGCACTCAGTTGCATACAGAAATCTATCTTACCCTAAAAGGAAGTAAAAAATAATGGAGATAATAGAAGGGGAACAGGGGACTGATAAAAGGAATGGTAGATTGAGGAAGGCAGGGAAGTAAAATGCTTGTGAAGAGCGAAAGGGTAAGGGGGGGTGGTATAAACAAGAGAAAAATAGCATGAAGGGAAATGCACAATTCGTTATAACTATAAATGTGAATGCAATGAACTCGTTCATAAAATGGAAATGAATAGCAGAATGGATTAAAAACAAGAATCCTACAATATGTTTACAAGAAACACATTTGAAGCACAAAGATACACACAAGGTACAGGTAAGAGGCTGGAACAGAATCTATCATACTTCAACTGAAGCAAAGAAAGCAGGGATAGCAATCATGATCTCAGATGAAGCAAAAGCAAAAATAGATCTAATTAAAAGAGATAAGGAAGGAAAGGTACCATAGGCAATGAAGCTATATCAGTACTAAACATATATGCACCAAATGGTATGACATCTAAATTTTTGAAGGAAAAGTTGAATGAGTTGAAGGAGGAAATAGATAATAAAACTGTACTATTAGGGAATCTTGATTTTTCCCTCTCAGAACTAACCAAAAAATAAAAAAAGAAGAAAGTTAAGGAAGTAAATAAAATTCTGGAAAAGTTAAAGATGATAGATGTCTGGAGAAAACTGAATGGAAATAGAAAGGAATACAGCTTTTTTCAGCAGTACATGGCATGTACACAAAAACTGACCATGTATAAAAACCTCACAACTAAATGCAGAAAAAATAGAAATAGTAAATGCATGCTTTTCGATCATAATGCAATAAAAATTACATTCAATAATGGAAAATGGAAGGAGAGATTAAAATTAATCAGAAACTAAGTAATCTAATTTAAAAATAAATGGATCAAAGAACAAATTTTTTTTTAAAAAAATGATAATTTCATTAAAGAAAATGACAACAAGACAATATAAAATTTATGGGAGGTAGCCAAAGTGGTACTTAGAGGAAATTTTATATCTCTTATTTCAATAATATACAGAAAAAGCAGATCAATGAATTGAGTATGCAACTAAAAAAGTTAGAAAAAGAACAAATTAAAACTCCCCAATTAAACACCAAATTGGAAGTTCAGAAAACCAAACGACAAATTAACAAAATTAAAATTAAGAAAGAAATTGAAACCATAAATAAAACTAAGAGCTGGTTTTACAAAAAAAAAACCACAGTAAAATAGATAAACCTTTGATTAACTTGATAAAGAAAAAAGAAAACCAAATTACCAGCATCAAAAATGAAAAGGGTGAATTCACTAACAATGAAGAGGAAATTAAAACAATAATTAGGACTATTTTGCCAATAAATTTTGTTGATAAATTTGACTATCAGTGAAAAGGATGAATATTTACAAAAATGTAAATTGCCCAGATTAATAGAAGAGGAAATAAAGTTCTTAACCCCATTTTGTTACAAAAAGAAACTGAACAAGCTATCAATGATCTCCCTAAGGAAAAAAAAATCTCCAGGGCCTGATGAATTTACAAATGAATTCTACCAAACATTTCAACAACAATTAATTCCAATACTATGTAAACTATTTGTTAAAATAGGCAAAGAAGGAGTCCTAAATTCTTTTTATGATATAAATACAGTGCTGATGCCTAGACTGGGAAGAGCCAAAACAGAGAAAGATTATTATAGACCAATTTCCCTAATTAATATAGATTCAAAAATTTTAAATAAAATTTTAGCAAAGGAATTGCACCAAAAATATTAGCTTTAGCAATGAGAAGAAAAAAAAATCGAAGGAAATGGAATAGGCAAAGAAGAAACAAAGCCATCACTGTTTGCAGATGATATATGGTATACTTAGAGAATCCACTAAAAAATAACGTGAAATAATTAACAAATTTAGCAAAATTGCAGGATATAAAATAAATCCACATAAATCATCACTATTTCTATATATTACTAACAGAGCCCAGCAGCAAGAGAAAGAAAGAGAAATTACATTTAAAGTTACTGTAGATAATATGAAATATTTGGGAGTCTACCTGCCAAAACAAACCCAGCAACTGCATGAAGACAAAGTTAGATCTAAATAATTGAAAAAATATCAGTTGCTCATGGGGTAGACTGAGCCAATACAATAAAAATGGCAATTCTGCCTAAATGAATTTACTTATTCAGTGCCTTACCGATCAAACTACCAAAAAATATTTTATAGAGCTAGAAAAAAATAAGAAAATTCATCTGGAAGAATAAAAGGTCCAGAATATCAAAGGAATTAATGAAAAGAAAGACAAGGGAAGGTGGTCTAGCCATACCAGATCTTAATTTGTGTTATAAATCAGCAATTATGCACACTACTTGGTACTGGCTAAGAAACAGAATGGTGGATCAGTGTAATAGCTTAGGTACACAAGGCACAGTAGCCAATGACTATAGTAACCTCCTGTTTGAGAAACAAAAAGACTCCAGCTTCTGGGAGAAGAGCTCACTGTTTAACAAAACCTGCTTAGAAAACTGGAAAATAGTATGACAGAAACTAGGCATATACCAATATTTTAACCCAAATACCAAGATAAAGTAAAAATGGGGACATGGGTTAGATATAAAGGCTGATATCATAAGCAAATTGAGAGAGCCAGGAATAGTTTACCTTTCAGATTTGTGGAGAATGGAAGAATTTATGACCAAACAAGAGATAGAGAACATTATGAAATGCAAAATGGATGATTTTGATTACATTAAATTGAAAAGTTTTTGCACAAACAAAACGGATGCAACCAAGATTACAAGGGAAGCAGAAAGCTGGAAAATGATTTTTATATCCAGTGTCTCTGTTCTAAAATGTATAGAGAACTGAGTCAGATTTGCAAGAATAAAAGGTCATCTGCCCATTGATAAATGGTCAAAGAATATGAACCATCAGTTTTCAGACCAAGAAATCAAAGCTGTCTATAGTCATATGAAAAAATTGCTCTAAATCACTATAGCTTAGAGAAATGCAAATCAAATCTCTGAGGTACCATATCATACCTATCAGGACTGGCTATCATGACAAAATAGGAAAATGATAAATGTTAGAGAAAATGTGGGAAATTTGGGACAATAATGCATTGTGGGTAGAGTTGCTATATCGAAAGGGCTATGAAATTATGAATATATTTTGACCCAGTAATGCCACTTCCAAGTATATTTCCCAAAGAGATCATAAAAATGAGAAAAGGACTCTCATGTATAAAGATATTTATAGTATCTCTTTTTGTTGTGGCCGAGAATTGGAAATTGAAGGGATGCTCATCAGTTGGGGAATGTCTAAACAAGTTGTGGTACATGAATGTAATAGAATACTACTATTCCATAAGAAATGATGAGCAGGTGGACTTCAGGAAAATCTGAGAAGATTTATATGAATTGATACTGAGTGAAGAGAGTAGACCTAGAGGACACTGTATATAGTAATACAAACATTGCATGATGACTAACTTTGATAGACTTAGCTCTTCTCAGAAATGCAAAGATCTAAGACAACTCCAAAAGACTCAGGTTGGAAAATGCTGTCCACATCCAGAAAAAGGACAATGGAGTCTGAATGCAGATTGAGGCATAGTATTTGGTCACTTTTTTTGTTCATTTATTTCTTATTTCTCGTGATTTCTTTCAGTGTTTCAAATTCTTCTTCGCAACATGACTAATGTGAAAATATGTCTAATATGAATATATGGAGAACCTATATTGGATTGTATGGCATCTTAGGGACAGGGGAGGGCAGAGAACAAGAGAAAATTTAGAATTCAAAATCTTATGGAAGTAAATGTTAAAAACTAAAAATTAATTAGTTAACAAAAAAATTCAATGCAATCAAAATTATAAAATAGAAAACTGGGGAAAAATTTTGCAACAAACATCTCTGATAAAGATCTTATTTCTCAAATATATAAAGAACTGAGTCAAATTTATAAAAATACAAGTCATTTCTCAATTTATAAATAGTCAAATCATATGATCAGGCAGTTTTCATTCCAAGAAATCAAAGGTATCTATAGTCATATAAAAATGCTTTAAATCACTATTGATTAGAGAAATGCAAATTAAAACCTCTCTGAGGTACCACCTCACACCTATAAGATTGACTAATGATAGAAAAAGAAAATGATAAATGTTGGAGAAGATTGGGAAAATTGAAACACTAATAATGAGTTGTTGATGAAGTTGTGAACTGAACCAACCATTCTGGAGAACAATTTGGAACTATGCTCAAAGTGCATATAAAACCTAAATTTGATTGCTTAATGTCTCAGGGAATGGGGAGGTTAGGCAGGGAAGGAGAGAGAGAGAGATAGAATTTGTACCTCAAAGCTTTAAAAAGTGTTTAAAAATTGTTTTACCATGTAAATGGGAAAATAAAATAGATATTAAAAAGAATCAATATAAATGATAGTGAAGGCTAATGATAGTTATACATCATTGGATCTATAGAACGCAAGCTGCCTTTCCATCCCTATCCTCTCAAATTTTCTTATACCTTACACATTCTTATTTCTGAACAAGATAATCTGTCTCTCAATTTCATTTTCTTTGGATAGGTGCTATGCCTGGAACGCTTTCCTTTCTCAGTTCTGTTGCCTGGATTCTCTGGCTTCCTTCGAATTCCAGCTAAAATTCTACTTTCTATAAAAGCCTTTCCTAGTCCCTCTTAATTACAGTGCCTTCCCTCTGTTGATTACCTCCAATTTACTCTCTATGTTTCTTTTTGTATTTATTAGTTTTCATGTAGCTCTCCCATTAGACTGTGAACTCCTTGAGGGCAGGAACTGGATTATTTTTGCCTTTGTTTTCTCAACATTTAACATAGTGCTTGGCACATAATAAGTATTTAATAAATGCTTACTGACTGACTGATACTGGCTTAGTACTGAAGGGAGCCTATGAAACCACAAAGCTGCAAGAATTGAACGAAAAGGCCCTCCATGGGCAAAATCCATGCTGACCCAATCAATAATATGTTGACAAGGAATGTTGACAAAATGACAGAGTCCATAAATCCATGAAAACAATACAAGATCTGATCATTATTAGTAGAAATTACTGAAAGTCCATATTGCTTAATGCAAACTTTGTAAGGAAACATGTAGAAACAAGTCAATGTAAGTTAGAAAAATTTAACACCCTCTCAATAGGTATGAAGAATTAAACATGTAACCAGAATTAGATATAAAAGTTCTTTATACTTCATAAGCTAAGTTTCGTATGTCCATAATGCAACTACAGATACCAAAATATCCTTTAAAATTCAAAAAATAAATTTGTGTTTGAACTAGTACATTATCGTAGATAAAAAATTACTGCCTAAAATTATCAGGACACAATATTGACTCATAAAAATGTAAGAATGTTTTTAATAGGTGTTGCCATGCTGAACATTCATAACCTTCGAACTATATTGAATGAAAAGCTTTGAAGATAAAGAAAACTAGAGGAAAAATATTAAAATTATGTAAGATAAAGAAATACATATCATATTTTTATTCTGTCTCCTGCTTGAATTATCCTGAGGATGCATTCATTACATCCCAATACTTTCATTCAAATCCAAACTTCACTTGTTTTATCCACTGAAAATAGCATTGCTAAACATTATATATAAAAGAAAAGAAACTAGATAATGACTTACCCTAGGACCATTTCAATCTGAGATCCACTAAACATAAAGATCAAAAGGTCTAAATGATAATGGTGGTAATAATAATGATAATAACAAATCATTATTATTTACATGTTAACATATTCAACTATAAAAAGCAGCATTTTTACAGTAGTTCACAGAAAATTAAAGATAAAATAATAAAGGTAAGATAGTTACATTCCCAGAATTATTCACATCCGAACAAAAAAATGTTTTCTGTAACGATAGCAAAATGAGTTCACATTTAAATATTTATGATGATCCCCCCCACAAAATGCTTTGTATTGCATTCATCCATGTGTTGTATTTATTTATCCTCACAGTAGAATGGAAACTCCATGAGGGCAGAGGCAGTTTCATTTTTGTCTCTGTATCTAGAGTGTCTAACATAGTTCCTGGCACACAAGTGATATTTAATATATACATGCATACAATATAATGACAATATAATGGAAGAATTGAGGCAATGGAATTTGTTGTGGCAAGACAGAGAATTCCTATCAAATTTCTCAACTTCCTTTTATTATAAATATAATGGGCCACTTGAATATATTCAATTTAACAAATATTTATGACCAAAAGAATGTTTACACCTGCCAAGATAGAACAAATGGGATTGTTCCAGAGTAAACACAGCTATTCTTTTCAGAGACCTCAGAGGTCATGGTGGCTAACAGTTCTTCCAATAGGACTGATCCCAAATTCAGAATACTATAGGGATTAGCTATAACTAGTATAATATAATAATATTATACTATATAACCCCATTTATTTAAAGAACCACAAAGGATCCAAATGACAGCTGAAATAGTCCTACTTCAAAATCCAAGTAAATTAATTTCTTATTACTTATGAATTAAAAAGGATGAGGGCTGTGGTATATAACATCATCCTGGTGTAGGTAAATCCTGAAAACTCCCTATCATAAATATACAGTCTCAAAGTTTTGCTGGATTTGTTTCTATTTTTCAGACTCCCTTGACAGAATGCCTTGAAAGAGTTTCAGTTATCACCATATGACTAAGTGATTATATGCCTCCCTTCAAGAGGAAGATTGAACTTCAGTGATCCATGAACTTGTCATCTTCATTCCAATGATCCTGGCATAAATCCTCTCATGACAACTATCCACAGGAGTGAGGATAGTCCCAAATGGTCCGGTGTGTCTCCCGAGGACAAGAAACGTATCAGATTGATTCTCCATCGCCTTATCCTAGCTGTCAGTACCATTAGGAATTAAATGTAAAGTCTTGGTCTTAATTTTCATGACATTAAAAAGGAAGGTTTTCACCTGTTTCTGAGATGATCACCCTCCTTATTTGCTTCATAATAACCCCTAAGTCTGGTTAGGATAACAGTTGGGGCCAGTATAGGAGTTCTTCAATTTGATACCCTTTGGATTCCATCTGAACTCTGATTATTTTTCTTGAGAAATACTGAACAATCAAATATTCTTGTAATCAATGAAATTGGAAGCCTATGGCATAGAGATATGCTTCTGAGGACCTCTGAAGTCACATCCATTTCTCTTTCTATTGTACTATTCATAAGAAAGAGAAGTTGAATGCATCCTAACCTTCCTGAATTCAAATTCAGCCTCAGATACTTACCAGCTGTGTGGTCCTAGGCAAGTGATGTAACCCTGTTTGCCTCAGTCTCCTCATCTGTAAAGTGAGCTGGAGAAGGAAATGGCAAGTCCAGTATCTTTGTCAAGAAAAGCCCAAATGGAGTCATGAAGACTCATACATGACTGAAATAACTGAACATCAATGAAACACATTCTGATGGAATGGAGACTTATATGATGTGAAAATTCCTAGGCAAACTCAACCCATTATTAAAATAGGAATAGTGGAAACTAAGTAGGTAAAAACAATAACAATAAACACATTTTTACTGAAAAGCAGAATCTAACACAGTGCAATACACATTGGGCCTATGGGGTGTCCTTCCCTCTCCTCCACAGATCAAATGTGATCATCTAACTGTTTAAAGGCCTTCATCCTCATCCCCCATAAACCTGTTCCTCCTACTGACTTCATTATTTCTGTCATCCCAGTCACCATGGTTTAAAACCTTAGGATCATTTTTGACCTTTCCATTTCTTGCCCCGCCTATCTCCCCACATACATCCAACTAATGACCAAGAATAAGAATAGATTTCTAAGTTATCTTTATGTCTCCAGTCCCTTCTGCTTCCAATTTATACTTCATAGAATTGCCAATAATCTTTCTAATACACAGGACATATTAAAGAGATTCAGGAATGAATGGGTGGTGAAGGAGTAGAAGCCATTATTGTAGATTGTTCTTTCTAGAAGTTTAGGAAGACAAATGAAACATGATAAGTTGAATGGATAGCCTTCCTAAGAAGGTTATTGTTTCTGCTTATTAAAGGAGGAGAGGAAAGAGGAAAGGGGGAGCAAAAGGAGGAGGAGGAAGGAGGGAAAGTAAGGGAAGGAGGAAGAAGAGACAGAAGAGAGAGACAGGAGACAGAGAGACAGAGAGAGAGATAAACAGTGAGAGAAACAGAGAGAGAGAGAGAGAGAGAGAGAGAGAGAGAGAGAGAGAGAGAATGGGAGAGGGAGAGAGAATTCAATAAGGCTCTGAAGACCTATAGGAAATGTGATTAAGGACACAGGTGGAACCTTGTAAAGGAAGAGTGCTACCTTATTTTTCCCTTGAGAACAAAGCAAATGAAAAGATGGGAAAATATATACAGAACTTTTTGATATGTTTAGAGTGAAAGATAAAGGAACTCATGATGAAAGATATTACTCTTCTCAGTGATGTAAGAAGTGAAGACATCCATGGGAAAAGGGGGGAGTGGAAATTGAGTGAGAAGAGAAAAGAAATTCAGGAGTAGTAACTGTGGGATATTGTGATTGGGAATTGATTTGAAATGAATAAAAGGATTTTAATATCAGAGTGAAGATACATTTGATATTAGATAAATCTGAACAATCTTCTCAGCTTTAGTTTATGCCTCATAAATTTCAGCAAAGTAGAAATGCTAGCTAGTCCCCAACCTGAAACTGCTCTCTTTCTCATGCCTGTAATTCACTCTTTGTAGATATTTGATTATGTGAAAGTTCAAAGCTTAGGTGCCACTGATGGGGTACCTAAACTTTTAGTATAATACTCTAATGGAGACCTGTAGAGATCCCTAGAATGGAAGACAGGTCTCACTGGAAAAGGGAGATGCAATCATTTTCTGTGGGTGAAAGACAGCTTTCCCTGAATCCTGAGTGAGGGCAAAATGAGCAAAGCAATATGATTTGGGTGGAAGTCATAGAAGGTTGAATTTAGTCTGTGCAAGACTAAAGTCTGGAGCTCTGAACCATGGGCTACATCTAATTCATCTGGTTCTGGTAGTTGAATTCGTTGAGGGATGTTAGGTAATATCTTACAAACTACTTATCTTGGGTTGCTCTCAAAGAGGAGCATTGACATCAGGAGGGCGATGGCTTGACTCATGCATGAATTGGATTTAAGTTTCACAGAGTCGCACAAAGTCATCAATCTCATTCTCTCCTCCAGAGTCATAAAAGTCCAGTGGAAAGACAAAAGTCAAGATGAGCTCCTCCTTCTTTATTGCTTAGTCAGAAGTTCACTACTAGGCAGAAAATACAAGAAAAAAACAAAACAAAACTATGTGACCTTAAACAATCCACTTACCCTCTTTACGTCTCATTTTCCTCATCTTTGAAATGAAACCATTAAACGAAATGACCTCTATGTTGTCTTCCAGCTCCAAATTTACAATGCCAGGACCACATACCTTCTTCCACAAAGCTGTCCTTGATAATTAAAGTGATCTCTCCCTCCTCTTGTGTCTTACAGCATTGTGGGTCTAAGTTTTCTTGTCTGTGAAACAAGAGTCTTGGAGTAGGATGCTCGCTAAAGACTCTTCTAGTTCTAACCTGCTATGACTCCAAGACTTTGTCTTATCTGACCTTTGCCCCTTGTACATTTTGCTTTGTACCATACTTATTGGACATATGTCCCATCTCCTCCCCATCCACCCACAAGACTATAAGCTTTTTGAGGACAAGGACCATTATTTTTTAATTTTTAAATTTCTTATTGAGTTGGACCTATTTTTATTCAACCAGCTAACTTGTTCCTGTATACATGTTGAAGTTTGGAAAAGAAAGGTACAAAAAAGCCAGGTGGAGGTAGGTAGTTGGAAATAACACTTTCCCTAGAGGAAGAAGCTTGAAAGGTCTTAAATATTTATTCTCTTTATAGTCCTGATAGGGTATTTTTACTTTGTGGAAAGCAGTTCTTTCTGAGAACTGGGCAACTCAGAGATTCTGTCTTGGCAGGAATTTCAGCAAAGCCTAGTTACCAAGAATAATCCAATAGGACTTTAGAAAAGGTGTTTTTATACTTCTCTTCTCTCTTCATAATCTTCACTCCTACCAGCCCTTTTCCGTTTTGAAAAATAAATTTTTATTGATATCTTCAGCTTTGATGTCACCTAGATTTCCTCTTTTTTCCCATCCTCTTCCTCTCTCCCAGAATCATCTCATGCAATGGGCAGACTGCAAACTATAGTCATCTGGGTGAAACAGTGAATAGAGAGCTGAGAAGACTCCAAATCTAACTCAAATGCTTACTAGTCATGTGACCCTGGGTAAGTCACTTAATCTCTATTTGTGTCAGTTTCCTCAATCGTAAAATGTAAATAACACCTTGTACATATGTAACTAAGGTAAACGTAAATAATTGCTGTAACTCCAAATATTAATAGCATTTACCTCCTAAAGTTGTTGTGAAAATAAAATGATGTAATATTTATAAATCACTTAGCACAGTGCCTGGCACAAAGTAGGCACAATATAAACCCCAGTCTTATAAAACAATGAGTATTTTAAAAGAGAAAACAAATAAAAAAAAGAAGGAGAAATGTCCAGAAAAATTGATTAAAACATAGAAGAAGTCTGAAAATATGTTCAATAGCCCACACTCATGGCTATCTCAGTTTTGCAATGAATTGGGGGCGGGGCGTTGAGAGAAAATGTCTTTTTCATATCTCTTCTTTGGGGTCATTTGCTTATTCTTTAAATTTTTCAATATTCACTTTTGACGGTTTTGTGATGATTGCTCTTTACATATACATTTCTGTCGTCACGTATATACTATTTTTGCCTCTGCTCACTTCACTTTCCATCAGTTCCCACAATTCTTTTCATGGTTTTCTGTATTTATCATATCTGACACGTCTTACAGTCCAGTAATATTCCACTGCATTCATGTACCACAATTTGTTTAGTTGATGGTCCCAGTAGATGAACATCTATTTTATTTTCATTTCTTTGCTACCTTTAATAATGCTGGGATAAATATTTTGCTGCATGTGGGGATGTTCTTATTAACTGTCTCTTTGGGGTACATACACCTAATAGTTGAATGTATGAGTCAAAAGCTACTCAACTTTATTTCATAATTCTAAATTGAGTTTTAAATGGTTGAATTAGTTCACAACCCCACTAACAATGTACCAAAATGATTATCTCCCCACAACCCCTTCAACATTGACAATTCCCATCTTTTCTCATCTTTGTCAATATGCTGGACACGAGGTGAGGATTGTTTTGATGTACATTTTTCTTATTATTGATTTAGAGTATTATTTTATATGGTTATTAATAATTTGCAATTCTTCATTTGAAAATTGTTTGTTCATATCTTTTGACCATTTTGGGGAGCAGTGTTTGGTCATAGCTAAATCATATATCATATATATACATACATATATGCACACATATATACATACACATGTGTCTCTTAATAGTAGGTATATCTTGGATACCAAACCATTATCTTGTAATTTGATACAAAGATTTTTCCCTATGTTTGACCACTTTCTTTATTTTTTTTTGTACTAGATCCCTGAATTTTGTGCATTGTCATTTTTAAGTCATTTCAGTCAAGTCCAACCCTTTATCACCCCATTTGGGGTATTCTTGGTAAAGATAGTAGAGTGGTTTGCCATTTCCAACTTTATTTTACAGATGAGGAAATTGAGGCAAGCAATGTTAAGTGAATTGCCAAGGGTCACATACCTAGTAACTGTCTGAAGTCTGATTTGAACTTAGAAAGATGAGTCTTCCTGACTTCACGCCTGGCACTCTACTGTGCCACTTAGCTGCCCCTGAATTTTATGTATAAACACATGTAATCAAAATCATTTATTATATCTTTTGTAATTGTCTCTTACCCTTGTTCAATTAAGACTATATCTCTTACCCTTTGTTATGAAAGGAATATTATCCACTTGTCATTTTTTAATGGTACAATCTTCAACATTCAGGTCACCTGTACATTTTGAATCTATCAATGTTTTTATAGCTTCCTGGTTGCATTCTACTTTTCTCTTTCATTAAATGGAAAGAGAAATGAATGCGGCTTTAGAGGACCTAAGTGCCAGTCTTGCCTCTGATGTATACTCTCCATGTCATCTCAGACAAGTCACATATGACCCTGGGCCTCACTTTCCTTTTACATAAAATGAGTGAGTTAGACTCAGTAGCACCCAAGGGCCCTTCTAGGTCTAGGCACGCAAACCTTAGCCTTGTCCATATGACTTTTGCACAGGTGACTGTCTGACTCACTGTGGTGCCTTGGCCATGGTATAGATTATCGATCTATGGAAAGCAATATTCTGAATAAACACATTTCTAGTTTTGATGAACAGTGATTGTCATATTGTGTTTTTGAGTAAAAATGTTCCCAAAGTGATTAATATATAGATTAGTCCCATATGCTTCACAAATGTGCAATTGTGTTTTCAAGGATGAGTGAGAGTATTGGTGTAAACTGTCAAACACAATGTATCATAACATACTATGGCTAGAATTCAAAAGATTATTTTATCATACATCAGGGAAATGTGGCAGAGAAAGGAGGTTGAATACACTTCTTATAATCTTAACAAGTTTCTATCAAGCATATGCTCAAAAATTTTAGGTATGGTGCAGTATTGGGGAGAGGTTTCAGAGAAAACAATAAGATACAGTTCCTTTCCAAAGGAAGTTAATAATATAATTGAATGCAATACCCCACCCCATTCCCAACCACTCCATGAAGTAGGTTCAGCCTTCAGAGTTAGAATCATAACTTCTCTATTTCCCTGTGGGTCTTCTGGGTTTCCATTGATGAATCCAAATTGAATCCATTTGGGAACTGACCTAAACTGCCCCCTTCCCTCTAAGAACCTCTCTTTGTGAGGGAGAGATGAGGCAACTTGAGCCCCAGACCTTGTCTAGTACAGTCCTCCCTAACAGGCACGTCCTGTGTGCTTAAGTAGTAGAATGATGGCATTATGAAAATCAATCATTCAACCAATTGCTCACTTGCATATTTGGAATATGCTGCTCTTTTACAATTATGATGGAAAGCCAATAGAGAAAAAATGATTCAAAAAACCTTCCAATGGAAAAATTGCTGATGAGGGTATTACAATTTTTTTAAAAGGGCAGAATTCTATAGAATGTCACAGATGGTAGATTGCAGTTTCTTTAGTGGGATAAGTCCTTTGAGGCTTTTACTTGGTGTAACTGGGAAGAAAAAGAATAAATTATTTTATAAGAAATTGAAAATCAGGATAAAAAAGAGTAAGGTTAAGAGAGCAACTAGCAACTGTCTTAAAGGAGATAAAACTTGATCTGGGGAATTTACATTCCAGGCACTAAAATCACTTGTACATATGAGTATGGAAACATAGTTCTTCTGATACATTAGGGAACATACAAATTCATGTTCAAATACAACCTCTAAGGCTTAGCCCCTGCATGATATTAGACAAGTCACTTAAGTTCTCTTGACCTCAGTTTCCCAATCAGTAAAATTATGGGAATCATAAATCATCATTAAATTAGATGATCTCTGAAATGTCATCCAGTCCTAGATCTTAGAAATCCTGTTAATATTGTCCTGAATTTCAAAAGAAGGAAGTACAGACTAGTGTGTTCTAAGTCCATTCTCAATGACATTCTAGAAGAGACTTTTTTTTAACTTCATGAACCTTTTTAGAGGTTCAATATGGCAAGAATAAGCCCTACTTAGACCAATTTAATTTCATTTTTGAATAGGATTACTACACTAATGGATTGTGGAAATGCTGGAGACATTGTCTATATACCACCTCGAATTCAACAGGACGCTTGGTGAATTCTCTCACAGTATCCTGGGGAAAAGATGGACAGATTTGGACTGAATGATCATAATGGCGGGGGGGCGGTTGAAATTGGTTTGATGACTGTACACGAAGAGTCTGGGTTAAAAGGATGATATTAATGCCTAAAGAAGTTTATAGAAGCTTGCTGCAGAACTCTGTTCTCATCTCAGTTTTGTGCAAAATGTTTTATCAGATGAAAAATGCTATCCACCTCAAGAAAAAGAATGGACTCTGAATGAAGATCAAACCATGCTAGAAAACTAGCATGACAGAACCTTAGAAGAATTAGTCCAAGAGATATTTAACACAGAAAAGATAAGACTTGTGGGGGAGGATGAGTGTGTAGAGGGTGGAGTGGGGGTGAGACTGGGTGCTGGGGATGGAGGGGATATAAAAACAGTCTTCAAATACATAAAGGACTAGATTGTAGGAAAGGGGTCTGATATGATATGCTTATTTCCAGAGGTCAGACTAGAAGCAATGAGTGGAAGTGGCTAAGAGATAGTTAGTCTTGATGTCAGGAAAATTAGACAATTAGAACTGTTCCAATGGTGGCTTCTGATTCTCTGGACTTTGCTACTATGTCTCAGTTGCCTTGTCACCCTGAAATACTCCTCTATCCTGTGGGTTCCCCTCTTGCATTCCTGAGTTCTTCTTAGGGTCTTTCTTTTGGAAGGGGCTCAGGTCAGCCAATATTCATTTCCCATCTGGTTCTATTCTGGACTTTCTGGACCTCAGAACTATGGACTTTGACACCATGCCCCTACTCTGATAACCCTACCTGTTTTTGGACATCTTTTTTATTTTGCCTATCCTCTATTAGAATATAAGCTCCTTGAGGGCAGGGATTGTATTTCTTTTTGCTCATATTTGTGTCCCTAGCATTTCACATAGTTCCTGGAATATAGTAAGTGATTAATAAATGCTCATTTCCTTAATAATTTGTTTGTTGCCTCATGAGGTAGTAGACTCCCTCTCAATAGAAGCCTTTAAACAAAATCTAGATGACCAGTTGTTGAACACATGTAGAAGGGATTTTTGCTTTGTTATAGGATGGCCCAGATAATATCTCATATCCTTCCAATTTGGAAGTTCTCTGATTTCATAATTCTTTGCATATTGTCTTTTCATTTTAGTTCATTCTAATGTGAGTTGACACTAGAAGAGCTGGTGGAAAGAAGTCATCTCAGTGATTAGCTTAGGTGAAGAAAATTCATTTCTTCGGAATTCATTAGATGATGAATATATTATTCCAGATGTGTTTTCTGAATTTTTTAGTTCTAGACTTCAGGATGCTTTTCCCTTTTAGGTGTGGGGAAAAGATATTGGAGCAGAGGGGTGCACTAAAAGGTCTCATCTATACAAATAATTGATAGTGTTAAATCCTCAAAATGCCATGAAAATGTTGCAGTTTGTTGAAGTAGTCAAAGGGAAAGCAATTAGATAAATAGCTTCTTTTGAACTCTAGGCTATATGACTGATTTGAAGATAGTACTCTGAATGTTTAACTGAATGGAATTCATGCATGCATTCATCCATTCAACTAATATTTAAGAAGCATTTATCTTATACAGAGCAGGTAAGCAAATCAGAGTCCTTGACTTCAAGAATTTAACAGTCTAGTAGGGAAGATGGCACGCATATCTATAACTATGAAGGAGAAGTACACAGCTATGCCTTTCCTCCTTCTTCCAAATGATGAGCCTATCAATGCCACCTATAAAGATCTAGAATTAAGAAGAAATAGAAAGAGGCAAAAAGGAGTCATATTCAGCTTAGCTAGAGATGATGCAGAATGTGGTCAGGACTTGATCACTTGACCCCAAATATCCCCAAAGACAGATAACTCAAAAACACAATAACTAAATGACCAAAGGATGAAGCCTGCATCCTGCATTTCCTGGTTTACTTATGGAATGACAACTCTCCTTCCTATATAGGAACAGGGTTAGAAGTAAAGTGAGTAGTATGTGGCAGGAGGAGTAGGAGGAGTGGTTAGTAGGAATAACCACCAGTAAGAGGAAACAGTACTTTTCAGAGAAGGAATCAGTATCTAAGTCAGATTGCTAAAGGTAGCTGGGAAGTCCCAAGACATTATCAGGAATACTTGAATCGAGGCACCCAAACTGTTTCTCTGAACTTCAAGTTTTCTCTGCAGACAACGGAGAGATTTGAAGTTGAGTCCCTGAACTATATTCCTTGGGCTTCCAGTTTCCTTGACTTTGTCTGTAGACAAGAAAGAGTCTGGACAACCTGGTCTGAGATGAAGTGTGGGCACCCACTAGGGACAGTGATTATTCAGTGTATTTTGCTTTGCTACTTTTTTCTATGATGATTAGAAAAATAAAAACAATAAGAACAAAACAAAAAAGCCAACCCTACACAATTATGTCATATGTCTATGATTGGCTCCATGGAAAGACAATAAGCTAGAGGATTTGGCGGAAAGGGCAGACCCCCTATCTCATCCCTTCCCTGGAGGTCAAGTAATCATGAGCAAGACTGTAAATGAATAGAGTCGTACATATGGCATCCTTATACTAACCAAATGAGTGTTACTATCCATAAGATAATGATGTTAAATGATAGAACTGGCCAGCTCTCTGAGAGCTATAGAGAACATACTCCAGACTTTTCTCTGGTGTTGGTATCAGGGAAGAGACCAGCAGCATGCCTAGGTAGTTAAAATGATAATGCCATTGTACTCTATTCTGAAAGATACAAATAAAATATGAAGTGATATAGGAGTCCCAAAGAGAGAGAGAATGTTTTTGACTGTGATGATTAAGGATAGGACCAGGAGAAAAATTTCAAGAAGGTCTTAAAGGATAGGAATTCAACAGGCAGATACTGAGAAGGGAGAGAATTATTTGTGGCAAGAGCATGTTTTGTTCTTAATTTTCCCCAACTGTACTCCTTGGGACTTCTCCACAATGCCCTAGGAACATCCTTATCCTATAAGATCATGTCAGTCCTCGTTTGTATTCTCTGTACCTGGGGCCTCTCTGATTAGAGAGCAGTGTGAAAAGGTCTTCCAAGAACCTCCATTTCCAGAAGGCACATAGGCCTGCCATCTCTTCATTTCCCATCCAGCTACATGTCTTTGGACTCCATCATCACCCTGATCACCAGGAATATCCCCGCACCCTTTTCAGCTGCCTTTTGTGTGATGTCTTTCCTCATCAGACAAGATGCTCCTTGAGTGTGGAGATTTGATTTCTTTTTCATACTGGTATCCCCAGGGCTTAACATAGTACCTGGCACACAGTGGACTCCTGAATGCTTTTTGACTGTTACCAAAGGGTTGATTGATTAAGAAGATAGTAAGCTATGTGATCTTGAGCAAGTCATTTAAATTCTTTGAGTCCATTTTCTAATCTATAAAATGGAGAGATTCTTTTGGGCACCATCAGTTTTGGAGTTTTATTTCAGAAGTAACTTCCAAGTTCCCATATTGTAGTAGAATTTACATACTAGAGAGAAGGGATTCTTGGAGGAGGAAGGTGATTGTCTTTGCTGCTGAAACACCAATTCTAAGATTCTCCAAGTTGAGAATTTGGTAATCAAACCTAGCATGATGAAAGGATTTTCTGATGTTGCTTACTCCTTAGAGAAGGAAGATGATGATCACTGTAGCTGACAGACTAACGTTGAATTGTGCTGTAAAGGGGAGGAGAGCAAGTGATCTGAAAGGCCCTGGGCAATGGATGACCAAGATGTTATTATAATTGTGTCATGATGTGGTCTCTGTAGTTTATCAAATTATGTCACATAACAAGGAATTCTTGCAACTAAATAGATAAATAACCAAAGCATTGACTCTGAAACATGCGCAGGATCCAAAGTCCAAAATATAATACATGAGATCTGGACTATAATTTCATATGATGTGCCATCACCTGAGGAGAAGTTATCCTATGCCAAACTGAAACTATGTAAATGGAGTACATTCTGGAGCTTGAAGTCCAATGAGGCTTTGTTGTATTCAGTGGTTTTTAACTCACTTGCTGATTATTGGTTGTATGACCTTAGCTAAGGTATTTCCCCTCTCTGGACCTTGGTTTTCTCAAATTTAAAGTAGGGTCGGACTAGGTGATCAATAAAAGTCCCTTCTAGTTAATTTCACTAGGTACAAGAGCTACTTATCCACTTTTGTTGTCTACCTTTACCCAACTTTTACCTGTAGCTCCAAGAAAATGTAGCATGGGCAATGGTTGCACCCTAGTGAACCATTTCAGCAAATAGGTTAAGCCAGGTATAGGGCAATCAACAAGTCATTGAGTTACAAGAATATCTACCCCAAGCATGTGAAGACTTCTCCCTGGAAGAATGGGTGAATGAGAACAATTTGTTCCAGTGGTCATAAAGTTGGCTGATTCATGCGCTATGGAGAGCTTAGAGCTTGGTCAGACATGAAAGGTGCCAAAGTCATCCACTACATCCTGGACTATCATTAGTTGTCCTGATTTTTGTCTTTCCACTGGACTTTGATAGATCTGGAAGAAAAGGTGAGACTGATGACTTTGTGCAACTCTGCCTATCTTAAATCTAATTCATGCACAAGTCAGGATATCACTCCATGATATCATTGACACTCTTCAAAAATGAAGCACAAACAAGAACAACTAGGTACAAGAGAAGCCCTTAATCAGATTGGAAAAAGTAAAAGTCAAAGGATGAAATTAGATGATGTCAAACCAGAAGCAGAAGGGATTGATGGAAGAGAGCTCTCTGTGGGGCCTGGATGACAAGAGCAAACTGGATCAAACTCAGAGTGCTGATAGCAGATCTGTCTAGTGATGGAGCAATTCCCAGCTAAGCCCCTGAAAAGGATGAACTTGGGAGTTAGAAGTACCAACTATGACCCGTACTATGCTAGTTTTCTCTAAGTCAATCAGGACAAGTCCCTTCGCCTCTCTGTACTCTAGACAACTCTCTAAGATTATAAATTGCAGGTGACAATCTATGTTAGTAGAGGGAGTTTTCTCATGTGGAGTTCCTTATGTCATCAAAAATAAGGCCCTATCTAAAAACCATCCCTGAAAATAAAAACTACAAACCTGCTACCAAAATCTCTGATTTATGAGTCTTAAAGGAAGGATCTAAGTTACAAACAGTTATAAAGTGACTGTGAAATTTCACACCTAAATTTTGTTTAGAGACCCTGGCTGAGAATGTATTTTCAGTGCCCTTACCATAACAAAGCCAGTTTGTTAATGTGTCTTCTCAATCTATTCCGGAAGAGAGGTGTGTTGTGCTATGGGTGAGTTATTCAAAACAAAACCTTCTCACTGCAGGGGAGGGATTTCTGGGTCAACTCATGTATTTCATGTTTCTGAGTTATTGTAAACTTGTTTCATTCATTCATTCACTTACTTATTTCTTATCAATTTTTCTAGAGAGTGGTGTGTTTCTACTGAAGTTCTCCAGACCTTTTATTCTTATTTAATAATTTCCTTCCCTAAATATGCTAAACACTTATACCAACAAAAGCAGCTAAACAAAACTCAGTTTCTCAGTGTGGACAATACTACTACTACTAATGATGATGACTATGATTTCATGAAATGCTTTAAGGTTTGCAAAGCACTTCATACGCATCATGAGACAGTCAGGTGACAGTACGTAGAAGATGAGACACAGTCAGGAAGGCATGAGTTCAAATTCAGTTAAAAAACTTACTACTCTGGGCAAGTCATTTAATCCATCTCAGTTTCTGTAAACTGTACTGGAGATAATAATAGATCCTACCTCAATGGTTGTTGTGAAGATTAAATGAAATGACGTATTAGAGCCCTTTGCAAATCTTAAAATCAATATAATTTTTAACTACTGTTATGACAATAATGATGATGATGATGATGATGATGGTGATTCGTTTGATCCAGATGAGAAAATTGAAGCTAAAAGAAATTAAACAACTTGCCCAAGGTCAAAGCTAGAATGTACAGGAATCACAATCTGAACCCAGGTATACCTGACACTAAGCCCAACTCTCTCTATACTACACCATTAAATAAGGTATATTTCATGATGGGTCCTTGTGAGAGACTTTTTATTTCTCCAGTGAAGTGAATTATTGATCTTTGCTACTCCCTTTTCAGCAAAGGTCAAGTTGAATGCCCCTAATACTGTTCTTTTTTTTAATGAAATTCTACAAATCACTGTGATAACCATTAAAAACTGAGCTAAATGATGGTATTGCAGAAATGCAATCACTGCTAATCACAGAATCTTAGAGTTGGAAGGACCTTAAAGGGCATCTATCCCACCCCCACACTCAATATATGACAGTGACAGAGGCTCACAATATCATACATCATACAATATTAAAGCCAAAAGGGACCATTGCTCCACTGTGGTTAGAAGTGACAGCCAGTATATGGGACAGGAAAATTAATGGCATTTTATCCCCAAGATGAGTTTCCATGTCTCTGCCCTTCATTTAAAGAATGTCCTAGAGTACGTAAGTGCTTTGATTTCAGATATGTCTCAACGCTGGTTTAATAATAAACTGATAGCAGATGAATGGCTGGGTTCATTATGAATCTACTTTACATGTAAAATAGCATTCTGATAAAATGTAGTGGCTTAAAAAATCACTTCTTTAATTTTCTTATGCTGAGTGTGTGTGAGGCATATTTCATAGATGATTTCCATGCTTTTTTAATTTTATAGTACAGAGCATAATTGTTTCTAGTTTGTTGTTTCTTTTAAATGATTGGTAGAGAAAAAATACGAAATTGGGGGATCGTCCTCAAAAATGGTGTGCCCCACACGTGTTAAGATTATTTAAGCTTCTACAATAGGAGTAAGGAAAGAAATCACTTTGTTCAGTAACCTGAGCATCAGCAAATAGGCATAAAATGAGTTTCTCACATGCTTACTCATAGTGGTTACCTGGGTCATGGAGGATGGATTGTCCAAATATAAGAAAAATTCCCTATTGGTGATGAGGTTTCCTAGTGACTTCCATCTATTTTTATGAGTTCTACCCTTCAGGGTCAAGCAAAATAAATCAAATCCCTCTCCCACAGGAGAGCTCATAGCTCTTTTTGCTAGTACTTGGAGGTATGCTTCCTATGGGAAGGAACAATTATTCCAGATATACCTTCAATTTTATATTTTTCAAGTGTCTGTACTGTGCTCTGGGCCAGGGGAGAAGACTGATCTAGAGATAAAGAAGGGGAGAGCAGGATCACCGAACAGGAAGAGCGTATGTGTATGTATGTGGAAGGCTGGGGTGATGGCAAATCATTTAACGCTCACTCTCTCAGAACAAAGGTTCCTAGGAAGTAAGTGATAGCTGGGGAGGTCAGACCTCATTCTGTTCATTTAAAGCCTTCACCATCTCCCTGTAGTTCTCTACAGAGGTGAAGTATCCTGTCTCCTAAGGCAAATACCCCAACCAAAAGAAACAATTCTACCTTCCTGGTGAAATCTGGTCAATTGACTTTGGAATTCTCAGAGTCTCACATCTAGAGAAGAAAAGAGATCCATGGAAACATATTTACTTGCTCTCTGGAAAAGCTCAGACTCTTTTCCCAGAGTTTCTTTATCTTACCATTCCATTTCCCTGGGTACAGCTCCATCCAAGAGCTACCTGCAGGGCTGATGTGAGAAATTGGGATAGAGATGTGAGGTGAAAATACTTAAAAAATAAAAATAGTTATTAAAAATAGTTAAAAACACTGTAGAAATGTTATTAATCTTTATTTGATCTCTTCTTCTGACATCTCTGGTTTGAAGTTCAATTTTCTTCAAGGAGCCATTTCCAGTCCTCTTAAACCTTTCTTCTGAGACCATCCCTCCCCAATTTATCCTGCATGTACCTTGTTTGTACATAGTCATTTGTGTCTCCTCAATTTTATTGTGAGCTCCTTAAGGATAGGGGCTCTTTTTGGTATCTTTAGCACCAAGCACAGTGCCTGGCTCATAGTAGGTACACAATAAATGCAAGTTGACAACTTCCTTCCAAAGAAAAAAATTAGTCATCAGCTTCAGAAGGGTTTCTAAGTCACTGACAATGCAGGGAAGTTCTCTTTGTGTGCATATTTATATTTTGTGCATAAATAAAAACATATAAATACACATGTATTTGTATTTATTTTGGCAGCTCAGTGGTAGCACTTCTTAAGTATGTCACTGAGAGTACAAATACAGAAATAAACAACCTCTTTCAAGGAATTCACGTTCTCCTAGAATTACAGGAAATGGATTACAGGCAACTAGTCCTGGAGTCAGGAAATGCTTCCTAGCTGTGGAACCTTAGACAAGTCTACTCCAAGCATGTGAAGACTGCCTTCCACCCTCCCTGCCCTGACTCTTACCACCTCACAATGGGCAAATGAAAGCAATTTATTTCAACGCCCATAAAGGAGACTGAAGCAGGTGCTGTGGGTCACTTAGAGCTTGGATGGAGTGCAAAGATACCAAGGTTGTCCACTACATCTCAGGTCATCACCAGTTATCCAGACTTCTGTCTTGCCACTGGACTTTGAAGACTTAGGAAGAGAGAGTGAGACTGATGACTTTGTGCAATTGCCTTATTTAAATCCAATTCATGCACAAGTTAAGACATCAGTCTGTAATACTATTGGTCCTCTGTGGAAATAAAGGATGAACAACACCAATTAGGCACCTGCTATATGCTACATACTGAGGATCTAAAGAGAGATAAAAGGTCAACTGCTATCAAGGAGCTCAAGGTTTAATGGTGGGGAGAAGGGTAGAAGGGACAACATGAAAGCAATTGTGTACAAACAAGGTATGTAGGGTTAAATGGAGAAAATCCATAGAGGAAAGGGACTAAATTTAAAGGAAACTAAAAAAGACTTGTGCAGAAGGTGGGATTTTAGCTTAGGCTTGAAGAAAACCAGGGAAGCCAGGAGTCAAGAGACAAGTAGGGAAAATATTTCAGATATGGGGATGGCAACCAGTGAAAATGCCCATTATTGAGAGATGGGGTATCTTGTGTAAAACACAGCAATGAGACCAGTATCATTCAGTAACAGGATATATGAGAGTGGTAGTGTAAGTACAAGAAGACAATATAGATTGAGGGTGAAGAACAAGGTGAGAAGTACTTTGAGTGCCAAACAGAGGTTTGTTCCTGGAGGCGATAGAAAGCCACTGGAGTTTGAGTGGTGAGGTGACTTTAGAAGACCACTTTGACAGCTGAGTGAAAGATGTACTGAAGTAGGGAGAGACTTGTGATAGAGACAAAACCAGAAGGCCACAGTACTATTCTAGGTGTGAGGTGATGAGTGGCTGCACCACGATGATAATAATGTCATGGGAGAGAAGGGAGTATATTTGAAAGATATTATGAAGCTAAAATCAATAGACCTTGGGAACAGATTGGATATGAGATTAAACATAGAAGGCAAACAATATCAAGAGCCCAAAGAATTGAGTAGAACATCATGGCTAACATTAATTCAGAGTTCTTGGATTGGGGGCAGGGTTGGGGAATGGGCAGGTTTCTTAACAGGGACTAAGACATCACTGAGTAAAATGACAGAATGGGCAAAGTGGACTTTCATGATCTTATACACAAAGTTAGTTTATGTTTTCTGAAGTCAGACTGTAGGTAAAGCAATGGAACATATTCAAAAAAAAAGTGGGTGGCAATGTAGATCAGAGGTCTAATATCCTTATTGGAGGAATAGACATTATTGAGCCACGTGTAGGATTGTATTATACCATATGATATGTCTCAGCTTGTATCTTTCATAGCCCTTTGAATCATGCTCAACAATTTCTGTCTCACCTGCAGTTCCAACCTTTCATACACCTCAAGACTATTTTCATGTTCATGACTTGTATTTTTGTTTTTCTTTCCTTTTGCAAATGGAATTTCACTAACCTTGTCTTGTAACCTAATCCATCCATTTTTTGTTGTTTCGGTTCTCTCTGACCTCCCCATCATGCACACCCAGTGCTAAGTGCCTCAGCAAGAACCCTGTGTTCCCGAGATACTCTGCTGCCAGGAAGAGCAGTTATTGCTTTGTTTTGTAACCTGGTGCCTCCAGATAGGCATGCAAAAGAGAAGGTGCATACTATTATCTCAGCTTCTATTTGCATAAGCATGTTGAATTTTTTATGTATCATAAAACTTGTTATCCCCGTCAAGCATAGGCTGCTTAATTCTCATGTCAACAGGCCACAGGGTAAAGTACTAAGGCCACAGAAACCGAAAAAATAAAGCACACCTGAGACATATTTCTTCTTGGGAGCTAACTATTCACTTTCAGTCTGAAGCATCTAACCTTTTTTGAGTGAATGACAATGCATTTTTCATGCCACCTACTCTATATTGTTTTCTTCTTCTGTATTTTCTATGCACTGTGTTCCTTTTCTGTCCCATCCTGCTTTTTCATTCCCTTCTCTCCTTTCCTCACAGTATTTCTTCCACTAGGTCCACATGCATTCTGTCTGATTCAATTTAATTGTATACAGGGCACTCAGCATAGCCACAACTTAGAAAAACCCTCTATATCAAGGGTTCTTTTTGGGGTCTTGAATCCTTTTATGAGTGTGTAAAACCTACAGATCCCTTCTCAGAATATTTTAGAATTCATAAAATAAAAGTAAAATACAAGGGATTACAAAGGAAATGTGTAATATTAAAATACAGTTATCTATGCATATACATATATATGTTTATATAAACAAGTTCATGGCTCAAGGATGCCTGTTTTACATGCATTTTTCATTCCTAGTCTATTGCCCTAAATTGATCCCATCTAAGCTTTTTTTTTTCAAGGGGTAAGGGTAGGAATTTGTGAACCTAGTCCAAGAGCTATCCAGTTCAAGTAACTGCCATATTTCTTTCGAGGACAAGGATATAAATTGTGACCATTAAAGTTTAAAAAAAAATAAAGTTCTAAGTCAATAAATATTTATTAACTGACTACAAATGAATATAACATTGTGCTAAGCATTGGGGGGAAATACAAAATTTATGGAGACAATGGAGTTCACAGTCTTGTATTAGTATCACACATATTCATATAACTGTCATTCAGAATAACTCTAGATAAATGTTTTAGAGGATGTGTAAAAAATAAAATCCTATGTGAATTCTGGGGTGGTGGAATCAGGAGTCATCACCCACTGACTTCAAGAAGGAGAGGGACTTTAAGGATTGGGTAAGAATTCAGTAGGCAAAGAGGAAGAGGGAAAATAGTATAGGCTTAGAGAAGAGAGTGCACAATATTGATCATTATAACAATAGTGAAGAAAGAGAAGGAGGAGAAGAAAAAGGAGGAGGAAGAAAAGAAAAACAAGAAAAATTTATATAGCATTTTAAAGTTTGTAAAATGCTTTAACATAGATTATGTCATTCTATCCTCACTATAGCCCTGTGAGATAGGTGTTAATATTATCCCCATTTTACATATGAGGAAACTAAAGCTGGAAGAGGTTAAATGACTTGCCCAGGGTCATATAGCTAGCAAGGAAGTTATACTAGATTTAAGCTCAGCTCTCCTTGACTCCAGGTCCCACAATCTACTGCATCACCTACCTATCTATCATTAGGGTAAAAAAGCAGAAGGTATACTTGAAACAAAGAAGTGTGAAGGCTGGCTAATGTGTAGAGTACCTGGACAGGAGTAGTGTAAAATCATGCTGGAAAACTAAAATGGTAGTGGTTTGTGGGTGGCTTTAAATGTCTTACAGAGGAATTTAAACATGACTAGACCAGGGGTGCAGAACCTCCAGTCTTGAGGCCACATGTGGCTCTAAATCCTCAAGTATGGCCCCTTGACTTAATCCAGACTTCACAGAACAAATCCCCTTAATAAAAGGATTTGATCAGTAAAACTTGGACTCAGTCAAAAGGTCGCACCCAAGGACAACCTAGAAGACCACATGTGACCTTAAGGGTGCAGGTTCTCCACCTCTGGTCTAGAGAATAGGGACCAATGGAAGATTTTTGAGCTAAAGAGTGGTATGAGCAGAACCAGATTTGTTGGACATCAACATGCATGATGGATTGGAGGATAGAGAACAGAGATAAAAAATGATATTAATTTAATAATTCAGGCAGATAAAATGAGAACCTGAACTAGGGGTGCAGGTAGTGGCAATAGAAAGGAAATGTAAGGTGGAGAATTGATATGACTTCGTAACTAATTAAATGTGAAATGAGAAGTCATGAGGTAAGAACAAGGTTTTGAATGACTGAGTCAACGAAAGCAACATTGACAGAAATGGTGAAATATGAAGTGAGAGTGAGTTTAGGATGAGTGGAAACAAACTCAGTTTTAGATTTCTTGGGGTGCTGGTTTGACAGGGAGATAGAAGATGAGAGGTCAGGACTAGAGATGAAGATTTGGAAATAACTGAATCGATAGAAATTAATGAGATTGTTAAGGCAGAGGGTGAAAGGAAAGAGAACAAAGATGACAAGAGCAGAACCCTGGGAACCACTCATCTCAAAGGTCACAAAACAGATGAGGAACCAGAAAAGGAAACAGAGAAGGAACAATTAAAAGAGAAGCAGGGAGGTAATGTATCACAAAAGCCAAAGGAAAGGGTTTCCAAAAGGAAGTGATAATTAACTGTCAAATACTACAGAGAAGTCAAGAATGACAAGAACTGGAGAGGTGGAGGGAGCCACCAGACTTGGCAATTAGGAAGTCCTTGTTTACGTTGGAGGGAGGAGGTTTGGGGAAAGCAACCGAAGGCAACTGAGAACAGTGTTTAATGAAGAACTGGAGATATCAGTGAAGCTAACTTTTAAAAAGTTTAGGCCCAAAGCTCTGAAGATGAAGCACACTCCCCACATCCTGCCACAGAAGTGATGGTCTTAAAATGTCTTCTGTTATTATAAATACCCAAATTTACTGCAAAAGACTTATGAAAGAAGGGTGTTATCCGCATCCAGAGAAAAAATTGATAAGCAGAAGTATGTATAGAATGGTTGTGTGTGTGTATGAGAGAGTTTTTATGTAATGGTAGCTATCTTTAGGGGAGGGAGAGAGGAAGAAAAAATGAAAAAAATATTATATATTTGAAAGGAATAGTAAGTTGCACACAATAGATTTGCAGTTTCATATGCAATCATCTTTTTATTGCACTATGTTGTAGAAATGCTTTTTATTCCATAAATTAAATAAATAAAATTTTAAAAAAATGTTAAATGAGATATACATTTTTAGACATGGCCAAAATGGGGAATTTTTGTTTGTTTGACTATGTATATTTATTATGAGGGGTTGTTCATTGTTCAGGGGTGGAGCTAATAATATGAGAGGAAGAGAAAATAAATGATGTTAAAAAAATAAAATTAAAAAGAAAAGAATTTTAGCAGGCCAGGTAAAGGGCAGTAGAGGGACAGTATAAAGGTCAAGTGAAAAGTTTTTATTTTGTTTTTTAGGACTGGGGAGAAATGTGCACATTTTAAAAAATGAGGAGTAGGCAATGGAGAGGGAGAGATTGAAAATGGCATGAAAAGGAAGGAATGATTATTAGGACAAAGCCCTAGAAAAAACAGAGGAGAGATGGGATTTAAGCTATAGTTAGGACAACTGTTTTAGCAAGGAATAAAGAGACCTCTTTTTTATGACGTGGGTGATGCTGGTGAGAAGTTTTGAGGAATAGAGAAGAGTTTAAGAAGCTCCTATTAGAGGTTCTCAGTTTTCTTCAGGAGTGGGAGGCTAGCCATCTGCTCTAAGGTGGAGGGGAAGGAGGGGGATTTGAGGTGTGGTTGGGGCTTGAGGAGAGAACATTTTTGGAATTATTGTTGAAGAGCTCTGGACCTTAACCTGAGTTGCATGAACTTTACATGTATATGTGTATGTGTGTGTATGTATATACGTGTGTGTGTATACGTATATATATGAATCTAAATTAATTTTATATTTGAATTTTATATATAACTAAAATTTCATTATAATTGGCTTCTTTTATGATCCTATGTATTTTATTTTATGCATTTAAAAACATTATCCTGATAAGTGATTAATAGGTTTCAGAGGGCTGCCGGAGCTTAAAATACAGAAAAGATTAAGATCCCCTGATATAGAGAACAGGAGAGAACATAACAGGATTGTTGAACACAAATGAGGTCCCAGCTGTGCCATAAATTTGTAATGGGGCAAAGTTAGCTCTCTTTCCTTGAATTTTTTAGTCATGCTTAGTGGCTTAGAAGTCAGAATGGAGAAAAATGATGATAGGAATAATCCATGAATGAGGATTAACAGGTCAGAAATCACCCTCCCACAATCATGGCACTGATGACAATGTCAGGGGCAGTAACGTCTCCTGCTTTTGCCATCAATAATACCCTACAAGTGTAGCAACTGGTCACCAACTCAGCAAAGGCTGTTACTCCCTTTCTAGGCTTTTTTTTTTTCTGAACCCAAGCTAGAACCATCATATCACTGTATGCATCACTTAAAGGTTAAAGAATTGCTTTTATAGTGTGCCAGTCAATTACTAAATCTGTCAACAAATTGTTGATTGTTTGCCTCCTATAATCACTGCTATAGGTGATTTTATTTCAGCAGTCTTTAATAAGCGAAAATAGCTATGACCCATTTCAGTGCCTCTTTAAGCCTTGGGGTTAAAGAGCTTCTTCATCAAACAATTTCAGATCTTAGTGAGGAAAGGTCAGGAATGATTACTTTTCTTCACTCATGGAGACGTAGCTGCTGTTCCAATTACTCTTTTGGCTTATTATTTTTCCTGAAGGCCTGATAGTGGCATCATCTAATCCATTTTTCTCCTTTTTTGTTCTCAGTCCTTCCTCCTCGGAAATATTTGTGTCATGCTATCACATCTGGATTTATTTGTTTAACCTTCCCTCTAAATTTGAATCTGATCTTGTATTATACATCCTTTGATATAAAACCTAGCCTCACCGGGGGCTTGAAATACCTTAAGGTTAAATCATTTCTGCATTTATGTCCATTTAGGATCATAGTTTTCAAGCTGGAAGGGACCTTAGGATTTTTCTTGTCCAGCCCCAGAAAGGTAGAGCAATGCTCAGAGTACTATAGATTGCAAATAGTAGGGTCAGGATTTGAACTTTATAGCTCCAATCCGAGGGCAGCTAGGTGGAACCATAGTGCACAGAGCACTGGGCCTGAAGTCAGGAAGACTTATTTTCCTGAGTTCAAATATGACCTCGGACACTTGTTGGCTGTGTGACCCTGGCAAGTCACTTAACCCCATTTGCCTCAGTTTTTTCACCTGTAAAAGGAGCTAGAGAAGAAAATGGCAAACCGCTCTAGTGGTTATCTAGTACTAGATACTCTCGTATCTTTGCCAAGAAAACCTCAAATGGGGTCACGAAGAGTCAGACACGATTAACAACATTTTACAACTCCAAATCCAATGCTTTTTTCACTGTTACGAGTTTCCAAATTCTGAAGACTTGTTGAGGTTTCAAACTGAAATAGAAATCACGTGCAGAAAATCCTTCCCAGATGTTTTATTTACCAAATCTGGCAATGAATATTAGCATTATTGAAAAATAACATTTCCCTAAAGTGCAAGAACAAATATAGACACTTTCATATTTAGTTCTTCAGAAGGAAGTTTTCCTTTGCTTATTATTGTCACGGCTGCTGTTTCAGGATTAATCTCAACTGGTGAGTTCCAGGTGAGGCTGAAAATTCATATACAAGAGCTGAAGACCAAGATGAATTCATAAGATCTTAGAATTTTGAGCTGAAGGCAACATTAGAACATACCAAGTCACTTCATTTTACAGATAAGGAAAATGAGGCCTAGAAAGGTCAGATGATTTACTTAAAGTCACATAGCAAGTTAGTGGGAGAACCAAGATGAAAATATAGGCCATGTAGTTCAGTGGAGAAAGCACTGAAGTGGGAGTCACAGGACTCTGCCATTTACTGCGTCTTTGGCCATGTCACTCCAATTCTCTGAACCTCAGTTTCCCTATCTGTTAAATGGAGTTCAATAAGATGACAATTTCTTCCACTTCTGAATCTAGAATCATATCATCATATACCAATGGTTTTTGCCCTATACAATGTTGCCTTCCAATATAAACACATTTAAATTGGAAAGGCCCCAAAACCTCTTTTCTGAGAAAGTTTTCTTTGGGATTTTCAGAAAGCCTGTCTAACTTATTTTGCAACGGCATAACCTATGGTGTCCTATTTTCCAGGTTTATATTTTCAGGAAAACAGTGCAATTAATTGCATACAACACATTCATCAACATTTGCTGTTGGCTTCACACACATTGTTTTCTCACTCTCTTGTTAACTGTCTCCCTTTAAAAGGCATTGAAATTGCATCACCTTTTCATGAAGTATTATTCTGGTTTTTTTTCCTAATTGGTTGCTATGGATAGTGTTGATATGCTTAATCCAGTGATGGGTTTGATTTATTCATGGCCCTGGGCATTTTTCTGAAGATTTTCAAAGACTTGAAACCAAGCACAAAAAAATTAGGACTTGTCCACATGACTAAGGTCTAAAAATGGTTAGGCTGGGAATAGAGAAATCCAAAGAGTGGGCCCAAAATGAATTCTATATACTTTGCTTCCTACCCTTTTAAAACATTCATTTTCCTTGGTTTTTCACAGGAATCTGTGCTTTGGGGGTAACCCCCAGTATAATTTCTTCATGACAACAGTCATGTTCTTTTAGCCTGTAGCTATGAGGGGCAAAAGTAGAAAATATCCATGGCCAGAGTGGGAGGGGTAACATGTCAAGTCAAGTCAAAAAACATATATTCAGCACCTACTATGTGCCAGGAACTGTACAAAGAACTGGAGACACAAAAGAAGCCAAAAACCAAACAAACTTGGCAGATTGGGAAACATCAAATAAACGAGTAAAACAAACTGTCATATCATAGGTTTCCAACAAGTTACTGTAAGGTATCCATTGCCAAAAGAGTAATTTCAACTTCCATAAACATGATCTTCCTATCCTAAAGACTCAAATAATCCTCTACTAGAAGAGAACCCTCTAATTCCATGTTTCCTTTTCAAGACCCACAGAAAAGATTAAGTATAACTTTGTTCCTGTACATTTCTAACCTCTTCCAAAGGTACCAATAATCTAGCTGTGAGTCGGTTGTGGTCCAAATGAGTTGTGGCCCTATTTGTGAGTAATGATTTTTAATGTCATGGATCTTTGTCCCATATTTCTTGGCAAGAAAAAAAATCTTGCCTGGTAGCCAGCCATCTGGTAAAGAGACTTCTTGAACTCAACTAGGTCAGTTCTCAGACACACAGTTTTTTATGGGATCTAAACTCAAGGCCCTTCCAGTTAGGTAAAGCCTTCCAGAAACTGTGCTATGCATAATTTTAGAATCCTCAAAAAAATCACTCATCTCCAAACTGTGATGAAGCATCAGAGCAGGGCCAAAAACATGCACAGAGCATTGGTATAATATAATACTGTTGACTTAATAGATACGCCATGGAGAAGTATTCCCTTTGATAGATACTTTCTCTTCCCAGCACTACCAGGAGATGTGCTTGTTTGGCCTTGGAGGTCCATGGGGAAGATTTAAAGGAAATGCTCCCCCAGGATCTGCTAGCACACCCAGATTATTATACTCTATACATACCTAATAGTAAGACTTTTAAGGGGAATGCCTGTACTGTGATATACTAAAGAAAAAGAAGAAAAAGAGATGATATAGAAAATGAAATGTAATTCCATGCTCAAAATAGGCAAAGAAGAATAAATCATAAGCCCTCCAAAGAAAGCCGTGAAGATATATTGCACATGTCTTCCTTTAAGACTGGGTCTAATTGTCTAGCATGGCGTACTAGATAGAGTACTAGAACTGAGGTCAGAAAGACCTGAGTTCAAGTCCTGCCTCTGACACTTATTATCTGAATCACAATAAACAATTCAATTAGCCCTTCTGAGATTTAGCTTCTTTGTCTTTTAAACGGGGGTGTAGAACAAGACAGTCCTTTCTATCTTAAAGTCTGTGATCCTATGAATACACATACATACACACACACACACACACACACACAGACGGGAAAATTTGTCATTTAATGATATCCTGGGGGTAATGCCAATAGAAGATTTTTATAGGAAACTTTTGTTCAGTGGTGTAGTGGGAAGGGAATTGAATTTGGAGCCAGAAGAGCTGGGGTCTGAATCTGTGTGATGAGCTGATGTGATGCTGCATGTTCTCCCTCCTCCTCCCTCCTCTGTCCTTCAGTTTTCTCATCTGTTAACTGAAAGAGCTGGATTAGAATAGAGGATCTTAACCTTTTTTGTTTGTCATAGATCCTTTTGGCAGTCTGGTAAAGCCTACAGATATCTTCTAGAATAATGTTTTTTTCCTGCATTTTTCATTGAAAGAAATACTAAATTTCATTTAGGGATTAGGAAAAATAAAGTCATAATTTTTTTCTATCCAATTTCATGCACACCTGATATCTCTCCACTGTCTCCTTGGGGATCCATGGACCCCAAGTGAAGAACCATTAGATGAACAATACAACTACTAGTTCTATTCCCAAAGATGATTAGGGGAAAAGGAAAACATCCTATATGTTTTAAAATGTTTACAGGAGCTCTCTTTGTGGAAGCAAAGAACTAGAAATTGCAGAGATGCCCATCAATTGGGGAATGGCTGAACAAGTTGTGATATATGATTGTGATGGAATCCTGCTGTGCTTTAAGAAGTCATGAGTTCAATGATCTTAGAAAAACATGGATAGATTTGTACAAAGTAATGCAGAGTAAAATGAACAGAACCAAGAAAATGTGGCATACAATAACAACAACTTTAAAAATGACTTTGAGCAAATAAGTCATTCTGAATATAAATACCCAAAAAAAACGATAAAGGACGTATAAAGAAAGATGCTATTTGCATCCAGAGAAAGAACTGATAAATAGATGTATAGAATAATTTTACATATATACATATATATATATGTATAATGTGTGTGTGAGAGTGCGTGTGTGTGTGTTTGTGTGTGTATGTTTGCGTGTGTATACCTATTTGTATCTAATAGTGGCCATCTCTAGAGTGGGGTCTGGAGGGTGGGGGAGGCAAGAGAAAAAAGGATGAGATGATCTCTGAGGTTTCTAGTTCTTGGTTTTTTATACTGGCTTGCCCTTTGAAGTGACTTCCAATTCTGAAATGATTTTATACAACAAGCAATCCTTGCAAAATTAAATATTTGCTCCCAAATTTATCCATTACTCAAGTTCTGATTTTCACATTTTGTGTTTTCTTTTAAAGGAGGTCTCACCTGTACTGTATACTCCATGGTTTATTGTATCATTTTCATTGCTTGAAAGGGGTGGAGGTTCCAAGGCAAATCCTCTAGTGGACTTTGATTTTCTCCTAGTTCTCCAATTTTGCTTCTGATAAAAGTGGCAGATGGTTGAAGAATCCCTCTAGATATATGTAACATGAGGGATTCGACTAGATGACCTCTAAGGTCTGTTCTTACTTTCACATTCTGTCGTTCTTTGACCATGATTAGGGATGTATCAGAGCTGCAAAGATACTATGATTAGATTTACTTGAAGCATAGATAAATGGGGAGAAAAAAGCCAGAGTATGCCTTTGAATAAAGTAAAAATGTCACTTTTCATTTCAGCAACAAGTTCCATTTCCTACTTAGCTGCAAAATATACCTTATTGAGTAATGCTCAAAGAACCCTAGGCTCCAGATTGATCTATCAGTCTACCTTTTCACCTCTATACTTTTGTTCATGACATTTTCTCCTCCTGGAATGCCCTCCTCTGTCTATCAAAATCCTACCCTCTAACTCAGATCAAAATCCACCTCCCCCACAAACTCTTTCCTCTGAGATCAATGGCCAAGATCTGAAGCTCTGGTTTTATGTGGATTGAATTCAGTCTTAGGAGCAGCTCCCACCCAGTGCTTTTTCTGGGAACATGTGAATTGGGTTCATTTTGCCTACTATCCAGGGTTTCATTAATGCCTGACTCTCATTGCAATCTCAGTAATGAAAGGGAAAAGGTCCTCAGTTCCCATATAATCACTCGGGCTAACAATAGGCTCAATATTGGGTTAAGGTTTATTTATTGTGATCTCCTTAGGATAGGGGCTTTTTTTGATATCTTTAGCACCAAGCACAGTGCCTGGCTCATAGTAGGTACACAATAAATGCAAGTTGACTTAACTTCCTTCCAAAGAAAAAAATTAGTCATCAGCTTCAGAAGGGTTTCTAAGTCACTGACAATGTGGGGAAGTTTTCTTTGTGTGCATATTTATGTTTTGTGCATAAACAAAAACATATAAATACGTATGTATTTGTATTTACTTTGTCAGCTCAGTGGTAGCACTTCTTAAGTATGTCACTGGGAGTACAAATACAGAAATAAACAACCTCTTTCAAGGAATTCACGTTCTCCTAGAATTACAGGAAATGGATTACAGGCAACTAGTCCTGGAGTCAGGAAATGCTTCCTAGCTGTGGGACCTTAGACAAGTCTACTCCAAGCATGTGAAGACTGCCTTCCACCCTCCCAATCAGAAAGAAATGCAAAAGACAAAGGAATTCCCAGCTTACCCAATCAAATCAACTCTCCTTAATTTTCTGGTGGACTTCACCATCACAGTACAGACATATAGTACTATTTATTGAACCTTTCCCAAATTCCTGAAAGGCAAAAGAAGTTCAGATTGTTAGAGAGTAAAGCAATTCATCCCTATGGTGAGCCTTATCATCTTTATGAATCTATATAGTCCTCCAGACTTACTGAATTATCATAGGGTTGAATGTACCCTCAGCTATGACTAGATGGTCACTAGAGAGCTGATCTCCTTTCCTTGTATCTCACTAGCCCATATAATTCAATTGAAGGTTCATAAAACTCAGAAATGAAGGTCACATCTTACATTTGCTCCCCTACATCTTGGCTTTGTTCCTTCCTGCTTCTTGCACACAGCTCCTATTTGTTAAAGGAACTGTGACACAGTTCCTAAACACAGAACACAAGTGTCCAGAAATTCCTCCTCTGTTACCAGAAGGCTTGGTCCAGGAATTTGTCCAGTAAGTCCATTACTGCCAACCACCGCAATGAGTTCATGTTCCTAGAGCTCCCTACTTTGCTCAGAGACTCCTAGCTACTCTCCCAATACCTCTGACTGTGGCCGTCTTTGGGGACCACATGGTTTCCTCTTCTCCTGGAGGTAGTTCCCTAGCGAATTTGGATTCCACAATAAGCCAAGGCTGCAGAAATATAGCCAGAGAATAGCATACCAAATTTGGACATTCCCTAGGCTCTACTGGGTAATGTTCTTTGACATTTCACTTTTAAAGAACTGTAACTCTAATGGAAAGGACAATAGTGTTGGACTCAGAAGACACGAGTTCTGAGTTCTGCCTCTAATATAAGATGTCAACATAGGAATCCTAGGATCTTGGAAACCATAAAGTCTAATGTGTACATGATCAGGAATTCCCTCTATAACATCCTTGACAAATGATCATCAACTCTGCTTAAAGAACTGCAGGGATAGGGAACTATCTTCTGAGGCAACCATTCCACTTGTGGACAGATCCCGGAACTGGAACAGACATTTACAAGACCATCTCTGCTTCTGATTCTCTCTGTGTCTGTATCCCTGTTGTTTAGAGGGCAAATTTCAGGGCTTAGTTCAGATATATGATTAGTTACTATTCAACTATGTTTAATTTGGCATCAATGAGTGAAGGAGAATTCAGATCCAAGTTAATTCCCATTTTGATGAGATGTCATCAATGTCTCAACAAGGGCTTCATCTGTGTTAACAAGCAGTTAATATCTAACAGGGAGTTCATCATTTCAAAAGGGATCTCAGAAGGAACTCCAATCAGAAACAATCTTAAACTCCTCTAAACTCCTAAGGAAATTTTATTTACTATTCAAATGGCATTTTTCTTTTAATTCCTCAGAATAAAGATAATTTTATGCAATTCTTAAGATGATTATTATATTATTAAGTTTTAGAGAAGGACATAGTTTTTTGTATCCATCCTCTTCATGAACTTAATAGATAACATTTCCTATTATAGTTATTTGTATATGTGTCACATCTTCCTACTAGGACGCCAGCTTGATGAGTTTAGGGATTTTATGTCTATCTCAATCACTACTTAGCACAGTGATCTGCCTACAGTAGGTGCTTAATAAAATTTTGTGAAATTAAATTCTTGTATTCTTCCCAGCACTTAACTGTTTGCTATATATCAAGCACTCAAATATATTTTGATTAAATTAAGCAAAAAATCTTGATGCAAATGATGTCTATTACTTCCAATTTCCACTGTTAGTAATGCCTCTAAACAATGATTGTCCTTCTTCTAGGCAATCATTATTAATTCCAGAGAACATTTATTTCAGTTTTGATTTACAATACGTGTATTACTATGTGGCTGCTACTCATTTACTTTTCCAAATTCACCTTTAATACTAAATGCTCTAAAGTAGCTCACAAGTTCTCTCACATAAGCCATTTCTCCAGTTCTCTGGAGCTATCTTGATTTCTCTCAGTTGACATAACGCTCTCAACTTTCTCCAAACCTCAGTGCCTGGGGGCAGTTTGTTGTACCAGAAAGAACATTGGATTTGTAATCTTGGGTTCAAGGCCAAGCTCTAGAACAATCTAGAACAATCTTGTTCTTTCAATATCTATAAGATGAGAGTGATGGGGTACAGACTCTGGGAACCTCCTTGAACTCTCTTTGAATATTTCCACTTAATCTGGCTTTTCATGTCCAAATCCATAATCCAAAATTACATTTAACTTAGCCTGACCCATCCTTGATTACTTCCCACCCAAGTCCTCCACTGTCTGATACTTCCCAATTGTCTCCAGCTGCTCCCCACCTTCGATTACCTCACTAGTTACCCCAATTCTATCAAGATCCTCCTTAGAACTCTCCTCCCAGACTACTAGATCACCCCCAGATCCCTCCCACAGTTTTTCTGTATATAAATTCCATATCACCTCCATGAAGATGCTCAGATTCAATCCACCTCATATTCTATCTGAACCACTTGTCAATACAAGAGTCACAAATGATTAGGCTCCTTAAAAGTCAACTCAATATGGTGAATCTTTAATAAACTTTATTTTACTTTGGCTGAAAGATGGCTTGAGTACAATTCATTTGGCAGGACCTGGTGTGTAGGTATTTTGGGGTCCCAAGAACACCAAACCTCAAAATTATGGTTCCCTGACCTCATCAAGATGGCTAGACTAAATGGTCTCAAATATTTTAGCTTAAGTACTTCCAGTTTATAGATAGTTGTTCCAAATTGTTATCTAAAGGGGGGGCAAGTAAAAGAACCGCATCTGTTCTAGGTCCTCCTAATTACTTGAGTGCCACTCTATTCACCTAAAGGGTATTACAATCTGGACTTTAAAAAATATATCTTTATCCCTTTTGTATAATTTAAATCAAGGTAGAACATGACTTAAAGTCTTCCTTAACACAAAGGGCTCTGTAAGTACTTGTAAGGGGCGCTGACCACCACGCCATCTGGGACGCCACACTGACAGACATCAGGTAAACTGAGTCCGGTGCAGGGAAGGGTGAACAAGATGGCACTGGAAAGGACAGCCCCACCCCTGGTTTGTTTTTGTCACTATAGTTCCAGCTTGTGTTCATTACTGTAGCTTCAGGTTTGTTTGTGTGTGTTACCATGTTTCACTGGGCTGGCTGGCAAAGACTATATAATCAGAGTGCTTGCTTGAATAAATTGGAGTTGCTTCATGACCCGCTCTCCTGCCTCATTCTTTTACTCGCGAGCTCCACAGGAGGACAAGCAGCTTGCTGGTCAGGCATAAGACTTATTCCTCTCGGTAAGCTATGCTGTCACCATAGCAAGTACTGAGAACTTAGTTGTCAAATGAAATTAAAAATAAACAAGTATAACAGGTAGGCAATATAAGGTTATAATTCAATTTAGTTGGAGCTAAAATAGATCAAATTTATTGGTCTTTCCAGGTTTTTCTGAAGCCATCCTCTTCATCATTTCTCAGAGCATGACAGTATTCCATTATAATATGATGCCATAAAATTTGTCCTTTTCCATCACATTAGCCAATCTGATGAGTGTGAGGTAGCACCTCAGAGTTATTCTAATTTGCATTTCTCTAACTATTGGAGATTCAGAACACTTTTTGTATGTGACTATTAATAGTTTTTTTTCCTGAAAACTGCTTTTTCATATCCTTTGACTATCAATTGGGGAATGGCTCTTATTTTTATAAATTTGGCTCAGTTCCCCATATTTTAAAAAAGTGAGACCTTTATCAGAGAAACTTACTGTAAGAATTCCCTTCCCTTTCTAATTTCCTGCTTCCATTATAATTTTAGTTGCATTGGTTTTGTTTTTGCAAAATCTTTTAAATATATTGTAAATAAAATTATCCATTTTCCCTCTCATAACTCTCTTTATCTCTTGTGTAATCATGATCTGGCTCTCTATTCTATCCTGATTAAAGGACTGACTGTTTCTTGTCAGAGTTCAGTGATATTTCTGAGATATCTAAATTGAATCCATAGGAGTAATCTATCTCCCTCCGTAGTCTAATAGGAAAAATGCTTTCGAGGCAAGTCAGGCCCTCAATCTCCTGGGCCTCAGCTTAATTATTTGTAATCTGAAATTCCACAGTCTATGATTCTCTTCTGGGAAGATGTTAGAAAGATGATGTCAACTTCCTTGTAAATTCCCTTTTTGTCTCTTATCTGTTCTAATAAGCTAAAGAAATCAGCCATTGATGTGGTGATGGCCATGCCTTTTGTGGGTGACTTGCAACTTTCCTTCATTGTCACACCTTAACTGTACCAGAAGAGAGTGTTCCATGAAGCATTCTTCAGGTGGGCACTAGTCAACATGAGAAAAGGATTCTTAACCTGGCTCCTAGCCATGAATTTAGAATTTTTTTTTTTTGTATTTCGATATGTCAATATAATTGATTTATACATTTAAAAACATGAATCTGAGAAAAAGTCCACAGATTTCCCCAAGGATTCCATGATACAAAAAAGACTAAGGAACCCTAGGTTCTAGGGTCAGTCTGTCATTTTGTTACTTGAAGGATTGTAACTAATTCCTGTCTCTCTCCCAAACCATTCTCACTATCCACAGATAGAAGTACTGGCTGGAGCTTCCCCATTCTTCCAGGGATATGTATAGATAGATAGTCCATCCCCCACCCCCAATGCCACTTCTATGGAGAGAACCTACAAAGAAGGGGAAAAAATTATTTAGGGCCTACAATGTGCTAGGCATTTTACAAATATTATATCATTTAATTCTTACAACAAGCCTGTGAAGTTCATGCTATTATCCCTGTTTTACAGTGGAGGAAACTGAGACACACAGTCATTAAGTGTCTTGCCCAAGATCACACAGCCAATAGTATCTGATTTGAACTCAGGTCATTCTGAGCCTTGGTCCAACACTTGTTCCACTGTGCCACCACCTATCCTCCCTCTAGGGAGCCAAAAAGTCACACAGAATCACATCCTAGTCCTGGTTCAAGTACCAAATTACCTTTCCTAAAGAAGACCATTATGAGACTCCTGGAAGAGTTACCAAGGTCATGATAAATAACCATCAGCATTTGTGGGCTCTTAAACTCTTCTTTTCATCGTTTATCTTTAATTGCCCTGTGGAGACATAATTATCAGGAACTGACCCCAGAATGGTGTCATGCTTACCCCTTCACATGACCCTTTCCTATAGCATTATACAGCACTTACTTCCCTTGGGCTCGATGCAGATCTGTTTAACTGATCAAATTCTCATTGAGGCAATGCCCTGTATGGGATGTTCCCATTTCCATTTCAAGACAAGAAGCCTGGATACCTTTGCCCAAGTTTATTCCCAGAGGACACTTTTTAGTGAATTGCTTTAGCTGGTTCTGATTGACGGTTATACATGTGATGTGAACTTGAAAAGTACCATCCCAAACAGAACTGTGACTTTGCTCTAAACGCAGATGGCAAACAAACACCCCAAAAATGTTTTCAGGGGGAGCTCGAGTCTCTGATATGGTTGTCACTGTTACTTCTTTTGAGTTCTTTTCTCCTTCTTTAAAATACATGCATGTCCTTCTTTTAAATGCAGATAATGTAGGCAGAATTGGGGATTCTCAGAAAATTGCTGACAGCTGACATGGTGTCCAACCCTATCCTCCACAGCTGTCTGCAGACAATTTGCCAGTCTTGAATGACAGTTTCTGAAACAGCTGGCAAAGCAGTTCTGGCTGCACTCCTCTCGTTTCTGGGCGGGCAGGCCCCTCCATCGTAAATACAGATTCTCAGTCATGGCTGGAAGGACATATCTTTATACTGGTCAAAAAGAGATAGGAAGACAGTACTCAGGGGGAAATATTATGAGGGGTTTTTTGTTTGTTTTTATAACTAATGATGTGGAATCCTTTCATCATTTTTAGCTTTTAGGTGAATTCATTTAGAGTCTGTCCCACTGGGCATAATTAAAGTTAGATGCCATGAAAGCATATTTGTGCTTTTGTATGCTTTCCTTTGAGATTACCTCCTATTTACATCTCCTGTATATACATAGCTGTTTGCATGTTGTCTCTCCCATTCAAATGTTCGCTGTTTGAAGTTAGAGACAGGATTTTTGCTTTTTTTTTTTTCCTGGTGTTCTAGGCTTAGCAAAGTTCCTGGCACATAGTAGGTACTTAATAAATACTTGTTGATCATAGTGATAATTGATGATGATAATAATGCATACTTTTCCATAGAAGATGTGGATGAGAAGAGGAATCTATTGATCTCCAACTTATCTAGATTTAGACCTGGAAATAACCCTAGGGGTCCTCTAGTCCAACCCTCTCATTTTACTGATGCCAACATGAAGGCTCAGAAAAGCTAAATGACTTGTCCATGATTGCGTAGGTAGTAAGTGGCAGAACCCAGTGATATACCACACTCCACTCCAACTCTAACACTCGATTCAAAAGGCAGCATGATATGGTGGAATGGAGGTGATGCAGGTGGGGCAGTGGATAGAACACAGGTCCTGGCATCAAGAAGACTCATCTTCCTGAGTTCAAACCTGGCCTCAGACATTTACTATCTCACTAGACACAGACTAGCCCAAGTCACTTAACCCTGTTTGTGTGTTTCCTCCTCTGTAAAATAAATTGGAGAAGGAAACGACAAACCACTCCAGTATCTTTGCCTAGAAAACCCCAAATGGAGTCATGAAATCAGACTCGACTGAAAAGTAACAATATGGTGGAGTAGGTGTTGGATTTGCAGCCTGTGAGACTGAGGTCAGAATTTGGATTCAGTAATTTACCAGTCGTGTGACCCTACACAAGTCACTTAACGTTTTGGACCTCACTCAAGTGCCTCATTTATAAAGTAGGGGTAATAATAGTCACTGATTCTAAGCTTAAAATGAAATAATGTTGAAAAAGTATTTTGTAAACTTTCAAGTATTATACAAATATCAGATATTATTCCCACAAAGTTGCAACTCTAGAAGCTTTGCCATTTGGTTTAGCAAGAAGGGAAGAGAGCTGAGTTGACCCTAAAAATAAGTATTTGTGTTTGTGGTGGGTTTGAATAGTGTTGAGTAGTGGGAGTTTGGGGAGGGAGGTAGGAACTTAATTTCTATCTACTTCAGAGTCACTTGTGTGAAGTGAACAGAATAAGAACAATTTATACTCTAACAATAGTCAAACAATAAGCATTTATTAAGTTCCTACTACGTGCCAGGCATTGTGTTTATCTCTAGGGATACAAAGAAAGGCAAAAGATGGTTCCTGCTTTCCAAGCTCGCAGTCGAATGGAGGAGACAGCATGCAAACAACTTGGTATAGACAAGGTATATATAGAGGATAAACTGGAGCAATACAAAATCGAACAACTTTGAAAGACAACACTGATCAACGATGATTCCCGAAGACTGATGAGGAAGCATGCTACTACTTGCCTCTAGAGAACCAATGCACAAAATATGAAGAATGAGAAATTTTTGGACCTAGCCAACTATTGTTTTGCTCAACTACTACCATATATAAGAAGGGTTTTGGAGAAAAAAAATATGTTTGGTAACAACAACAGTGGTATAAGAAAAATCACTGTGGAATGTCCTCCGGGGCTCCTCCAAACCAGTCCCTTCTCTTGATTTCTATTATGCTTTAATCACAGAATGCTTTAATCTGAGAGAGTAGCAGCTTTCCAGGAATAGGAGGAAAAGAGGCAAAGCTCTCTTGATAGAAAGGACTAAGCAAAATACTTGGTCATATAAAACAGGCATTAGGTTTAATCAAATCAGTGGTTGTACTAGAATTTTTTTAAGTTGAAAAACAGACACATGCTCCAGCTTTGAAAATACAAGTGAAATCATCAGAGATCCCTTTCATTCCAAATGAGGACACCTCCCCTGACATGCATAACTTCTATTTGCAATAATTGGAAAAGCACTCTGCCTTTCCTAACCAGGCAACACAAGAAAACAGCTTGATTTCATAGCTGCCACCTGCTGAAACTATTTGTTTTAGACAAGTTTCATTATAAAAAGCCCTCCCCCTAAAAGCCTTCCTCATTCTTCCCAGGAGTCCTCCTCTTCCCCTTTTAATGAACACTTTCTCTGACCATTCATTGGGGGTTTCTTGGCAAGATACTGAAGTGGTTTGCCGTTTCCTTCTGCAGCTCATTTTACAGATGAGAAAACTGAGACAAACAGGGCTAAGTGACTTGTTGGGGGTCACACAGTTAGTAACTGTCTGAGGTCAGATTTGAACTTAGGTCTTCCTGATTCCAGGCCCAGTGCTCTATCCACTTTGCAAACTTCATGGCTCTCTGAGAGGAGGGAGATACTTTTCATTTTCTGTTCAGGTCTATTATTGGCTTTTTTAGAAAAGAAATTCAGTTTGGATTTTTCCTAGTGATAATTTAATTTGCATTGTTGTAAGCATTATTATAGTCTCAGTCTGCATAGTTCACGCAATTTCAATTCATTCAAATCTTCCTATGTTTCCCTAATTCCTCATTTACATAATCACTTACTGTACATTAATATTCAATTACATTTATATACCAAAGTTTGTTCATTGATTCCCAAATTGATGAATATCACCCACTTTATTTCAATTTCTTTAGTATCACAAAAATCCTATCATGAATATTTTGTTTAATTATTTGACATTTTTGAAAACCTCCTGGGGGGTATATAGAGGTATATAGGCAGAGCATCATAGAGTTGGAAAAATACTAGATTTGGAATCAGAGGAATCAGAAGACTTCAGTTCATATCCCATATGGCTTTGAGCATATCACATGACCTCTCTGACCTCAGTTTCTTGTCCATAAAATGTGGGGGATAAACTAGATGACCCCAAAGGTTTCTTCCAACTCTAAATCTATTAATTATATACTCTTCTTTGTTCAGTAATAGGATCACTGGGTTCCTAACATTCTTGATGACACACAGTTTGGTGATATCATTATGACAGATTCAAGTCACTGAAAGGAGTCTTAAATGGTTGCTTAATTAATTTCCTGGTCTTCAAGTCATACTTTGCATAAGCACTCATGACCACTGTCAGTTTCCTCCTTCCCCATTTTTAGTTTTTGCTTGTGGTCTCTTTCACTTCCAGGTCATTAAATAACTTAAATAAATTAAGTAACTTTAAAAAGTAACATGAAAAATTTATACAAAGTCATAAAGCAAAATGGAAGTGGTAGATAGAGCTGGAAAGCTAGGGTACCTTTTATGTGCACCTTTAAAGCCATACACATTCATTGTCCATGCTTCTGTCCTTCCATCAGAATGTTCCATTTTGTATTTATTCAATGAAAAGTGATTGAAAATTTACTAGATACAGAACTCCTATTAAGTGCTCGGAAGGATTACAAAAAAAAAAAAAAATAATAGAAAACCTAGTTACTGTCCTCCAGAACAATCTTCAGCTGGGCAGACAGGTCATAAAAGAGGTAACAACATAAGGTGGGATGTCGCCAGATTGACTGGTTTCTATTGTCTGAAGTCAAGGCTACAAATGATGTATCAGTAAGCAACCCACAGGAAGCTCAACAAGGCTAGTTGGAAACAGAGGGGGTAACTGTTGAGCCTCTTGAAAGAATCGTAGCTGCAGAAGTATTTCAGCCAGTAAGCGTATGTAAAATAATCAAAGTTTTGAGATTACAGTACTTCATCACCAAAGAAAATGAAGAAAAATGTATCCTCAGAGGAAATTGGAAATTATGGGCTTTCTGCCATCCTTGCGAAGGCAGAAATATCTCGGCTTCTCACCAGACAAGATGCTGTTTTCCTGTTATTACACAGTAACCCTCCTTTTCCTAATGGGGAATTGGCAAGGGATGTGAAGATGTGTCATCTATTTTCATGAAACCACAGAGAAGTAAAGAAAACTTGTTGTATCCCAGTTGTAACAGCACATGGAGCCTGCTTTGCTGTTTCTCCTCGTGAAAAATTCGGAGGTGGCTAAGTCAGGAAGACCTGAGTTCAGGTCTAGCCTCGGACATTTGCTAGAAACGTGACCCTGGGCAAGTCACTTAACTTCAGTTTCCTTCATCTGTAAAATGGGAATGATAATAGTCCCTACTTCCCAGGTTGTTGTGAGGATCAAATGAGATAGTAAGTGTGAAGTGTTTAACAGTATGTGGCATGTAGTAAACACTAAATAAATGTTAGCTTTTATTACTGTTAGATGTGTGGCCCCAGAAAAGTCAGTGTCAAGGGAAGAACCTCTGTCTACTTCAGTTTTTTTGACTCTTAGATGGAGATCATAGTATTACTTACCTCTTAGGGCTGTGGGGAGAATCAAATGAGATATTTGTAAAAGCACTGAATACAGCGAGTGGTACATAGTAGGTGCTTAAAAAATATTTCTTCCTCTTCTCTCTTATCTCGGAACTAGGGATGCAAAAGGAAGTGATATCTATCCAAAGGGAAAAGGGGTGGTTACCTGTCTAGAACATGGAGGGAGAACTGGTGAGCTTTTTCTCCAGGCTTCTTGTAGTGAGAAATAAAAATAATGGTGCTTCAATATTTTTAAAGATAAAAACATATATGTTTTATCTGACTTGAAGCCCATAATAATGGGCTGCTGTTATCTCCATTTTACAGACCAGAAAACTGAGGTTGAGTGACTTACCTAGACATAGCTCTCTGAGAAAAGATTTGAAGATCCCATGAAATAATACTTGTAAAGTGCTTAGCCCAGTGCCTGGCACATAATAGGTGTTTAATAAATGCTTGCTTCCTCCTTCACTCCCATTCCCCATTCTTTCCTACTACATTGTCCTATCTGTGTGCATACATTTTGCTTTCTTTTGTCTCTCCCTCTTATAGTACAGCTAAATAATACCAGTGTTCATGGGATTTTCAATTTAGAACTGAAAGGGACTGTAGAAGCCATCCGATCCAGCTCTTTCAGTTTACACTTGAGGAAATTGAGGCCCAGAAAAATGACCCAATCAAGATTATACAGGAAAGTGGCAGAGATGGCACAGGAACCAAGATCTTCTTTTTTATGCCATATTGTACTGACCCTGAAATACATAGAGATGAAGATGATATCTCCTAAGAGGTCTTCTGAAATTCCTGTGAGAGACCATCATGGCAAAACTCTTTATTTTAGATCAGTGAGGGTTACAGCACAGTGTGTGAAGAATTTTTCTGGTACTTAGTCCTTCACAGCAATGCAAGGACCTAAAAGTTCCCAGTGGACTCCTGAGGCAAAATGCCTTCCACACCCAGAGAAAGAACTGTGAAATTGGATCGCAGAATGAAGCAGACCATTTTCTCTTGTGTTATGTTTTGTTTTATGGTTTCTCCCATTCATATTAATTCTGCTATGCAACATGACTAAGATGAAAATGTGTTTAATAGGAATGTATTTGTAGAACCTATATAAAATTGTACAACGTCTCAGGGATGGAGTTGGGAGGAAGTGGGGAAGCAGGGAGAGGAAGAGGAAAAATCTAAGATATATAGAAGTTATTGTAGAAAACTGAAAATAAATAAAATAATTTATAATTTAAAAAATAAAATAAAAATAGATCAATGAAGGTTTGTTTTTATTACCAGTTTGTTTTTTTAGAAGCAGTTTGATTGTTAAAGAGTAAAAGGATTATGTAACTCTTCCTCAACATTGTTAATGGAATTGCTTTTTAAGATTATATATATTTCTATGTGTGCGTATACAGATGTATGTACACACATATATGTACATATGTAAGATACATTTCTCTCATATATATATATGAGAAGGGGAGAGGGAGAGAAATAGAGAGAGAGAAGACAGAAGGAGAGAGGGTGAAGGAGAGAGAGGGAGCAAGAGAAAATAGAGAAGGGAGAGACAGCAGTATACATTGGAACAGTGATTAGCCTCTCACAGTTAGCATTTTAATGTGGAAATATATCTATACATATCTTTATATGTAGGCACATATATGTTTGTGCGTGTATGTACAATATATCTTCAAACATGAAACCACAAGGGAAGTGAATCCTAGGTTAAAATGTTTACATGTATATATGTATGTATATGTGTACTCTATACATCCACATTAAAATGCTAACAACATGAGAGGTTAGCCAGCATTCCAAAGTGTATGCTCCATTTTTCATGGGCTGACTGAATTAGACCACAATTAACATCTGTACACAGATTATCAGTGTTAGGGAAAGATTGATGCTAATTTGCAAAGCTGCCAAGAAAAATTAAACACATATAGTGACTTAAAACAACTCTTACAGAGTTTTTAAAGGGGAAAGATTTCACTACTGAATTTAAGTTACTTAGTAATAGTCATTTTTTTCCCCTTATATAATTGTCCTTCTCAAGTAACCTGATGCCTGCATGCCAGAATAAGTCTTCTTTGGTCTTTTAGGTCTGGATAGGATCACCTGGGAACATCCTGTTGGTGTATAGCCTCCTATGGACATTTCTACACACCAGGCCAGCTCCTAATCATTCATTAATTCATATGGGCCACAGAAATTGACCTCTCAAGTGCCCTCCTAGGTTACCATGCTCTTCCACCAAGATTTTTGTCCTCCATGGTTCACTGTAAGATTTTATAGTTTCATAGGTTCTCCTCCACCCTTCTTTCCTTGAAGCAAAAACATAATCCATTTGAGATTTCCTAAGAATTTTAGCTATTAACAATGTCAGGGAAGCAGATTGGGGCAAATAGAACACAGATGGAAAGTTACAAAGTTAATTTAAAGCAAAGGGGCTTGGGTTTAATTCTCACCTTTCTTGATGATATAAAATCAGTATTGAAGACTGGATAGCTATTAAAGACCTCCATGACTATCCAGTCTGATCCATGCCAGCAAAAATAGAACTGACCCTCAGTCAGACAGATTTTGCTGGAAGGCCACCAATGAGGGATCATAGTATTGTGGATTCAGAATTGCAATGAACCTTAGAGGCCATGTAGTTCAATTCCCTTTGTTTTACAGATGGGGAAATTAAGCCACAGAAAAGTAAGGTGACTTGCCCAAGGTCACAAATAAGAGGTAGGATTTGAACTTGGGTCCTCTGCCTGATTTCAGACAGCCTCTTTTTCCATTCCTTACATTATTCCTAGCACTGTCCTCTGAGGCTAAACAGAATAATTTCAATCTTCTAGTTGACAACCCTTTGAATAGTTTAAGACATGATCCCAAAGGCATCTCTTATCCACTTTATAGATCCCTAGTTCCTTCAAAAAAATTCTCCTATAATATGACTTTACTGCTTCAAGTGACTTAGGGCAAATTATTTATCCTCCTTGGACCTCAGTTCCTCATCTGTAAAATGAGAAAGTACATCCAACAGATCTTTTATAATCTCTTAAAGCTCTAATTGTAAAATTGTACTTAAAGCTTTGGGGCTATAAATGGAATTAGCCTTTATTTGTATTAGATAATTGGGTCTACCTCCCCAGCATTTTCTTCATTCATGTCTTGACATGCTGAGCCCTGAACAACTTTCCTATCTATGCTTCTTTTATTCCCAAACCTAGGAAATCCTGCTTTTTTTTTTTCTGAGTTAAGCAGTCTCCATTCCAGGTTGTATGCTGCCTTTGCTCTTCTAGTAGACTCAGTAAGGTTAAAAAAAAAAAAAAAGAACACGTGTTATTGGAGGATCTTTCATTGCATGAAGGAGTTGAGTGAGATTCATTTCTATTTTCTTGCATACTCCAAACTGTCATTCTAACCACATCATCTTCCTACTTCAAATGATTCAGCCAGTGAGTAACTTCCTATGATATGCCAGGCACTGTGCTAAGTACTGAAAATAAAGGGAAAACCATAGTCCCTGCCCTCAGGGAACTCACATTCTACTGTCATTTCTACCATGTTGGGAGATAGAGTAGTTATGTATGAGGAAAATCAAAATGGCCAATGTTGCTTGGTCATAGAATATGTTGAAGAGTAATTGAATTATGGAAATGTGGAAAGGGGCCAATTTGTTAAATACTTTAAAAGGTCAAATTGAGGATTTTACATTTGATCCTTGAGGTCATAGAGAGCTACTAGAGTTTATTCAGTAGGGGGCTGACATGGTTGGAACTACATCTGAGGAAGGATCACTTTGAAAAAGTCATCTTGGGTCATATCCTGATACTATGATCAAGTTGAAAAAAAATCAAAGTGAATTGATAGAGGAAGAAATGATCAAACTCAATGGAGGAAGCTACTCTGGATTATTTTGTCTCTTCACTGGGTTTCCTTCAGTTGTCTGGAGTTTGAGTGTCAGATTATGGAACAAAAACCATGTCTTTTGAATTCCACCATTTAGATAATGCCAGCTGGGGAAGAACCATTGTGGGCAGTTTTCCACATTTTCCAAAATATGTTTGGCAACTGCTGGAAATGATCTTGACTTTTCTGATCCTTTAAACATGAGGAATAGGGCAGAATATCAGCTAAGATCTGACGATGACTGATAAGAATTTGTGTTTATTGTCTCTGGTGGGAAGGGACACATTTCTTTAAAAAGAGTTGGAAACATTCAAATGGAGAGGGGAAGGAGTAGTTTTGTCTAGAGGAAAGATGATCTTTTCAAGAAGAAAATTGTCCACACCTGTCAAGGGAGATCCAGGTTGATTAGGCACAGATTTTTAACAACTCATAACCCAAACCTCTTTTTATACACACAGAGTTCAAACATGTGCATCTTTCTCTTAAACGTCTACTCTGAATGGAACCTTTCAAACCAAGCTTGTGTGTTTTTCTCTCTGTGTGTCTCTGTCTTTCTCTGTCTCTGTCTCTCTGGCTCTGTGTCTGTGTGTGTCTTCTCTCCCTCTCTCTCTCTCTGTTTATAATAGACTCTCAGTTTATCATAAACAAATAAGTTTATCCTGCACTTTTCAAACTCTGAAGATGAAATGTTTTCAATGTGTGGCAGTATTGCCAAAAATTATGTGGGGAAACATAATAGCAATGGCATTTTTTTAGTGAACGTTTTGTGTACATAGTATGATCATCAAGGTAACACAACAGAATATGCTATTTCTACATCTCCTCTACCATTCTGAAAGGTTAATTGAATTGTTGAGCAATATTTTAATTTATTCTAATTTGCCTTGTCTGGATGCATTCTTCTAATAATTTTGCATATCTTTGCATTCATTAAAATCTAATAAGAAAAAACCTTTTTGCCAAATACTCACTTGTGGACACTTTCACCATTTTAAATTTGAACCTCATTGTTAGCCAAATGTCAAACACTTCAGAAATCTTTGCATTAAAGGTCACCTTTCCGAGAATGCAAGCTGTCCTGTTCCCATTATGACCGGGAAGAGAAAGTGCCTTGTTATTCAAAAGACTTCCCATCTCCTCAAGCAGTGAGCTGACAAAAAAAAATACCACGCTGAAAAAGACAAACAAACCAACAGCCTTAGTGCTTTTATGGATTTGGAAACGTGGCCAAAGAAATTGCTAGTATTTCATTTTGTGTAAGGGCAAGCCAGACCCTTCTTTGCAACCCAAGGGGGGGAAACTGTGCTGACCTGCAAATGTGAAATAGAGACCCATATGCTACAGTGAATTGTTACCACTGTGACCACTTATGATGTAAATGCAAGGGGGCCATATCCAGGAGGGATTTTTACTACTTGTCAGTCACACAGTGGTTTCCATCATTTATAAAGATGTTTAGGAGAAAAATTATTAGGAAAGGAGAAGAGAAGGCATAAGTGAAAGCAATGCTTTATGCAGTTGCACTAAAGAACAAGTAAAAGAGGAAAACCAATTTTCACCAAATGTTTTCTAATATCTGACTTCTAATGTATCATGTTATCTCCTGAAATGAAGAGTTTGTGGCATAGTAGATAGTTATAAAGACCTAGCTTCAAGTGTGGCTTGTAGAAAATGCAACCATTTCACCTTGGGAAACAGGACTTTTTTCAGTGTCCTAGGCAGCTCTCTAACACTGCTCTGATACCAATGAAATCAAAGCTCCAAGCAAAAAAAAAAAAAGCCACTCCTCAGTCAAAAATTCCCTATTATAAATGGGTCTTTAGACTTTGAGGAAATACATACACACACATACATATGCTTGTACATATACAAGCATACACATGTGTGTATATACAATCATACATGTGTGTATACAGATACTTGTATGAACACACATATATGCACACACATATGTATACATACATATGTGTGTAGATACATGCATATATACATGTGCATATACACATATGTATGTGTGTGTAGTGTGTATTTGTGTGTATGTGTGTGTATATATATATGAGAGAGAATTATGATTGTTCAAATTCCCATGTTCATCCTCAAACCCCTTTAATTGAATTCAATAAGTTTAGTAATTAAACACCAACCTGTTAGACTCTATACTAGGTGCTAGAGATATAATGGTTAAAATGCAAGTTTTTCTATTTTTCTAAAATCATAGAGCCCATTATTTCTTATATCACAGTAGCATTTCATCATATACCACAGCTTGTTCAACCATTCCCCAGTTGACTGGCATCCTAGCAATTTCCAGTTCTTTACCACTGCCAAGATAACTACCATAAAAATTTTAGAACATACAGGTTCTCTTCCTTTTTCCCCAATTATCTTCAGAAACAGATCAAGTAGTGGTATAGCTGGGTCAAAGGGTACAGGTAGTTTAATAACTCTTTGCTCATAATTCCAGATTGCTCTTCAAAATGGTTGGCTCAGTTCACAATTTTACCAGCAATTAATTAGTGTCCCAATTTTTCCATATCCTCTCCAACATCTGTCAGCTTCCTCTTTTTAGACAATCTGGTAGAATATCTCAAGGTTTTTTAATTTGCATTTCTATAATCAATAAAGTTTTAAAATATTTTTTCATATGACTATATATTATGTTGATTTTTTCCATCAGGAAGCTGCTTGTTCATAGCCTTTGACCAATTATCAGTTGGGGAATGACTCATATTCTTACAGATTTGACAAAGTTCTTTATATAATTTAGGTATGAGACCTTTATATGAGAAATTCTCTATAAAATCCCCCCTCTCAATTTTCTGCTTTCCTTCTGATCTTGGTTACATTTGTTTTATTTGTATAAAACATTTTTAATTTACATTTGTTTTATTTGTATAAAACCTTTTTAATTTAATGTAATCAAAATGTTTCATTTTACTTTGCTTTCTGTCTCTTGTTTCTTTATAACTTGCTTGCCTATCCATAAGTCTGGTAAGTAATATGTTCTGTGTTCTTCTTATTTTCTTGTAAAATCTCTCTTTACATATAAGTCATGTATCTATTTTGACCTTATCTTGGTAAATGGTGTTAGATATTGGTCTATGCCCAGTTTCTACCATACTTTTGTCAGTTTTCCCAACAATTTTTACCAAATAATAAATTCTCATCCCAAAATCATGTCTTTACACTTGTCATATACAAGGTTGTTATATTTGCTACTATAAATTGTATGTGTACTATCTTCCATTGATCTACCTTTCTATTTCTTAGCTAATTCCATATAGCTTTGATAATTACTGCCTTATAATTTAAGATCTGGTACTGCTAAGCCTCATTTCTTTACTTTTTTTCATTATGTCCTTTGATATTCTAGACTTTTTTGTTTTTCCAAATTAATTTATTTTTTCTAAGTCAGTACAAAACATTTTTGGGTAATTTAATTAGAATGACAGTGAATATAAAAATTAGTTTGAGTAAAATTATCATTTGTATTATACTGGCCCTGCCTACCCATGAACAATGAAGAGTGAAATGAGCAGAACCAAGAAAACATTGTATACAGTAATATTGTTTTAAGAATGACTTTGAGTGATTAAGTTATTCTGACTATTATAAATACCCAAATTAACTATAAAGAACATATGAAGAAAGACATTATCTGCTACCAAAGAAAGAACTGATAAATAGACATGTGTGTGCAACAATTAAGATCTGTGTCCAACATTTCTAGAAGGAGGGGAAGAAAGAAGAAAAAGAAATTTACATGATAATTTTGTTCTATATTTGAAGGGAATAGCATGCTGTGCATAGCAGATTTACAGTTTCATATGCAATCATCTCTTTATTGTGCTTGTTTTATTCAATAAATTAAAAATAAAATTTAAAAAACAATAAAATGAAACAGCCCTTGCCATTAGAATCTTCACATTCTGATAGTACGAAACAATGTGTATGTAGAGAATTAAATACAACATATACAAAGTATATTGTTGATTTTTGGAGCAACTATAAGTGGTTAACACCTTCCCTTCAACAGCTGACTTGTCTTTATTTTGTAAATATTGATATTGGTCCCTGTTGATTTCCAGAATAAAAATATATAAAATATAATGTCTCCCACATTAAAAAAAAATAAAGGCAGAAACTGTCTCACTTCTATCTTTGTATTCCCTATGCCTTACATATAGTCTGGCATATTGTGGGCACTAAATAAATGTTTATTGAATTGAGAAGAAAAACTAAAAATAGACATATAGATCTGGGAGTCTTATGCAAAGAGGTGATAGATGAACCCATGGGACCTGATGAGATCACCAAAAGTATAGAGGGAAAAGAAAAGAGGTATAGGGTGGAGTCTTGAATTATAGTTATATGTAGAGTAAGGAGTGGCTGGAGAGGAGAAGATTCAGAACAGAGAAGTCAAATTGGTTCTTGTGTCTGGGAGCAGAGCTGAGTAAGGTGGTGAGCCATGCCAAATACTACAGAGAGATCAAAAAAGATAAGGACAAAAAAAGGCTATTGGATTTGGCAATTGATAGACCATTAGTAATCTTGGAGAGAACAGTTTCAATTTGTTGATGAAACTGGACACCATATGGTGGAGTGTTGGAGAGTGAAGTGAGAAAATGGAGATTTTAAGTATAGACAGGTTTTTTGGGGTTTTTTTTTACACTAGGCATTTGACCACAGAAAAGAGGAAAGATATAGAATGTAGTTAGAAGGCATGGTGGAATCAAGTGAAAAATTTTAAGGATGGAGAAATCTATGTATGATTATAAATAGTAGGGAAGGAATTATTGTATGAGAAGAGAGGATGAGCAAAGAGGTGAGCACCAGGAGGAGATGGAAACAAGGGTACAAGCAGAAGACTGGGTGATGCAAGAAAGTCTGCCTTTTCCTCTGATACTGGAGAAAAGGAGGTGATATTGGAGCATGGGGTGATGTTGAATTGATGTGTAGAGATGGGAAGAGGATAGAACTTCAGGTGGATGGCTTTAATTTTTTTAGTGAAGTATTTAGCAAGACCTCTGGCTGAGAGGAAGTGGTAATGGTGCCTTTATGAAAGAAGGAAAAATTTGGAAAGGAAGAACTGCAAGGTGTGAGATAGAGAGTCAATCAGTTTGAAAGAACTTGTAGAAACTGATTTGTATTTTGCTAAATCATCATCCAACTCTTCTTTTCCACATCCTATTTTATACAAATCTAGGAAATTACATTAGTGAGAGGTCTTGAGGAAAATTTTAAAATCACAGTTCTCAGCAATTCTGTTGGGCTATAGAGGTTCTCCATGATAAGGTCCTTGTTTACCTAACCTGTTTTATCTCCATTTCTCCTCCTCAACATGCAACCTCTGTTCTGTAGAATGGGACAAATCACATATACCATGCCTTTCTTAAAATGTTTTATGAGGGTCTGATAAGATAATGTATGTACAGTACTCTGAAAATCTTAAAAGCCCTCTGTCAGGTATTACTTTTCTAGACCGAGGATACTATGACACAATATTGTGCTTATATTGACTTGGAGTTTCTCAGTGGCTTTTATTTTTCAAGTTTCTGCAATTGTTGCTAAAATGATTTTCATAAGAATTCTGCAATAAGAAATTTTAGTCCAATCAAAGGGCTTTTACAAACTTAAATCTTGGATATTCCAAGACAGCCATGACTTGGACAAAAGAAAATATTTTTTAAACAAGATTCTGCCAAGGAAATATCCTCTGTCAGACCACATGCCTCTGTGTAGGAGTTTGAGAAATGTGGTCATTAAGATTTTGTACCTGACACGAGTACTGTGATAACTTAGCTATCCCTGGCTTCTTATTGGTCAGTTGCTTTCTGGGTTTCCACTCATCAAGTTTATTAGCTGCTGTATAATTCAAGAAGTTGTTTGAGCTATACATTTGTTGTCAATACTCTACTACAATCAAAGAATCAGGTCATTTTAAAGGTTGTCCAACTTTTTAGGTGATACCTGTGAAGGTCATAGGGTCATAGGATATGCAGTCAGAAAGAACCTTAGAGATCTTCTTGCCTAATAACTTTATTTTACAGATCAGAAAATTGAGGCTTGGAGAGATTAAGGAACTTCTTAAATTCCTACAGAACTGAGATTTAAATCTAGGTCTTCTGATTCCAAATTCAGTTCTATTTCAGCTATATTAGATTTCTTCCTTCTTTATTTTTGTCTTCAATAAATAATCTCACCATCACCTCTGAAAACAATTATACTTTTAAACACACAGGTAGCTTTTAGATTTTTTCATGCCACTCCTGAGCCAAAATTCTCATTCCAGTGCCTTTTTGTCTAATTTCAGGAGAAAATCCATATCAGTAGAAAAATCTATTTTTAAATACCCTAAGTTGGATTTAAAGCCAATTTTCTTCCAAGGAGGCAGAGTATGTATTCTTTCATTGGTATTGCATGCATGCCAAATCTGGATGTTAAAAACAAACCATTAGAAGTGCCATAAGAATAAAAAAATGCAAAACAATCTCCTCTTCAAAAAAAAAAGATTTAGCTTCTCATTTGGTTTACGCAAAAATAATCAGATTTTCATAAAACTTTCCAAATCTTTTCAGAAGAGCAAGAATATATATATGTACATATACATATGTGTGTGTATACACACACATACATACATATTCCCTTTAAGGACATTTTTAAAAATTCTGAACATATGAATTAATAAGAAAATCTCCCAAGCAATTGCAATTCTAGCACCACCATATGCCCAAAGCAATGTTTGGGTAACTGGGTGGGCATAGTTGATAGTTAAGCATATGCACCTCAGTGATGAGTGAGATGATCACATGTACAGAACATGGAAGCACTTCAGTCCTGGATATCACATCTCAGAAGTATTTTCGGTCCCAGAGCCCCTCCTTCTAATCTGAAGGGAAAGAGCACTTCTCAGGACCTCCACTTAAGGAGGGTCCCCAGACCAGCCACCTCTTCATTTGCCACCAGGCTCCACCCTCTGAACCTTTCCATTATGCCCTAGCCTGAGTGCCTTCTCTTTCCCTTTTCTCCTTTTCAGTTTCCATCTTTGTCTTTCCCCATTAGAATGTAAGCTCCTAGAGAGCAGATACTGTCTTTCTTTTTTCTCGTATGTATATTCATAGCATTTAGTACAGTACCTGGCACATAGTGAGTGCTTAATAAATGCTTGCTGATTTGACTTGTATTTTATGACTGAATGGTGCTATAGAAGCATTGTCAGTGTTTTATTTGTCCCATTCTTTTCTTCAGTCATCTTTCAACTCTGTCTATCCTTTATAAATGCATAAGTCTATCTTGTTTGTAAGCAAGCATGAGTGCTTTTGTCAAATACATTACTACTATCTAAGCATACCATATATACTGTGCCTCCTTTATCTATCAGAATATTCTTAAAAAAAAAAAAGGAAAATCAGGTTAGTATGACCTCATTAGAATATTTAGTAATCTCATAGCAGTAAGGTTAGTATGACCTAATGTTGGTGAAGACAAGTCTTTCAGTAATCGCTGCTTCCCTTTCTAAATGTTCTAAAACAATCCTTTAAATCACACTAGAATTTTTCTAGCATTTAAACTCAACACATAATTTTTAGGATCTATTCTTTTCCATCTCTGAAAATTGGTAAAACAAAAGTATGACATTTTCCCTTAAGGTAATGTTTAAATCCTGCATAATCTTTTAATGATCACTGATAGTGTCTTATTAATCACATTTGTAACTTCTTTCATTATCTTGGGTTACGGGTCTTCCCAGTCTGATGATATGAAGTGAGGACTATTTTTAATTTTCTTTATTTCATAGGCTGATCTGTACAAAAAATGAAGAAAAAAATAAAATTTCATCACTAGATAGTCTAAACTAAAGGTTCTTTTAATGACTAGCTAGGCTGCTCCTCAGAAAACAGATTTGATTTGTTTTCTGGTCTATACTCATTACTATCATAAATAAATTTTGATGTTGCTATGTTATTTCCAGTTCTTCATGACTCCATTTGAACTCTTCTTGGCAAAGATAATGGAGGGATTGGCTTCTCCAGTCTATTTTATAGATGAGGAAACTGAGTTGTGACTTGCCCAAGGTCACAAAGTTAGTAAATATCTGAGGCCAAATTTGAACTCAGAATGATGAATCTTCCTGGCTTCTGGCCTGGTCCTCTATCCACTGCACTACCTAGCTACCTCAAGAAATAAATATACACTAACAAACGCACTACATTCCTTTCACTATCTTTTCTCTTTCTATGAGTTACAATAGTTGTTTCCCTTTTGCTCATACATAATATATTAATAATTCCTGAGTTAGATAGGGAAGAAATATTTCCATTAACTTATTGTTTCATTCCCTTTTCAAGTCCCTGAACCCAGATATGGAGAAGAGGGACCGAATATAGACAAAGCAACTATTAGGCACTTACATTATGTCAGGCATTGTGCCATGTGTGGAGGATACAAATGCAAGCAAGCAAGATAATGCCTAGCCTCAAGGGACATTCTTATAGATGAAGATGAAACATAAAGGGAAGCTTGAAGTGGAGAAGGCTGGAAGTTAAATTCCAGAGAATACCTTGAGCTTGAAAAAGTATGTATGACCAGGACCCTAATAAAATAGTGGTCCTATCTGGAGGGCCATCAACCAGGAGAGCAAGACCAAGAGAAAAAGCATCACAAGTAGCCAAAACTATTGATGAGGTGGTAGAAAATTCCAAATAGTGAATTTCTCTGAGGGTATGGTCAGGGATCCTCACGTTAGTAACTCAGGAACTTTATTTACTATATCTACTTTGGCTCTATCTCAGGCCCCCTCAGGTGATATAGTGGAGTGCCTGGCTCTAGAGTCAAGAGAACCTGAGTTCAAATCCAGCCTCAGACGCTTAATAGCTGTGTTACCCTGGGCAAATCACTTACTGTTTGCCTCAGTTCTCCATCCTATACAATAAGCTAGAGAAGGAAGTAGCAAACCACTCCAGTATCTTTGCCACAAAATCCCAAATGGGGTCACAGAGAGTTGGACATGATTATAAGAACTCAACAATAGGAAGTAGACTTCCCTGTCTCGTTTTTCCATTTCAACATTTTTCACTTTGAAGTCAGCACTCTTGCTAAGGAAACATTAGGACATATTAACACGTTTATGGTTCAGTGAAAGAATCATGGCTGAGTCAATTCAGTTAATCACCACCAACAAAAAGGAGCTACCAGGTTAAATTTTTGTTTTAGGAAAATCATCAGTGGAAATGGTGGAAAATCAATGCAATAAAGACTTGCCTGGTATGCAACCTAGGTAGAGTTTTCAGAGATGTGAGCCACCTTTCCCACTGGATGCCTCCTGGGGAATAGATCCAAACTCCAAAGAGACGGCACCACTTACATAAATCTTTGCTCTGCATTTTAAAACAATACAGGAACACTCATGGGGGCCTAAAAATAGTGATTGGGTGAGTGATTCTACTGTGAAGGTGGGGGAGGCCTGAAATAAACCTTTGATGAAAGCTGAATCTATAAAAGGAGTTATAATTAAAATTTGTCATATGTCCATTTGGAACCAGGACTTCCTTATGTTATGTTTTGCAGTCCTGCAGTGCCAGGCACAATGTGGATGCTCACTTGAGAAAGAATTAAAATGTGCAACCATTTTTTCTAATTGAGATTCAGTAATGTATAGAACTGCTAGAGATTTTTGTTGTTAATTCTAACACCACAATCTTCATCTTCAGTATTATTCTCATAGCCTTATTCTGGGAAGACTTCCACCTAAATTGTCCTTGATCAGAGTGATTTTTGCTAATTAGCATGCTAAGCTTTCTAATGAGCACAGTTTCTTCAACCCCTGAAAAAAGATAAATTTTGAAGGTATGCTTTTCCTTTTTTGGTCCCTTAAATCCTTCCTTACCCTTTCCCCTTCCCAAGACATTTTGCCTATGGAGATAATGTATCTACATAGTCCATACTGGGGCAAACCAGGGGTGAAGCTTGGCCATTATCTCCTACTTGCTGCTGTTGCTTCTGCACACAGATTCTTAAATGAATAAGAAATTTCTTTAGGAACTTTTATTTATCCTAGGAGACCTATGAGTACCGACAAGAGATTCCATATTTGTACCAGGTAGCACCCTGGTCAGATCAAAAAATCTAAGAGGGTACCAGATGGAACTTCTCCATGAATGATCTTAAATATAGGTGGGGTAGGCACCTGCCTTCAATGTATATTTTAAAGATGCTAGTGAAGTCCTCATGCCTGCTTATTTCTCTCCTCCTATTTCATCTCCATTAGCTGATTGCAATGTACCAAACCTTTAATAAATCTATGAATCCACTGTAAGCAAAATTGTGTGTTGAGAATAATACAAAGTATAGATGACATGTTTCTGACTTTCAAAGATTACAATCTAGTGATAGGATCAGATGTCAACTCAGCTATAATAAGCAATTTTAGATGACAAGAGGATTGGGGGCTGTCCTTTGTAAAATTGTAATAATGAGTCTGTATTCTAAACCTTTGTTGCTTGTGGCTGCCCTATCTGTCTTCTTGACCATGGATCAAAGGGTTTGCTGAATTCATTGATAGGTAAGTTCTTTTGGTCTCCTCATTGTAGCAATTGAATTACATTTATTATATTCCTTTAATAAATAGTTATAATCAGTTCCAATGTCCATTCTTGCATTCATTTCCCTTAATTCAATGTCAGTAACTTATTTAAATCAATCTTGTTGGAGCTTTTAATTATACATCATAAACTTTGCACTCTTTTATTCTTCTAGTTTTGTAATCATTTTAATCTTTACTTGAATTCAGTATTTGGACTTACATAGACAATTAATTCTGGAATCATTTCCATGTTAGTAGTAAATTGTTTCTTATCTTTTCAAATATAAACAATTTCATTTTTTGTTTGCTCACCATGTCTAGCACTTCTTGAATTTTTACTCAAAGAAAGTATTCATCATAAACAGGCACAATGTTTTTGGACTATGAGCCTTTGAGCCTTTTGTTTCTTACTCATGACTCATGTTTTCCAACATTTTTTGCCATCTTCTCTTAAACCCAACTTTGAATAAAATCACTAAGTATCAAAGTATATTTTGATTTAATTTGTACTCTTGCTGAGTTCTTTATAAAATTATCTTTTACTCTACAGAACTATAGACAAAAGAGATTTTAAGGACATTCTAGTCCAACTCAGTCACTTTAAAGACTTGAGGGAGCCAATTTAATTGACCCAACAGAGAATGAGAATCCAGTCACATAAAGTATGTGTGTGTGTGTGTGTGTGTGTGTGTGTGTGTGTGTGTGTGCATGCACACATATGTGATATTTCTCTCCTGGAAAATTTCCTTCTGTATAATTTGCACATATTCTTCTTCCTTATTACAGTAACAGAAAGACTAGTTTGTTAGTTATTTTGTCTTTTGAGGAACGATTGTAATTCATAGCTGACAGGCACTGTTTCCCCAGTAAGATATAACAACACTAATGTATAGCATACAATGGTTCCAATTCCCCATAGTCAGTGATAATGTTTAACAGCGTTAATGTTTAATACGTAAGTGTTTAATAACCAGTTTTTGAGACAGGGGGATAATGTATGCTTGATGTGCTTTTAAATTTAATCTACATTAATAACATTTTCTCCATCATTTTCTTAAGATTGGATAAACAAAACATTAAATCAAGCTTTGCTTTGTAGCATTTGTTAACTTCTAAGGTATAAATGTCCACACTGAAAATTTAACAATTGACTCTGAAGCTGTTACAAGCTGGCTCCAGCATACTCATGTCCATATCCACCTTCATCATCACCTCGGTCCTTTTTGTCGTTCTGGAAATGAACTGTAGTTAACCTGAGTGTCTGGAAGAATTATTCTTTTTGTAAAATGGACATAAGGGTGGTTAAAACAGAAAGTCTAAGACTGGATCTTAAGGAAGATTCTCTGGTACAATTCTCTAGAGAGCAGTACTTAGAACATTCACAAGGGTAGGGGAGGAAAGAACAAAATTGTGATGTATGTGAAGCTTATTTCTGACAACCTCTCACTTCTCTCCTCCAGCATTCCTTCACTTTTCCTTCCTGGTAACCCAGACATTTCTCATACAGCTATTCCCATAAGACAACAAACCAACTTAATGTTTTTATCTCTAACAATCAAGATAGTTGAGTAATCCAAAGCATTCCCTTTTGCAAAGCCATTTACCTAATAGCCTTCAAGACTATCAAGAATGAATTTCTAATTGTGGATTTCAGACATTGAGCCATGTAATTGGAGAAACTTGTTTAATACCTGCTTGGTATCCTTAAATCAAACTCTATAGGTAAGTTCATATATTTGCTACCCTTATAAGCATGGTACCCTAGAATAGAGTGAAGAGTCAGAAATAGAGATTAACCCAATCACATCATTTTGTAAATAAATCAGCTGAGTCTGAGAGAAATAAAGGAAGAGGGTATTTGGTAGAGAAATAAATAGATAAATGAATGAATGACTAGATAAATAAATAATAAATAATTCGTGAGAGACACTATGTCATATTAGGTAGAGAACTAATTGACTACATTGATTCAGGAAGACTTAGATTCCTACCTCTGTTTCAGTCTGGCTGCTTGATCCTGGATAAGTCTCTCAGCCTCCCAGTGCCCTAGCCAACTATAAATCCATTAGTTGCCCAGAGGGTACTGATTTGAATTTATGGAGGAAGTTCCTCTCTGAAGCTCTCTAAAACTATGAAATCAGTCAGTAAACATTTATTGAGCACTTATTAAATGCCAGGTACTTCTGTTAAGTGCTACAATTACAAATATGAAAATGAAAGGTAGCTCCTACCTTCAAGGAGCTGACATCATAACAAGAAAAAATAACACAAAAAAAAAGAAGCTGAAAAGGGGCAAGAAGAGACGAAGGAGCATGATAGAGAAATTCAGAAGAGTTCAGTCTGGTAAGAAATAAGGAGATGGCTGGCCAGAGCACCCTCCCTAACTGCAGGATTTGAGAGAAGCTCTCTGTTCTACCCTCTAATCAGAGAGTGTCAGGGCTAAATGGTCCTGATAAGGTATGAGTTAATCAGAGGTCTACTTCAAAATAGGTGCTTTATTCACAACAGGCATTGTGGTAGATAATGAAATTATTACTGACTCCATTTTATCCACAATCTCACTTTGCTCGGTTTCCTTAAGTGCCTTGCTCAGAGACAAACAGCTAATAAGTGTCAGATCCAAGATTCAGACTCAGGTCCCTTGATTCTAAAAACTAGTGCTTGTATCTTGCTGCCTTAAAAATCAAAGTTTCAAGTTTTCTATTGCTGCTTCTTTTTAATCTTTCCAGCTTTCAGTTTTAATTAAATGGAATGTCAAAGAGAGCTAAACCATCTCCTTTGCTGATCGTTCATTGAGTTCTTATCAGTAAAAAACAAATTAAAGTATTTTATTCCATAGAATCATTATGTCTCCAGATTGCTAGCCTTTTGTCTAACAATTGTTCAATTTAAACTATAAACAATCTGCATTTTACAGTGCCCTTCCAAGACATTCTCCATGTTTGTGGAACATCCTCTCTCTGATTGACATTATCACTACCACTCTTTGGTTTACTACCCTGTTGGTAAGCAGGAAATTCTGAAGCTGTCATGTCAAGTGGCTGCTGCCTTTCCCAGAGCCTTCCCTGGCATTCTTATTGGAAAGAAGCAAATTGTCCTTTTGTTATTGCACCATCTGATTGACATGCCTAATATGAATAGAAAACTATGGCAGCAAGGATATGAAGGACTATCTTGCTTGTCATATTGCAGAAGCGCCCCACAATGGCCTCCCAGTCATTGCTAAATGCTTTGATGCTTTGACGGAGGTGAAAAGTAACAACAGGGTGGACTGTGACAGTAAGGATGTGCACCATTCAAGTAAAGTCCCCTTACCAACAATACCATCTTCTTTTAAAAACACAGGGAAAGAAATATTATTAGAATGGTGCTGACAATGTGCCTACAAGTTCTTATTTTACAGATTTTCTTCTTTACTATTCTCTTCTACTTTTTTTTCCAACAAAGAGTTAATACATAGTATATATAGTATACGTGGTGCATAGTATAACCTTGGAATGTTAAAATAGCTATAACAACTTGATGGGGGTTTTTTGCCTGGTCTGTGGGCCTAGTAGCTGAACATGTATCTGAGGGTCAGTCTTAGCAAGTTTAGAGACACTTATCACCATGGAGATTGCCAACAGGTTATGGATTTTCTTTGCCTGGAGGATCTCAGTAAGACTTTCTCCTAAGACCCGAAGAGACTAAGATTTATATCAGTAGATGACAGCAATGAAATCAAAGAGCCTTTGAAATATATTGAATGAAGTATGTTATTCTTTACCTAGTTTAACTGATCTTGCATGATAGTCATGGAAATTAAAAACAAGTACATGGCATGCCAAATCCCAGAAGGGGATTTTGGTGGGGACACATTTGTACATGAAGGGGAGAGATTTAAAGCCAATGGTTTGAGGTAGAGTCCTTAGGATGCCTCTATCTGACTTTTTTTTGTTCTTGCTTATCTTGATTGGTTTGTCTTGTACCTCCAGAGGATTTGGAAGGCTAGAGGGATATATGGCATCTTATACCTACAGAGATCTCTGCAATTTGTTGTAACTAATGCCTAGAAGTTGTTTGGAGGGGACACAGATTGAAAATCAAGATATTTTGGAATTAAAGGGGAATTTCTAACCCTAGGTCTAATAGAAGTTTTAGACAGAAACCCTGTTCTTCCTTAACAGTAAAAAGTGAGTTCAAAAGAATGACCAAATGCATCCAGGTTTTGATGAGCTATCTAGCTGATCATCATTCCAAGTAAGTTTGTCACTGGGCATTAAGGCTATGAAGAGTGACACACCTCCCTCCTAATGGAGAAGAATCTGAATGAACACAACTGTAGCTTGATGAGTGAGGGTCTGCCTTTCTCACTAAAAATTCTGAAACTTAACTTTTGCCTTCTAAGCTTTAAAAAAAAAGAGTCATTACCTTTGTTTACGAGGAAGAGGTCGTTCCTCTGATGGCTAGCTCAACCCAGGTTTGGAAGCAGAAGTGTGAAAGAAAAGAATGTGGGGAGCAGCAGAGATTCAATAGGATCCCTAACAGAGAACAGAACAGAAATGATGTCCATTGGGGAACAGACGCAGTAGAGAAGTGCAGTTTCATCCTCCAACATGCTGGCAGCCCCACATTGTTGCAGATGTGAGCTGTCTCTCCACAAGTGCACAGTAGTCACACATATTTCCTACACATATGCCCCTACTTATGCCCTATGCATGTCCATTCTTCCTGCTGATGGTGTCTGTATCATAATAAACAAGATGAATTAGCAGAAGTGACATTTTAAAATTATTGCTGGAATAATAAAACTTCTAATAAAAGATCCAGGAAGCCCATAGGCTTCTGGGTAGCATATGTGAATTTAAGGGAACAACTCTCAGAGGAACTCGTTCAAGAATGTAATACTAGGGAACTGTAGGCACCTTGTCTCCCCGAGTTTTTCAATTAACAAAGCAGGTGCTCTCTTTCATTTAGATTGAGGACAAATACTGTGGATTCTATAGAAGAAAATCCTAAGAGACACCTGTCCAGGAAGGATGACAGACAATTTCACAGTCTGGCACCAACCTATCTTTCCAGATTTGTTTCATATTATTTTTTTCTACATACTCTATGTATCAAATATGTATTTACTTCTCCCTGAACTTGTTTTTTAGTACTTTAATACTTCTAATGAATCTTTAATCTCATTGAGAATTGATCCCTCAATCATCCGCTTTCTCCCTCTGGTTTTCAAATTCTCCAATCTATTTGTTCCTCACTGTCTTAGAATATTTCTAAATCTCCCTAACACTTAAAAAAACAAATTTTAAAAAGGGAAAAAATCCCTTCAGGAGACCCTACTGTGTCCTCAAGTTATCACCCTATATTTTTCCTCCTTTTCTTAGCCACATTCCTACCAAAAAGTTATCTAAGCTCATTGACTCTACTTTCCTCTCCTGCCACTCATTCCTCAATCCTTTAAAATACGGCCTCTGAACTCACCATTTGACTGAGCCTGTTTTCTAATATTACCAATAATCTTTTTGGTTGACAAATATAGTCCTTTTTATTTTAGTCCTCATCCTTCTTATCCTCTTTTCAATATTTGGCAGTATTGACCACCCTCCCTTCTTGGATACTTTCCTTTTTTCTGGATTTTCATGACTATTCTCTCTTGGTTCTCATCCTATATGTATTATCACTCCTTGTCTTGGAGACATCTCAGACTCAACATGTTTAAAGTAGATCACATTATTCTTCACTCAAACCAAGCCCTCTTCTAAACTTCCTTATTTCTATTGAAGGAATCTTCTCCATTCTTCCAGTTTCCTAGGTTTATAGCCTCAGTCCTATTCTTAATACTTGTCTCCCTCACTCTACGTATCCGTTTGGTTACCAAATCTGGTCATTGCTTCTTTTCACTCACATAGCCCCACCTTAGGTTATATCCTCATTGTCTCTCTTTTAGACCATTTCAAAGCCTGCCTAATTGATCTTCCTGCCTCAAGTTAGCTCCCTTTCTAATCTTTCTATCATATAACTACCAAAGTAATCAGGAAAGGACTTTTGCAGAAGGCAGGATTTGAGCTGAATCTGCAAGGAAGCTAGGGAAACCAAGAGAGAGAGGCAAAGAAGAACATTCCAAGTATAAGGACAGTCAGAAAAAAGAAGCAGAATCAAGAGAATGAATGTTAGGATGTATGCTTTGTATATTTATTTACTATATCTTTATATGATCAAAGTGACCCAAACCAAAGAAATGTGCAATTTTTATCCATTACTCCTAGCTCTACCTTCCATGACCAAATACAAGTTCAATCTCTCCTCCCCATGACAGCTTTTTAGATACACACCTAAATAATCCACAGCTGTCATGTCTCCTCATCTCCAGGAGCATAGCAGATATCATGATATCTTCTCTCCTGAGAAGATAAGAATAGTCCTATCTTCTCTAGGTTAAACATTCCCAATTCTTTAAACTAATCTTCTTATGATATAGACTAATTGTCCTTCACCATTCTTGTCATCCCTCTTGGGATACTCTCTAGCTTATCAGTTTCCTTCTAGAAAATAATAATTGTTGAAAAACAATTCTATGGAAAACAGATGCCAATTGTTTGTATTGTAAATAATGCATTGTTTACAGACCTGCAAATTGGTCTAACCATTTTGAGATGCAATTTGGAACTATCACCCTCCTGCCCCTAAGTTATTGAACTACATGCCCTTTGACCTGGTATTACTACCACAAATTAAAGAGGAAAAGGACTCCTATGTACAAGAATATTCATATCACCTTACTTTGCTATAGCAAAGAACTAGAAGCTAAGGGAATGCCTATTAACTGGCAAATGCATGAACAAATAATGGTATATAAATGTAATGGGATATTATTGTGCCATAAAATATGATGAAAGGGATGGAAATTTGTATAGACTGACCCAAAGTGAAGTGAACAGAAACAAAAAAAAAATGGTACATTAATAGCAACATCAAAAAAATAATGTTGAAAGACTTAAGAACTCTGATCAGTGTGATTAACCACAACTTTAGAGAACTGATAAAGATGAATGCTATCCACCTCCTGACATGACAGTCAAGGATTCAAGGGAGGAACAAAACATACATTTTTGGTCATAGCTAATTTAGGAATTTCTTTTACTTGACTATTCATATTTATTATTAAGGCTTTGTTTGTCTTCCCCCTCCCCAAAAGTGGGAGAGCAACTGGGAATAGGAGGAGGAAAGGAATTAGGAATTAGGATGCTAAAAACAGAAAAAGGAAAGGAGGGTGAATGAAGCATTTTTTAAATGCGCAAAAGAAAGTATTAAATTTCTAGAAATAGAGAAGGAATCACAGGCAAGCTGAACAATTCTGAAAGTGATATGTGAATTGATTACATACTTTAAAAGAAATTAAGCTGTGCATTATAGAGATTTGCATGCACACTCTTTTTTTGCTGTTATTGTCCTACTATGTATAGGGAAGGGCTAATTTTAGTTGATACTTGGTATGTTTAGAATTAAAGCAAAGAAAAAAGTCTTTCTTGAACCCTGGTTGCTGTTGTTGTTGTGTTTGTCCTTCGTTTTCAAAGAGGACCATTGAACCACGGCACTCTGAAGGGAACACAGTCTTTTAGCTGAGGTCTGAGGTCTGAGAAAAGAGTAGAACCTCTCTTTTTCTAGAAATTTAATGCTGCCCAAGATAGCATTTAGCTTTTTGGCTTCCATCTCGCCCTTTTGAATCACATTAAGCTTGCAGTTCACTAAAACCTCCCACTATCATGATAATTTTCAAAATAATTGCTGTCTCCCCATGCCTTCTCCACTTTACACTTATTGAAGGTGATACTTTTTATAGCCAAGTGCAAGACTTTACATTTAATTCATACATTTAAAATAATTTCATTTTATTCTATTCAGCCAAATGACCTAACCCGATATTCACTGTGATACCTAGTCATCCTAGTTTTGTGTCCTTTTCAAATCTGATGAGCATACCATGTATACCTTTATCCAAGTGTAATGTTAATGGGATTGAAGATCTTCTCTGCCCATTAATAGGTCACACATGGCGCTCATTAAAGGAAAGCTTGCTTAGGGGGGAGGTTTGCTTGCTTAAAGGCTTTCACACCTTTTGGTAATTAGGCACTGAAGCATGTAGATTGAGATAATTTCTGGCTCTCTATATATTCTGAGGTTAGCATTTCACTTTGGGGCTTACTCATTGGAAGAGTGTTTATGTGATTTAGCCAGAGGAGACTCTGGGTAGCCATTAAGGAACCATCCCACCCCACTTTGAAAACCCAGATGTTGGTGCTTCTCTCTCTGGTAACTATGTCTGTATGTAATGATCAGATAGTTGGATCTGTCTGTTGGTCTATGTTGTATGTATTGCTTATGGTCAGACAGCTAGAAGCCCTGTTGGTTTTTTATATTTTCTCTCTTTGTAATTTCTGTTTGTATTTTCTCTGAAGTTCATGGTGCCTCCTTGTTCCTCTGAACTAAGTGAATGATATATGTGTTTATTAAAGTAAGAAGGTTGACCCCCCTTTAAAGTTGCTTTCCTTTAAGAAACACAGATCCAAGAACTTGTACTGGCAAGTCACCCTGGGTATGTTAGGGTGCTTTCTGTTACACCAAGTCATTGATATAAATGTTAAGGATCAGGAAGTTGGATCAGTTCACATCATTCTAATGATTCCATTGCTATGGTAAGAACACTTCTAAGTGAATAAGTCACAAAGAAAAACAAGTAAGTTTCAGTGACTACATTTTCTCAGATACCATGAAATAACAAGGATAAAGACTTTAGATTGAATCTTCATTCAAAATCATATAAAAAAGCCTCATGCCCTCCTTTTACTCCTCAACCCACCTCAATACCTCCAAGATAATGCCTATTTTTGAGAATTTTGATATACTAAGGAGTCTGTGGAATAGAAATCACATGTATGCATCATGAGACACAGCCCCTTGCAGAGCAGATCTCAGGAAGCTGAGGATCTTCAAAAGTTGCTCTGTCAGCAACCTGCTTAATGCTCCATTGTTGGGACCCTGACCTTGGAAAAACAGACATACCTCACTAGTGGCATCCCACTCCTCTTCGCCCAAGACCAATGCCTTCAGAGGCAGACAGACATGAATTCAAGGTAGTCAGTAGGTCAACAAATTTTGACAGAGATAGATAGATGAATAACTAGAGAAAGAGATATAAAGATAGATGAATAGACAGACAGACAAAAAGATAGGCAGATGATAGATAGATAGATAGATAGATAGATAGATAGATAGATAGATAGATGACAGACAAATAGATATTTAAGTGCTTATAATGTGACAGGCATAGTTCTAAGCACTGGAAATACAAAAATGATCCAGTAAGACAATCTCTGTCCTCAAAGAACTTTCGTTCTAATCAGGAAGACAATATGCACAGAGGTGTCTGGAAAGTAGAGAGGGGTACTGTACTCTGTGACATATTATAGAGTGGGTCAGGAGCCACTGTGGACATCCAGGCCCATACAAGATAAGACTAATGTATCAGAGCCAAGGGATCCAGTGGTATAAGTTTTAGGTACTGTACTATGTGGTGGGAATTTAAAAAAAACAGCAAAAACATTGTCTTCACCCCCAAGGACCTCACATTCTAATGGACAGAAGAGGACACAGTATTACTTTCCATAAAAAAAAAGGCCTACCTAGATGTATGAGGCCTAATAAAATAGAGATGGACTTTCCTGTTTTATGATTGTTGAACTGTCCTGTTGAAAAGTTGTTTAGTTCTACTAAAATGATTGTTCTGAAAATGTGAATTTATTTCAATAGGACTGGTGTTTTTTTATGCATAATTTCCTCCTTGGTGAACAGAGAGAAAACACAGAAAACTGAAACACTTCACAATTACTCACAGGCTGCTACCCTTCTGATACCCAGTTTAACTAGCAAACTTTAGACCTTTGTCAAAGAAAAGTGGTATATGTATTATATATTTTCTAGTCCAGTAAAACCTGTGGGCTGAGGAGGGCTGGTCCACTCCTGACTTTTCCCCTACCTTGCACCATTGCCTTGGCCCCAGGTTAGAGTTGCAACCCACTGAAGCTCTGCCCTTTCTCCCCCACCTCCCTCCCTACCCCTAATGACTAGAATTTGCAGGGTTGAGTGGGAACCAGGTTACAGGCTGAACAGCAGCCCGAAATCTCATACACCTCCACTATTTATTGTAATATTTATGTATTTCTTCACCGTTTAACATGTATAACACTGCCTACCATTTTTATTAGATTCATATCTCTTTTTTATGCCCCACTGATGAAATTTTTGAGTGTTGTTCCCCAATCTCATTTTGCTCCATAACCCTGTGGTTTTTATGATGATTTTATGCAGAAAAGTGATTTTTAGGAACACATAGGTCAATTACAGTAGGGTTGACTGTACTTTGAACTGGCCAACTATCAACATGACAGAAGCAAACCGAGATGTTGTTTCAGCCTTAAATTCTGCCTCTTCTGATTCTCTAAACTGTCTTGATCACTACTTTATTAGCTTAGTTTCTCTTCTAAACATCTTCACCAAATCGTCTCTTCCAATGTTGGTGTTACTACCTAAATACCTGTCCATGATTACCAAGTTCCAATATCTCCTGGCCTTATTTATGTTCCCATCCCAGAAATCCATTAACAGCCCCCCTTCTAGTACTTATACCCATCTATCCAACTAAGCCCTAATGCAAACCCCACTAGACCCTAGGCCACCACCCTGACTGCATTTTGCTCTTCCCACAGCCAAAGAAAAGAGGTGGTGGTGGGGTAAGTCCTTCTTTTCTCTCTGGCACCATTGCATTGCTATATCTGTTCATAACATATTGAGAATAAATGAGTAACTTAGAATTTGTACCACGGTACTGGGTACATGAAGGTCTCAAGCCTGCATTTGGGATCATTTTCTACCATAAACATCAATAACTACTTACTGAGTGTCCACAGGGTGCATACTACATATTAAGCTCATGGAGAATTAGATAGCTTGTCCTAGGCAGCCTGCTGTCATCCTAGATGCAGGCTATAAAAATTGTAAGGATTGAGGAAAAGTTCAGTATAAACTCACCAAGACAGCAATGTACTCTATTCCAAGGTCTTGAAGCTACATTAAATAATCAAAGGGCTAGGGAGTATGCTGACTGGAGGCAGGGCCTAAAAATCGTAGAAGTCTAGAGTCATAAGGATCCTCTGAAAGCTATCACCTCCTTTTCTTTGGACATATACTTCTGCTAATTAAGACCAAAGTTGAACTTGCTTTTTGGAGTGTTGTATTATAAGACTGGCACATATCAAACATAGTTCACTAAAGCTCTCGGACACTTTTTCCACATAAACTGTCCTCTTGCCATGATTTCCACATTTTATACTTGTTCATCTGAATTGTTTTTTAGTCAAATGCAGGGATTAACATGTATTTGTGTTAAGTGCCATGTCTTGAATATAGTATGTGTTAATGAATGTTCATGAATTGAATGGATTCCTATTCAGTTTCATCTTACTAAATTCAGTGCATTCTTTAAATGTGATGAAATTATTATGGATCCCAGTTCTATCATGCAATTTATTCTTTATTGAGCTCAGCTCCATGTCATCCACAAATCCGATAAACATATTATTATTTCTTAGTTCATACTTTGAAATATTTTTAACAAGGTCAAAGACAGAGACTTGTCAAAATCCACTAGACACTTACCTTCAGACTGATATTGATATATTATTCATTTTGGGGTCTACTCATTCAATCAAATTTGAATCCAACTGACTGTACTATGGCCTCAGCCTCAAGTCACTACTTTGCCCACAATAATGGTGGAAGTAAACTGCCAAATGTTTTGTTAACACCATACCCACCATGTAACATGTACTGCCCTTATCTACTTATCCACTAACCATGCTCCCCCACCTCTTATCTCCCAGACAAAATCTATTTTTATCTTATCAATGGGATTTTCATAACATTTCCTTTTTTTTTTTTTTTGAGTCAGTTGGAATTAAGTGACTTTCCCAAGGTCACCCAACTAGGAGGTATCTGAGGTCATATTTGAACTCAGGTCCTCCTGACTCTAGCTAGGGCTGGAGCTCTTTCCACTGTACCCCCTATAACATTTCTTATATGCCTCCTTTGTCACTGCTACAGCCCTGGTGTAGCCCCTCTTCGCTTCATGACTGGGCTCCTAGTTATAGTATACTCCACTGGTTGGTCTCATTACCTGGATTCTCTACTTACTCCATTGAACTATCAAAGTGATCTGCCTAAAGCACAAGTCTGATATTGTTACCACCCCCTCTCTCTCAATAAACCAGTAAAATCCAATGGCTCTCTACAACCTGCAGATTTAAATATAAAATTCTCTGCTTGTCTTTTAAAGTTTCCCCTCAACTGACCTCTTCCAACAGTTTCTTATACTGCATTTTACTCCCCTGCATATACTCTGTGATTCAATGACACTGACCACCCTGCTTTTCTTTGTACAAGCCACTCTGTGGCATCTCTGTGCATCTCCACTCTCTGTCACCAATGTCTAAGATGCTCTCCCTCCTCATCTCTGACTCTTGGCTTAACTGGTTTTCTTTGAGTTTCTGCTAACATTCCCCACTCTGCACGAATTCTTTCTCAGTCGCTCTTAATGCTGGTGCCTTCCTTCTGAGATTACCTCCAATTTAACCTGCATATATCTTATTTGTACTTAGTTATTTGAATGTGAGCTCCTTTAATTCAGACTATTTTTGACTTTCTTTGCATCTCTAGTGCCTGGCACATGGTAAACACTGAATACTGCTTGCTGCCTTGACATAACTAAGTAGATTTTTTCCCATTATTTCCTTTTGTTTCTCATATTATTTCTTTTAATCCTCAAATTTCCCTATTATTTCACAGCCTCTTTTCCCTCTCCACCCTCAAAATCATGAGAGGAAAGTACAAAAAATAATAAAGATATGCCAAAAGTTCACCTTTTTCCCTCATTTGCTATTCCATTTCTCTGAATGTGGAAAAATCAGAGGAAGTATGGACTAAATAAGATAGTGTGGTAAAGTAGAATGACTTGGATCTGGGGTTGGAAGACTTGGGTATGAATTCCAGCTCTGATATTTATTACCTGTGTGACCTTGGGCAAACCAATTAATCTTATTTTATCCTCAAGGGAGATCTGTAGGATTGAGTATATATAAAGTTTAGTAAGGAAAGATCATAGGAACAAATTGGAAATGGAAGTAAAGAAAGTCAGAATACTTCTGGCACATTTCCTCAGAAGATTAAAAAAGAAAGTGCATTAGGAGCCCATTGAACATTTCACAAGACTTTCTTTTGTTAAATAGATTTTTTTTAAAGAATAAGGCTTAGTTTCCTCAGGCTCTGTGGCATAGCTCTCTTCAGAGATTTTCAATCTTTTCTTCTGGATACTTCTTTGTTTTGTTTTGTTTGCACAATTTGTAGCTTTGTGGTAAATAAGCTTCGCTATAGATTACTTTTTTTTCTATAAGAAATTGCCTTTGATCTTGGCCATCAAATAGGTGAGATGCTGGAAGAAGCTAAAAAGCTCACATAAATTGGGAAGGAAAAAAATCAGAGGATATGTTCCTTCATCTTTGGAAAGGTCCCAGAGGGCGCTCCAAGTTTAAACTTAATGGCCATCTATTATTACAAACCCAATAGAAAAGGAATGAGTTTCTACTGAATTCTATCACTTCACTGACATGCTTCATTTTTGAAATCCTGTATGGAATAGAGTGGATATTTTCAACATAAGAATACATATTACTTAGCACTAGGCACCTCATAAACACTCACATGTTTGTTAGCCAATTAACAATATTAAAGTATGGAGGCCAACATACTGATATAAAAAAAAAAACAACAATAGGCTATCCAAAAAAAGATTTATCTTTGAATTTGGAACATGGAGAGGTAAACCCACAGACACACTCATTCTGAAACACATGCTTAATTGGACGTCCTCCCATTAAATTCTTTTATGTCTAGTCCTGACTACCATATAGTCTGGCCAAGGCAAGTCCTTGCTGGTGTAATATTGGCTTGGCCACAAGAAGTACACTCGCTATTAATGAGAGCCTCTTAAAGTTTTCATAAGCAGAACTGGAGAAGAGTGATCAGAGCTTAAAAATGGGAGAATATTGGTTATCTTCCAGCAGTGGTCCTTCACCTCGAGTCATTGAACTGCATTTTAAAATTATTTTGAAAACTGAATTTCAATGTAATCTATAATTCTATGTATTTTACCTTATTCATTTAGAAACATTCTGAAAAAGAAGTCATAGGCTTCACCAGACTGCAAAAGGTGTCCAAAATGTTATGAACCTTGGTCTTAAGGGAAAAGAAGAAGTCAGATTATTTCCATAATGTTCCATTTTAAAGCTGTACTATTTGATTTTTTGAGCCTAGAGGCCACTTTTTAACATCAAAAAATTTCATGAATTCCCCCTGCCATATGATAGTAGTTTTAAAGTTAATATCCATTGATTAAGGAAAAACATAATGACAAAGGGTTACAATGAATTCAGTAACACTTAAAAATGAATTTGTATTTTATAAACTACAATAACACCTAGCTATAGCACTTGGGGCACCCTATCACATACCAAAGCATTATAGTTCATATTGACATAAATGTTAAAAGGTTTGCAAAAGTATAATATATGATAAATATGCATATATTATATTATCCTACTTGATCCTCATGACAGCCCTATGAGGTATTGTATTATTATCTTCATTTTACCCAAGAAGACTCTGCAACTGAGAGGTTAAATACCATATCTAAAATCACATAGCTAGTATGCATTGAAGACAGAATTCTAATTCAGATCCTTTTTAAAATTTTATTTTTTTTAATTAACAAGCTCCAAAACCACCAATATTTAAGGGAGTAATCAATAAAATTCTAGCCTGGAACCTCCCTCTAAGGAGAGCAGAGGGGCCACTGGCTCCAACTTCCTGCTTCCCATCCTGGCAGAAATGAAAGTTTCCCTTGAAGACAGGTGGGGCAAAAGAGGCTACAGGCATCTATTCTGCCTCCCTTTGAGTTATGCAAAGACACCCCAATTCTCAGGAGAGAGGACAACCCCCTGCTACATGTAAGGAGATAAGCCTTGCAACAAGTGGATCTCATACAAGTGGGGTCCCATCATTTTACACATATACCCACACAAGTTGTATGATAGACAGACAGATAGATAGAATATATGGGTATATACATATAACAGCTACGAAACAATCTTAGCTTTTGAACTGTAATATAGCCAACACAAGAACTCATTATTTCCCTCATACCTAAATTTGAAAAAAAAAAAGTGATATAGGTATGTGATGAAAATAAGTGATAACCTTATTCTATAGAAAGTATACTTCTTAGAGATTTTTGTAAAAGTCCATGACATCTAAGGATACACAATCTATAGGCTGTTATCCTTTGTATTATGGTGAAAAAAGGGGAGAAGGGAGCATAACTCTAGGGTTTCTTTTCTTCATAGCCTTAGGTTTTCTTGAGTAAATAAAGTACAAGCTATATTTTCCTAGTCCTGAAGTTGTCCCATAGCAGTAAGTTAAAATGTTCAGATAAATCTTTGAACAAAAATAACCTGATTCCTAGTGACCTGCAAGAAGTAAATCATTTTCTTAAGTGTTTACTTAAAACATTTAATGTTAAAATCATTTATTATATATTCTATGAACCTGCATATAATCTAAATTGCATATGTAAAAATATAAAGTATCAGTTAGTTGCAATAGGAAGTATATTACGTTAATAAAATTATTTATCTGGTTCTGTGCCTTAGAGATATGATGAAGAGTCTGAGGGAAGTTCCCTGGAGCTCCTCCCCAATACTGCTCCAAAGGAGCCACAGTTTCATAGTTGAAGTTACCATGTTTTCTATAGCTACTTTTAAAAAGCCTAATGTTCAATTTCTGTTATGATCCTTATTCTAAAGATTATTGTGTTTAAGTCTTACATAACTTAGTCATTTATAAGTACAGATTCTTCAAATAGGCTAGTTAATTAAAACTAATTACCATCAGGAAGATAACAGTTCATTTTTCTTAGGTTTGATTCATCTATTATCTTCAATCTGTTCCATTTCGCTGTGCTTTTTTAGGCAAGGAATGGCCTCGCATCTTCTTTTACTATTCTTTTATAATTTAAATTACCATGTCATAGTTTAATTTGTATGCTTATCAATAATTTAGAGCAAATTAAAATACTATGCTAGTCTAAATATAGGTCCTTTTGGAATATGAAGTCCAATACTACACTGGATCTGTGAGCTCATTGATGTGGGTTCCCTCCACAGAGATCACCACGTCCATGCCAAGCTAATGTGTTGGACTCTTGTCCATGTCCTCTAAAAATACAACATAAATTGCCATTCCACTGTGCTTCCTCTGGCACAATGGCATTGTACTAGTATGGCACTGAAAGTATACCAATGAAGTATGTCAGGATACTTATTAGTTATCCCTTACTCTCAGTATATGACATCCTTCTATCTTCTTTTCCAGTTATTCATCTTTCTGATTACATCCTTTGTACTTGTTCTCTTGTATCATTTGTAATAGGTCACATCCTACCATGTGTACAGACTCCATTGCACTTTGGATCATCCTGCACTTTGTTTATTCTGAGACTGTGAGATTCCATTACTCACAGGCATATAATGTCACGAGAAGAACATTGGTGTTTTTAAAAAAGATGAACCTTTATTTAAGTCTAAGAAACTTGGGGTCATTAAAAAAACCTGAATAGTTTTCCCAAAGGCAATCCAGGTACTTTCCTCCTCCTGCTCAATGTGGTCCCAGATCACTGTCTACCTGGATTGTCTGTTCTAGATATATGGATGGATGGATGAACTCTGTAGGCTGTCCATTCAACTGTATGTTGTGTTATAAACAATAGGCACTGCTCAGATACTTTGAAAAAATAATTATAGATCTCATTTAGAAGACTGCAATGTTTGGTGGTTTTATGCAGAAGCATGATTCCATCTAAAAATTTTGTTGTCAGGTTGTTTCAGTCCTGTCTAAATCTCCATGACCCCATTTGGAGTTTTCTTGGCAAAGATACTGGAGTGGTTTGTCATTTCCTCTTCTAGCTCATTTTACAAATGAAGAAACTGAAGCAAACAGGGTTAAGTGACCTACTTGCCTAGGGTCACAAGCTAGTAAGTATCTGAGCCCAGGTTTGACCTCAAGAAGAGGAGTCTTCCTGACCTTAGGCCAACTATTCTATCTACTGCACCACCTAGATGCTTGTACCAGTATGCTCCCAGACGTACAGTGGGAGGGCTACTATCACAGGTTCTTAAATCTGCATTTATGAAAGGATCAACAATCACTTGAATTACAGTCAACATACAGAAAAACACAGGCAGAAAGACAAAGACCAGTGGACTACTGTCTGAATCAGAGCAGTATTGCTGTATAATTTAAAAACATCCCTGGATCAAGAGCCTTTACATCTCAGCAGTGGAAGGGAAGGGTGTCTGAACATACGACCACTCGGAGTCTCAACAGGGAATTACAAGATCCTTCTCATAAGCGAACCCCCAAAGGAAAATACTAACCTCCCAGTATATATAACGAAGACTTGGCTTCTAATTGACTCAGTCAGCCAGCAAGAAGCCTAAATGACTCAGCACAGCTGTGAACTATCAGGACTCCAAGGGGACTGAACCCTCAGGTGCTCACAATCTAGCCTGAATCTGAAAACAACTCCAAACAAACAAATCCCACCCCGCTTGCTGCCACAAGGCCATCAGCAAATTGATAGATCTAGAGAACTTTATCATGTATTGGGAATTCCTCTTCCATTTGGACTTTTTGTTGAATAGTTTTGAGGTGGTAGCAAATAGTTTTAGTGAGCAGATGCCTCCCTGTTTGATGCTTCACCTTATATGAATAATGGACTATGATTAAGTGAAATTATCTCTGTTGTTATACTTTGTAGAGAGTCTTGTATGACTTTGATATATTCCCAGAAGGTACTTTATTGAAAAGGAAGATTTTAGAAGGATGTTTGCTCTTCTGTTGTATGATAGTGAACAAATATTAAGCACAGGGAGAAAGACAGGCAGAAATAGACATAGGTGGGACAATAGGCATATGGGTTTGCAGGTAATAATATTCTGTTGGTCACCTTTTGGGAGGTTAATGATGTTCAATTTTTTTTCTACTCTAGTATTTTTTCCTTTTTTTCCTAATAACTTGAGAATTGATGTCTTAATATTTCCAAATGGACCTCTTTTTTATATATCTGATCTATTCTGGCTACTTTTCTTATGTGTGAGTATGTATATACATACATACATACACACACACATAAACACACATATATATTTTTCATTTCTACTTCTTTATCAGCATATCTGGGATTGTGATGTTAGAGTTCAACTGTAGTGGTTCTGTTATACTTGAATGCTGAAAAGATATTCTTAATTTTTTTATAGATTATTTTTCTATTTTTATCTGTTTGTTGCCTTGGTTTATCCTAAATGCCTTTTGAATTACTTTGCTTAAGTTAAGATCTCTCAGCAATCATTTCTTAAGGGTGCCTTTCTGTCCGTGTTTTCTTGATGAATTATGAAGTAATATCATCCATAAAATTCCACCATCCTTCTCTGTAAGATTTTTCAAAGTTTATATTCTAAACCAGTGTTGTCTTTGACTGTCATGTTTCTCCACTTAGCAAGGATATCAATTATTTGACAAATGAAACAGTTTATGAAATCTTATGTTGTCTTCCCTATGTCACCTGATTTATGTCAGTTATACTTCAAAAGAAATTGTTTGAAGAGGTGTTTATGTCTGTTTCTCCATTTTTGGCACCAACAGTTTACTTAAATAGGTTAAGTTAAAGTTGTTTTAATTGCATGCCATATTTTTGCAATTTTATTCTTTCTTTAAGTGCTTTAAAATTTTAATCTTTGTCCTAATGGCAGTGGGCTAACTGTACACAGAAAGCAGATCATAAAATAAATATTCAAATCAGGGGATATTAGTAATTTCCTCTCTATTAAAATATAATGCTTTTCTTTTTTGTATTTTTACTTAGTATTGAACATGTCTAGTAATTCTTGATTCTTTTATCTAAAAAAATTAATTTTTTAAGTCTTTGGCTTTTCCTGTTTTTTTAATCATAAACCATTTTTTCAAACATATTTTTCACTGTTCTTCTCTAGGCAAATCTTTGCATTCAAGTCACTGAGTATGAAAGTACACATTGATTTAATTTAGAGGAGCTTATCAAGTTCATAGTAGAATCCTATTTCCTCAGTCTTTGCCACAGACTATTGATGTGCAAGCTACAATTATTTTTGTAATGGTCTTTTTGCACATGATTTTTATAACAGTGTGACAGTGGAAAAATAACTAGTCATGGAGTCAGAGAGATCTAATTTCAAGTTCTACCCTTAAAACATAGAAATTATATGACTCTGGGCAAGGATTTCACTTCAGATTGCTCTAAAAATTTAAGTTGCAGAGAAGGTTCCAACCTTCACTGAAGAGGCCATTTTCTCACCTGGGACAAATGAAAATGCAAGTTCAGTGTTTATGCCTTTCCTGATCATCACAAGGCAACACAAGATGACCAAATGTCTCAAGATAATGTTCCTTGATTGTAAGCTCCTTGAGAGACTGTTTTTTGCCTCTTTTTGTATCCCTAGCACTTAGCACAGTGCCTAGAACATAGGTGATGCTTAATAAATGCTTGTTGATTGATTGGATTCACAATAAAATCAGCTATTTCAACTCTTTTTTTTTGTGTCTCTCCAAAAAATAAATCTGTCAGTTATACTTCCATTTAGTCACAACTTTCCTTTATCTCTTAGTTTCACTTACAATGTAAAGATGTAGGGGCAGAGTCAAAATGGCAGAGTAGGACAGAACTGTCAAAGCTCTCCACCCAGAGCCCATAAAATATCTGTAAAAAATGACTCTAAACAAATTCTAGAACAGCAGAAGCCACAAAACAACAGTGAAAGAGATTTCCAGCCCAAGATAGTCTCTAAAGCCAACAGGAAAGCTCTATCACACCAGCTCAGAGCAGAGCGCAGCCCAGCCTTGACTACACGGAGGCAGGGACAGGACTAGAGCAGGCCTCAGGGCGTGAAATCATGGATAGTAGCTGTGGTTCCCAGATTTCTCAACCCACAAATGCCAAAGACAGCTTCAAAGGTCACTAAGAAAGCTCTTTCACCTGGGTGAGAAGGGAGCCCAGTCTGGCCTCACCCCTGGCCCCAGAGTGGGAGCAGCCACTGGAGCAGTAGTGTTCATTTTTGGAGGTCTTGGCCTAATGACCCTGGGGGATTCAAGCAGTTGATCTGGGTCTCCTTCCTGAGGCAAGGAGGAGCACTGGAATAGTGGAGCTGGTGGAGGCTCTAGAGAGGGAATCCTGCTCACAGACCAGAGCACAGACCAGGAGAGGAGTTAAATTCCTCTCCGTGATTATGCCACCTTCTAGGAACTGAGAACTTACAGGCCCCTAAAGTATACCCTCCACTTGACAAAGGACTCAAAAGGCAAGTAACTGGCTGAGAAAATGACCAAAAAAAAGGGAAAAAATAAGACTATAGAAAGTTACTTTCTTGGTGAACAAGTATTTTCTTCCATCCTTTCAGATGAGGAAGAACAAAGTACACCATCAGAGGAAGACATCAAAGTCAAGGCTTCTACATCCAAAACCTCCAATAAATATGCAATGGTCTCAGGCCATGGAAGAACTCAAAAAGGATTTTGAAAATCAAGTAAGAGAGATGGAGGAAAAATTGGGAAGAAAATGAGAGCAATGCAAGAAAATCATGAAGAGCAAGTCAACAGCTTGCTAAAGGAGACCCCCAAAATGCTGAAGAAAATAATGCCTTTAAAAATAGGCTAACCCAAATGGCAAAAAAAGTCCAAAAATCCAATGAGGATAAGAATGCTTTAAAAAGCAGAATGGGCCAAATGGAAAAGGAGGTTCAAAAGCTCACTGAATAAAATAGTTCTTTAAAAATTAGAAAAGAGCAAATGGAAGCTAACGACTTCATGAGAAACCAAGAAATTACAAAACAAAACCAAAAGAATGAAAATATAGAAGACAATATGAGATGTCTCATTAAAAAAATAACTGGCTTGGAAAATACATCCAGGAGAGATAATTTAAAAATTATTGGTCTACTTGAAAACGATTATCAAAAAAAGAGCCTTGACATCATCTTTTGAGAAATTATCAAAGAAAACTGCCCTGATGTTTTAGAACCAGAGGGTAAAATAGAAATTGAAAGAATTCACCAATCAATTCCTGAAAGACATCTCAAAAGGAAAACTCCTAGGAATATTGTAGTCAAATTCCAGAGTTCCTAGGTCAAGGAGAAAATATTACAAGTAGCCAGAAAGAAACCATTTGAATATTGTGGAAACACAATCAGAATAACACAGAATTTAGCAACTTCTACACTAAGGGATCAAAGGTCTTGGAGTTTGATATTCCAGAGGTCAAAGGAGATAGGATTAAAACCAAGAATCACCTACCCAGCACAACTAAGTATATATTTCAAGGGAAAAAATGGAATTTCAATGAAATAGAGGACTTCCAAGCATTCTTGTTGAAAAGACCATACCTGAATTGGAAATTTGACTTTCAAATATAAGAATCAAGAGAAACATGAAAAGCTGAACAGGAAATGAGTTAAGGAACTCATTAAAGTTGAGCTGTTTCTATTCCTACATGGCAAAATATTATTTGTAACTCATGAGACCTTTTTCAGTATTAAGGTAGTTAGAGGGAATATATATATATTTAGGTGGGTATGGGTATGTGTGCATGTGTATATTATATATGTGGAGGTATGTATATGTACATAAGTATATGTGTGTATATGTATTATATACATATATATGTATATGTGTACAAATATTGTATGTGTGTATATATAGACAGAGGGCACAGGGTAAGCTGAATATGAAGGGAGAATACCTAAAAAAAAATAAAATTTACTGTTGAATGGAAAATACTAGGAGTAAAAGAAAAGGAGAGATAGAATATAGCAAATCATGTCATATAAAAGAGGGAAAAAAGAGCTTTTACAATGGAGGGGAAGAGGGAGAGAAATGAAAGGAAATAATTGAGCCTTACTCTCATGGGATTTGCCTTAAGGCGGAATAACACACACTCAATTGGATATGGAAATCTATTTTACCCTGAAGTAAGACAAGGGGGAAAGGGATAAGAGAGGGAAGATAACAAAAGGGACAGCAAACTGGGGAAAGGGATAATCAGAAGCAAACATTACTGTGGGAGGACAGATCAAGGGAGAGAATGGAATAAACGAAGCGCAGGACAGGACAGAGGGAAATATGACTAGTCTTTTACTACATAACTATTATTGAAGTATTTTGCATTGTTACACACATATGACCTATATTGAATTGCTTGTTTTCTCAGTGAGGGTGGGTAGGGAGGGAGGGAGAGAATATGGAACTCAAAACTATAAGAATGAATGTTAAGAATTATTTTAACATTCAACTGGAAATTAAGCTATACAGGCAATGGAGTATGAGAAATCAACTCTGTCCTACAGGAAAATAGAAGGGAAGAGGGATGGAAGAAGGGTGTATAATAGAAGGAAGGACAGACTCAAGGAAGGGGTGGAGGGGGTGCATGCTGTCCTGAGGTGAGGGCTGGGGAGAGATAGGGAGAAAATTTTGAATTCAAATTCTTGTGGAATTGAATGTTAAGAATTGAAAATAAATAAATTATATAATAAAAAAATATATAAAGATGTATATGTAAGTACAGTGATATTTATTGTAGCCACATATTACTAGTCACCAAACAAGGAATTTACATTTAGACAGGACCAAGAGGCAAGTTAATGTTTATTGATAGCCTAAAGTATCTAAGAAAATTTTCATGATATATAGGTGTGAGACTTCTGTCTTTTCTTTGCATTCTCACCATACCCCTTGTTTTACTTCTTGCATCACATTGACACATCTATCCTTTGAAATTCCATGACTACCTCCATGGTAGATGAAGCTTGTGACTATAAACTCTGCTTCTAAACTAGGAGCTCTTCTAGAAGGGGCAGAAAAGAGAATGTAATTAAAAGTAATTACCCCATATTAACCTGAGAATCTCAAAGTTGCTAGGGAACTTCCTCTCCCAGGCCAGTACCCACTTCCTCCCTCAAATAGTCAATAAGCACATAAAAATTCTGAGGAACACAGATGTGAAGTTACTTGGTCAAGATCACACAGCTGGTAAGTGGCAGAGGCAGGATGTGGACCCAGATCCTCCTGACTCTAAACCACAGTACCTTTATGCAAATTTACTGTACAAAAAATGCATTTACTACAAAAGGTTTTTTTTATGTCTTGCAATTCAAACAAAGATGTCTTATTTCTCGTCATTATCATCTCTGTCTTCATCTGCACCACTTTCTCCATCATTCTCTAGCAGTAATAGGAGACATGACAATCAGCTTTTCATTTTGGGGAAAAAAAAGTGTCCCTCATAGTCAGTAATACACCATGGAGAGACTGACAGTAGAGAAAATAAAATACTCAAAAGCATTATCATTTCAATTGTACCTGTCTCCTGATCAGAAGAAGCTAAGTGCTTTTCTATTTATTTGCTGTTAATTTCTTTAATGCTTTTTATCATTTTATTAGCAGAAGCCTGATGTTTTCAAGGTAATTTCTGTTCTCAAAAATATGGAAGTTCATTCAAGTCGCAAGTAAGATAAGTGGATATTTGAGAGAAATTGTATTTTATAGTTCTGAAGGTTAGTTCTCTAATTTTTCTGCCTATAGCTCTGTAACTTGATCATTTTAGGTATTTTTTACATTAAATAATTTTCTACTGGCTTTTGTTGCATTAAGCTATTGCTCATCAGTCAGTCAAGTCAACAAGAATTTATTAAGAACTGAAGCACTGTGCTAGTGTCATTTTCACATTCAAGACACATTTGGACTTTATGCTGTTATTTCTTCAACTTTTTTTCATACTCAATCAGAAATTGTATGTAAAAATTAACCAAGGTCATATCTTTTATGGCCACAACTAAAAGGATGGGGGAACTCATTAAGGAACAATAATCAGATGTAAGGATGGGATAGATGCTGATATGGATTCAGGTGGCAATTATAGTACATGTGGATATTACCTGAAAAAATAATAATAATAGCGTTTCCTGTACCAGTGAGGGATATGAACTGAACCCTCATTCCCAAATGAGTGATACTTCAGTTATTTCTACAGTCATATATATACTAACTTCTTAACAACCACAATAGCAGTATTTTAAAATTGGCTGTTCCAAATGTTCTCTTTTCCCCTTCATTTCTCACCCTGTCTCTTTATTTTTATTTTACAGAAAAAATAGAAGCCATTTACCATGAGCTCCCTCTTCTCCCCTTTTCTCCATCTCAAAACTCCTTGACATCAACCTCCATTTTCTTCTCCTTTACTCCAGACTATGATAAAGTGGTGGCAATTTTGACCAAAGTCAACCCCTCTCCCTGTAATCTTGATTCAATCTTCTCTCCCTATTTTGTTCCCCATGATCACCCTCTCTCCTTAAAGCTTATTTCTATCTACTGGATTCTCCCTACCACTTACAAATATACTCAAGTCTCCCTGACCAAAAACCTATTTGTCCTTATCACCCTCTTAAACTATCTTCCTATCTCTCCTTTCTTTCACAGTTAAACTCTAAGAAAAAAAAATATGCATCATTTTCTCCATTCCCTCTTCCACGATTCACTTCTCAAATATTGTAAAACAATCTGGCTTCTGACCTCATTACTCAACCAAAGTTACTCTTCAAAATTCACAATGATGTCTTAATTGCCAAATCCAATGGTCTTTTCGTTGGTGCAATATTTGATAGTGTTTAACCACCTCCTCCTGGGTAGTCATTTTCCCCTGGATGTTCATGACACATCCTCTCCTGATTGTATGTGCACCTGTCTATTACTTCTCAGTCTTTTTTGTTGAGTTACCTCCTACTATCACCACCCACGTATGCATGGGGAAGCCATAGGACTCTATCCTAGATCCTCTTTTTCTTTTTCTACATTCTCATTAGCTCCCATGATTTCAAAAAACCTTAAGTGCCTCCTTATTGAGGCAGCTGGTGCTTAGTGGATAGAGTGCTGGGGCTGGAGTGAGAATAGAGCTAAATTCTAATCCAGACTCAGACACTTACTGAGTGACCCTGGATAAGTAACATTCCTGTGTTTGGTTGAGTTTCCTTAACTTAAAATGGGGTTAATAATAGCACCTACCTCATAGAGTTGCTAGGATCAAATAATATATTTATTAAAAAGTGCTTAGCATAGTGCTGGGCACATAGTTGGTGTTATATAAATGCTTATATAAATTTCCCCAGGATACCTATAGGTTTGGTCATGTGTATGCGTGTATATGTATGTATGTGTGTGTGTGCTTGTGTGTGTGTAAGGACTCTCATATTCAAGTCAAGTAAACTTCTAGCTGACACAAAATTAATTTTCCTTGGATCCAAAAATTGTTGTTTGGAAAGGAATCAGAATCTGTCAAACACATCAGTTATTCCCTTACACATCCAATTAATGCAGACTTGGATTCTTTCTTGCCTCCTTCCTTTTTGACACTGCTTGATGCACACTCCTGTGTCCAGAGCCTGACCAGTGTGAGTTAGCTCCCTCCTCATCTGGAGCTGAAATGATCCTGTCTGCACCAATGTGGCTCTAGAATTCACAGCCAGCAGCTTCCAGACCCTGGGGGTGGCTGCAAAGCTCACAGGGACACGCTACTCCCTTGTCTTCTTTTGAACCTGTCTCTTCTAATTACTGGAAATTGACCATGGGCTTCAGAGTGTAATCAGAGGAGATAAAAATGTATTACACAGCAATTTCAGTTCATGGCCAGTAACCATGGCAACACGCAGGCAATAAAGCTTAAACTAAGGAATGATCTCCAAGGGCAAGAGTTTTGTCTCGTGAAGCCAGATGTTTGCTGCTGCTTTTCTAGAAATAAATGTGCTTTTTGGTTTTGAAAAGGTTTAAATACCTATTTTATTTTTGAAAATAATATTTTAAACTTTTTTTTGAGTTCCAAATTCTCTCACCCCCACCTCTTCCCCACTCACTAAGAAAGCGGGCAAGATGACATCAATCATACATGTGCAATCATTCAAAACATACTTCCACATTAGCCATATTGCACACATATACACAAAGGAAAATAATAAAGTGAGAAAACTCTACTTCAATTTGCATTCAGAGTTCATTAATTAGTCCTTTGGAATTTTCTTAGATTGTTGCATTAATCAGAGTAGCTAAGTCTTTCACAGTTGATCATCATTACAGTATAGCTGTTACTGTGAACAATGATCTCCTGGTTCTTCTCCCTTCACCTTGAATCAGTTCACAGGTTTTCTGATGTTTTTCTGAAACATCCTCCTTATAGGGCAGTAGTATTCCATCACAACCTTATGAACAACTTGTTCAGCCATTTCCCAACTGATCAGCATCCCCTTGATTTCTAATTCTTTGCCATCACATAAATATCTACTTCAAAGGTAGGGTGATTTGCTTAATTTTGGAAGTGAAATGCCACATGATGCCTCTCCCAGCATCACACACCAAGTTGATTTCATATCTCTGACCATCTTGTTTGTGAAATGTCCTATTTGAGATCTGTATTTCTTCCTATGGATCTGGGAAAGTGAGATGACTTCCTTTACTAAGACCAGACATTCAAATTCCCCAGGTACACACTAGTATCTACTTTTAAGTCTATGGAAAAATCCTCAGGGGCAAAAAGAAATAAAACTGCTATGACATGAGAGGAGAGCTGCTTAGTGAACAGAGTGATATCCTCATCAAGTTTGTACATGCACATTTCCTCCTTTGAGCCCCATCTGATTTATGTATTTATTATAAAGTGCTATACTTTGTTAAAAGTCTCTAGAAGAAGCAAGCAGAACAAATATGTGCAGAATAGAGATCCATAATCTTATGTAAACAGAATTCTGGTATAGTAAAACTGTGATAACCAGTATAAATTATAAATTTTGCAGATTTTCCATAGCAGAATTTTTTTGGTCAAAGATCTACTTCCTAGCCATTCAGAACATTCTTCTTCCATTTCTAGCTAAGGAAATCCTTCCCTTTATTAAAGTTCATGAAAGGTTTGCTGATCATTCTCTCCCCCTATTCAATCTACTGCCTACAAATGATCCTTGAATCTTTCTCAGAATCAAGTTTGGATCTCACCAAGGCACATATCATATTCTAATTTGTTTTACATTTATTTATTACCTTGACAGCCAATTAATGAATCAACAGGCACTTATATGCCCCCATACTGATGGCTGTGAATGTACATACAAAAATGAAACTGTATCGGACATCATGGAGTTATCTTATTATGATAAGAGTATAAGCTGATTTCAGGCAGAAATTGTCTTGTCTCACTTCAGTGTGTCTTATACCTAGTTAAGTGAGTAGAATATTTATTCTGGGACCTATATTTAAATCCATCATTACTTATTGTGACATAAACATAGATCTACTGAACACTAGAATTAATCATTCTGGCTTTACTGTTGTTGCCCTTGCCTCAATAATCTGTTGGATTTGTCCCACAGAGATTACTCACAACTCTATGCTGGTTGATGCAAAGTTTCTGTCCATGTATTATTGTATTATGATGGTTCTGACCAAGATGTGGAGCTGGGAGTCAGTAACTGATAAGGACAACCAAGAGCAACCAGAGGCCCATCACAATCTGATTTCAGATGTTTCAGATAGCTCTAAAGAACAAAATACTCTTAGTTTAAACCATCAGGGGAGTATGAAACCTGCTAGCACTCTGAGAAAACAGACAGAGATTCGGAGGTAAAATGGGATGGGGAGATGCCAAGGGCATGAAGACAGGAAATTGAAGTCAACTTTGAATAGAATTAGACCACCCCATCCAAAGAGTGAGTCAAGGGAATACAGTCTGACTGTGGCATAAATTCCCAATTTAGAAACTAAGGCTGTAGATATGAGTAAAAAGAAGATACTGAAAACTATAAAACAAATTGAGGAAAGAAAATTTAAGAATCATTAGACACCCTAAAAACTACGACCAAACAAAAAACCTAGTTGCTATATTTCAAAAATATTGTAAACATTGGTGTGTAAAGTGTTTGACTTGAGGTTGGGAAGTCTTAAATTCAAATCCTGCCTGAAATACTTAACTTGCTGTGTGACCTGAGTCAAGTTGTTAAACTTCTCTGTAGCTCAGTTTCCTCATCTATAATATGGAGATAATAATTTTATCAACCTCCTAAGGTTTTTGTGAAGATAAAAAGGAGATGCCATTTGTAAAGTGCTTTGTAAACCATAAAGCACTATATGAATGCAAGATTTCATGACAGAAAAAAAATTACAAATGTTGGAGGGGATGTGAAAAAACAGGGACACCAATTCACAATTGGTGGAATTGTAAACTCATCCAACCATTCTGGAGAACAATTGAGAGTTGTAAAGCTCTGCATACCTTCTGACCTAGCAATACCAATACTAGATCTGTATCCCAAAGATATCAAAGGAAAAGAAAAAGGACCCATGGGTTCAAATATATACATGTCAGCTCTTTTGTGGTGGCAAATAATTGGAAATTGAAGGGATGCCCATTAGTTGGAGAATGACTAAAGAAGTTGTTGCACATGATTTTGATGTAATACTAGTGTGTTATAATGACAATGGGGATAGAGTCAGAAAAATCTGGAAAGACTTCCATTAGCTGATGCAAAGTGAAATGAACAGAACCAGGAGAACATTATATGCAGGAACAGCAACATTGAAACAATTATCAACTGTGAAAGACTTACTTTCTTAGTAAAAGACATACCAAAACAATGATTCCTAACATTTCTCAAAGCCATATTATGAAAAATGCTATCCATCTCCAGAGGGAGAAGTGAGGAATTCTAAGTGTAGATCAAAGCTTTCTCCCCCCCAACATGCCTAATATGGAAATATGTTTTGCATGACTTCATATGCATAATCGGTATTTCTTACCTTCTCAGTGGGTGAGAGAGGGAAGACTGGAAGGAAGGACAAAATTTGGAACTCAAAATAAAAATAAAAAATAACTAGACGTAGGTGAAGACTTTATTATGTTTCAGAAGATTTTTTTTAATAGAATGTTAGAAATCATGATCTCAGATAAGGCAAGAATAAACATAGACATGATAAAAAGAAACGTTATTATGCAAAGCACCATGGACAATGAAAAACTATCAATTCTTATATGCATGCATTGGATGGCATAGTATCTGAGTACTCAAGGGAAAACTTAATCAAATTACCATGAGAAATAGACAGCAAAACTGTAAGAGTTGGAAATTCCAATGTACCTCTTTCTACCCTAGGTAAATCTAATGAAAAATAAATAAGAAATAAATTAAAGAACTGAATATAATTTTGAAAAGGATATAACAGATCACAAAAAGTTATTATTATTTCATAATAGTACAGTACAAAACCTGACCATTAGATAAAGCAAAAATCCCTCAAAAATAAATTTAGGAAATCAGAACTATTAAATAAATTCTTACTGATTTCTAAGCAATAACAATTAGAATCAATAAATGATTTTTTGAAGGGATTGGTTTCCTTTTTTTTTTTTTTGGTCATTTGTTTTTTTTTTTTTTAAATTAAATTATTTTATTTGTTTTCCGTGTTCTACAGTCACTATCATATATCTTAGATTATTCTCCTCCTCCTCTCCTTTCCCCCCTCCCTCCCTAGTCCCTCCCTAATACCATATATAATTTTATATAGGTTCTGCACATACATTCCTATTAAATACATTTTTACCTTAGTCATGTTGCATAGAAGAATTAAAATGAATGGGAGAAATCATAAAACAAAACAAAATATAATACAAAAGAAAATGGTCTGCTTCATTCTGCATTTGAATTCCATAATTCTTTCTCTGGATTTGGAAGGCATTTTGCCTCAAGAGTCCATTGGATCAATAAATGATTTTTGAAGATTGAATTCAAGCTTAATTAGAGACTCAATCATCTAAAGAATTGGTGAGACAAAAAATCAAGTCCTAGAAACAATATATAATTGCATCAAAAGATGTCAATGATAATACATTCTAAAATGTTTGAGATTCAATCAAAGCATCCTTTATGGGAAATTTACATATCTAAATACTTTGAGACAGAGAACAGAGAGAGAGAGAGAGAGAGAATAGATTAATAAATTGGACATGTAACTAAAAAAATGATGAAAACAAATTTAAAAACAAAATATCAAAAGTTAAGGGAAAAGATGGACAAATTAAAAATAAAAACTCATTAAAATGATAAAAGTAGATTTCTACAAAACATAACTAAATGAATAAATCATTAATCTGATTTTTAAAAGAAGAATAAATTGCCAATACCAAATTTCAAAAAGAAATTCACAATATCTGAAGTAGAAATTAAGGGATTACTAAAAACTGTTTTGTGCAATTATATGCCAAAATTGATAACAAATGAAATGGATGAATAAAACAAAATAAAAATTAAATCTCTAGATTAAGAAACTGACCATTAAAATTATCTAGTCTCAAGAAATGAAATTGAGCAAGTCACAGATTAACTCTCAAAGGAGGGAGAAACAGGACCAGATGGTTTTACAAGCTAATTCTATCAAAACATTCAAAGAACAATTAATTCCAATCTTATATAAACTATTTTCAAAAATTAAGTAAAGAAAGGATCTTACCAAATTCCTCCTATGAAACAAATATGGACTTGATACCTAAACCAGGGAGAAAATGAAAGCAATTTTTCAATATCCCTAATGAATATCACCACAAAGATATCAGATAAAATGCTAGCCAAGGACGTTACAACAACATAATAAAATGATTAGACACTATTACTTGTTTGAATGTATATCAGTGATGCAGGAGTTTACTCAATAATAAAAAAAACTATAAATATAAAAGATCATATTAATAATGACAATAAAAAGTACCTAACAATAAAGGTGACTAGAATCTTTTGACAAAATACAACATTCAATTATATTTAAAGAAAAACTTCAAAAACAGAGGAATAAATGGACCTTTCCTTAATATGATAAATAGTATATGTCACTCTAAAGCCAACAGCCAACATTATGCATAAGAGAATAAACAAACAAATGAATGAATAAAATCAGAAGGCAAAGATGTCCATTATCACTGCTTTTATTGGATATAATTCTAGAAATTTTAGCTTTTACAATAAAACAAGAAAAAGAAACTAAAGGAACAAGCATAGGCAAAGAAGAAACAAAATTATTACTTTCTAAGTTAACATAGACTACTCAGAGACTATTAAAGATTAGCTGTTATAATTAATAATTTAGCAAAGTTTCAGGACATAAAATAAACCAACATACATCATCAAAAAGTTTTTATCTTAACAACAAAACTCAGCAAGAAAAGATAGGAAGAGAAATTTCATTCAAAATTATCATGGACCATATAGAAAATATTTGGTACCTCACCTAAAAAGAAACACACAAGAATTACATTAAATGCTCTTCAAAACTAAAGGCAAATGTAAATAATTGGAGAGATATTTACTGCTCATACCTGTATAATATCAATGTAATAAAAATGATAATATGACCTTAATTAACTTACTTATTCAGTGCCATTCCAATTAAACTACCAAAGGATTACCAAGGGGAAAAATCCCGCAAAATTCTTTTAGAAGAACACCTGACAGGAGATGGCCCAGAGGTGTGGAACTACACATGGTCATTGTTTGGATGCATTTTGCTTCACTATAATTATTTATTTAGGGAGAAATTTTTTTTTTTAAGTTTGATAGGGAGAATGGGGAGTTGAGAGCAAGAGTAGTATCTGTGATATCTCCCAAAGAATGAAAACTGAGAGGAATGATTTTTTCTTTCTTATGTTAATAAGCAATTATTAATTGACATTAAAGTTTTCCCTTTCTATTTCCTCATTCAGAAATAAATAGGTTATTCAGGCAGTCTCTGAAGGACATTGGTAATAGAAGAGATTGCCTAAATCCTCAGGGTACATGCTTTTTGATCTTCAGTGGGACCCCACCCAACTAGAAAATCTAACCCCCAGAATCCAGTCTGAGTGAGATCTTGAGCTTAGAAAATAAGCCTTTGTCTTTGCAGCTTTCCATTAGAATTCAGGGTGGCCCAGTTCAGAAAAGGGATAACCAGGCAGCTTGGTCTGAGTAAAGATGGACTCTTTTGTCCAGATTGCTGGTGGTGGCTGAGTCTCATGATTGGTTCATTTCTTAGCAGGAGGAGATGAAGACTTTGCCTAACTCCTCACTAATATGTCCACCCCCTTGTTGATTGTTAACTAATCAGTGTTGATTTCCATTCTCAAAAACATCCCATTTTTCAAATCTATTCAATATTCTTCAGGGTGTATGTGGGGCAGGGGAGCTTTTTGTTTACAAGAGAAAGCCAAATTACCATAATTTTATGATCTGCTATCCATAATTAATAAAATTGATTATTAAATGTCCACAAACTATGTGTCTAAACCTTGTCACAGAACAAAGGAGTGGAAATATATAATTTTTTAGAATTTAGAGAAGAGAATAAAAGGAAGTTCTGAGGAAACATAGAAAAGTAGGACAACTTTGAAACTATCAAATTGGCTATATTTTTAAAAGCTATATGGAATAGAGGTTTGTGGTTTCATGTACAATCCTTTATTTTGTTGTTGTTGTTGTTGTCCGTATATACAAATGTTCCTGTGTTTGGGGTTGTTTTTTTTTTTTGCTTTGTCAAGTGTAGCAGTGGTATCAAACTCAAAAAGAAATGGGGGGAGAGGTAGAACTAAGATAAAGGCCTTGAATTCTACCCTAAACCCCTCCAAATGCCTTTAAATAAGGACTCTAAATACATTCTAGAGCAGTAGAACCTATAAAAAAATGAAGTGAAATAAATTTCCAGCCCAAGACAACCTGGAAGATGGACAGGAAAGGTCTGTGTACCAAGGTGAAAGAGGAACACAGTCCAGCACAGTAGACTGGGCCCCAGCAAAGCTAGAGCAGGCCCCAGGGTGACAGAATCACAGGCAGCAGGGAGGTTTCCAGACCTCTCGTCCCATAGACACCAAAGACAACAACAGCAGGAAACGTCTTGCATACGTAGGTGAGAGTGGAGTGCAGTCCAGTATAGGCCAGCCCAGCCCAGACCTGCCCCATCAAACCAGGAACAGGCCTTGGTAGTGACTGTATCAGCAGCAGCAGCAGCAGTGGCTCCTTCTGGAGCTCTCAGCCCAAAGATGGTAAGGGGGTCAAACAACGGGTCAGAAGGAGATTACAGGAGTCTTATTGCTAGCGCTGAGGCAAGACTATGTTCCTTTGCCGATACTTGGATCCAGGTCAAAGTCTTGGGTGGCAATCCCAAGGTAAGAAGGAACACTAGTACACCAGAGCTTGCCATAGCAGTAGACAAGGGACCCTCTTGAGAGTTCCAGGGCAGAAAAGAATGCTTGTAGTAACTCACAAACAGAGAACAGAATTGCCCTGATATTCTAGAACCAGGGGGTAAAATAGAAATTGAAAGAATCCACTGATCACCTCCTGAAAGAGATCCCAAAATGAAAACTCCCAGGAATATTACAGCCAAATTCCAGAGTTCCCAGATCAAGGAGAAAATGTAAGCAGCTAGAAAGAAACAATTCAATTATTGTGGAGCTACGGTCAGGATAACACAAGATTTAGCAACTTCTACATTAAAGGACTGGGGGCTTGGAATATGATATTCTGAAGAGCAAAGAAGCTAGGATTACAACCAAGGATCACCTATCCAGCAAAACTAAGTATAATTCTTCAGGGAAAATCAATGAAATAGAAGACTTTCAAGCATTCTTGTGTAAAGACCAGAGCTGATGGAAAATTTGACTTTCGAATATAAGACTCAAGAGAAATAGAAAAAGGTAAACAAGACAGAAAAATCATAAGGGACTTAATAAGCTTAAACTGTTTACATTCCTACATGGGAGGATGATATTTGTAACTCATAAGACCTTTCTCATTATTAGAGTAGTTAGAAGGAGTATTACAGATGGAGGGCATAGGTGTGAGTTGAATATGAAGGGATTATATCCAAAAAATAAAATTAAGGAATGAGGAATATACTAGGAGAAAGGAAGGGAGAGGCAGAATGGGGTAAATTATCTGACATAAAGAAAAAAGGTTTTACAGTGAAGGGAAAAAGGGGAAAGGTGAAGGTGAGTGAGTGAACCTTACTTTCGCTGGAATTGGCTCAAAGAGATAATAATATACACACACAATTGGGTATAGAAATCTATCCACTCTACAGGAAAGTAGAAGAGGAAGGGGATAAGAGAAGGGAGAGGGGTGATAGAAGGGAGGGAAGATTGGGGGAATGAGTAGTCAGAAATAAATCACTTTTGAGGAGGGATAGGGTGAAAGGAGAGAGAAAATAGATAATAAATGGGGGGAGGGAAATAGGTTGGAGGGAACTAAGGTTAGCAATAGTAACTGAAAAAAAAAATTGAAATGTTTCCCTGATAAAGGCCTCATTTCTCAAACATATAGAGAACTGAGTCAAATTTATAAAAATAAGAGCCATCAAAAGATATGATCAGTTTTCAGATGAAGTAATCAAAGCTATTTATAGCCATATGAAAAAAATACTCTAATTCACTGTTGATTTGGAGAAATGCAAATTAAAACAATTCTGAGCTACTACCTCATACCTATTGGATTGGCTAATAGGACAGAGAAGATAAATGACAAATGTGGGTGGGGATTTGGGAAAAATGAGACTTTAGTGCACTTTGGTGGAGTTGTGAACTGATTCAACCATTCTGGAGACAATTTGGAACTATGCCCAAAGGGCTACAAAATCATGCATACCTTTCGACCTAGCAATAACACTACTAGGTCTATATACCAAAAGAGATGAAAAACAAAAAGGAAAAGGACCTATATGTACAAAAATACCTATAGGAGCTCTTTTCTGGGGGTTAAGGACTAGAAGTTGAGGGGAAGCCCATCAATTGGGAAATGGTTGAACAAGTTGTGGTATGTGATTATGATGGAATACTCTTGTAGTATAAGAAAAAATGAGCGGGATGCTCTCAGAAAAACCTGGAAAGACTTGAATGAGCTTATGCAACATGAAATTTACTGGGCACAAAGTAGCACCAACACTGTCAGGTGCCGTGAATGACTTAGCTATTCTTAGTAATACAACAGTCCAATACAACTCTGGTGCACTTATGTTGAAAAATTCTTTCTGTCCCCAGAGAAAGAACTAATGGTGTCTGAATACAGATTGAAGCATAAAAACAAGAAAGAAATTGGGACTACTATACAATATACAAGGATCCCTTCAGGCTGAGCATTGGCTTAGAAAACCACAAATTAACATTATTTGTGTCTTATTGTACTTTTATTTATTTTGTTAAACATTTCTCAAATACATTTTAATCTGGTTCATGCCTCAGAAGCAGGCCTGTTTGAAGGCTCTGAAGTACAAAATAATTTTTTAAAAACCAGCGGCAAATTGATGTGTCTGAAATTAATCCAGACAGCTTGATGTTTTGGGTCCATTTTTCATTTATGTTTTTGTAGTGTTATAATTTGTGACTAAGCATTACAAAATCTCCTTACCTTTTCAGCCTCCAAGCCACTGTGGGTACCATGCCTTATGGTTGGTGTTCACTTCACATCCCATTTGTGTCATTAAATGTCACCTCTGATGCCGTCAGACCCCCTGTAGCTTGTGTAGTTTTTCTTGAACTTCTGAGATAACAACTATAAAAAAAGATAGAAATCATCTGTGAAAAGCAAAAATGTGAGATGCTCCCCATCAGTCCTAATTCTATACTTTCAGTCTGAGAACCAGAACAATGCCTCTAGGGTAGCCATGAATGCTTTGTGAGACTCTTTTGTGGAGGCTTATTTAGCTCATTCCTTCAAACAGCTGGATTTCCTTTCTGAATACAGGATTTATCTTACTAACGATGTCAACATAGGCTATCTTGTAATATTTTCAACACCACCTTTGTTTCCAGTGAGTCAAATTATTTTTAAAGTCTTCAAATGTACATGTGGAATGTGGATTCTTTCCATTTTCTCCCCTAGGAGTTACTAGGGTGTGTGTGTGTGTGTGTGTGTGTGTGTGTGTGTGTGTGTGTGTACAACTCCAATCTACCTCTTCATGGAAGTGGGAGGTATTACACATTGTACATGTTTTTTTTTTTACTTTTTCAAAATATTAATTAATTTCACTGACTTTTTCCCTCTCTTAGAAAATTACTATTTGTCATATGGAATGGCTTTCTGAGAGGGGGAGGGAAATGGATATTGGGGATTATTATGGTGATGTAAGAAAGATTAAAATACCAATAAAATTTTATAAAGAAATAAAAAGGGCAGGGTATTTAAAAAGCTATTATTAAACAATACATGCAAGCACAAGACCTAACCTGTCAAACTTGGAATAGGAAAAGAAGTAAGTCATCTACCTAGCAGCTTTTTTCACTTATTCTTTATCAAGTATGCATATTTCTAGAAGAAAGAAATACCTATATGTGGGATAAGTGCCAATGGGAAGACACTCAAATTTATTTTGTCTTGAGAATTGTTATTGTTCTTTGTGTTTCATTTCCGAAGAGGACCAGTGGCATCACAGGGTGATGCCTTGATTCTCACATGAATTGGCAGAGTTGTGCAAAGTCATCAAACTCGTTCTCTCTTCCAGAGTCATTGAAATCCAGTGGCAAGACAAAAGGCAAGATGACTGACAATGACCTGGGATGCAGAGGATGGCCTTGGTGGTTTCAATGTCTGACCAAGGTTTAAATGCTCCACAGTGCCCGCTTCAATCACCTTCATTGCTCTTGGAACACATTATTCTCATCTACACATTCCACCAGGAGAAACTTCACAAGCTTGGGGTAACTCACCAATGGGTTGGAGGCCAATTAGTCTGCTGAGATGGTTTCACATGGTTATGGTGTATGGGGTGTTCAGGAAGGACTAGCACCTCTGTTGTGAGGGCTGCTCATCCACCTTTGGTGTCCACCTGGCATTCAGCACTAACTTGTGGTTCTAAAAAGTTTTAGTCCTGAGAAATAACAAAGTACTTCTCAGATAAGTCCAATATTGCAGGAAAACAAAAATGAAGTGAATAAGCTCTGAAGAAGCAGGACAGAATCATAGAAACTGAGTCAGAAGGGATTGCTATGTCTAGATAGAGTGTGATCCAAATCCAACCACACTGGAACCAAAATCTCTCCTAGAACATATCCAGCAAGTAATGTCCCAGACTTTTCTTGAAAATCTCCAGTGATATGGGAATATGACATAGCCCCTTTCAGTTCTGGATGGCTCCAACTGTAAGGAAGTATTTCCTTCCATCCTCCTTAGAAGCCAAAACTGGCTTCTTTCAACTTCCCTTTGCTGCTTGTTCGGCCTCATGGTGTTAGGTAGGATAAGTCTGTGCCTCTTCCACATGATAGTCTTCCTAATACTTAGATACATGTTCCATGTCCACCCATGAAAGCCCCACTTAAGTCTTCTCTTCATCTCTATAACCTTCAGACGATCTTCACCTGGAATAAATTCAACACCCATCACCATCCTTAATCAGACAAAAATGAAATGGTCCTTCCTCTGAAAAAATTTACATCCCACTTGAGGAAACAATGTGAATATGGACAAATAAATACAAAATATATACAAAGGAATGGGAGAGGAAGGCAGAGAAATAGGAACAATCAGTGAGGACGGGAGAAGGCCTCATGTAGGACCTGGCACGTGATCTGGCACTGCATGGAATTGGGATTTTGAAAACCAGAGTGCCTATGTTTGATGCCCTCAAGCTTACTTATATCCTTCTAAAACGTGCCTTCCAGAAATAATATGCCAGATATGGCCAAATCAGGGCAGGGTACAATTGCATTATCACCCCATTATTTCTGGGGGTGATCACCCCATTATTTTCCCCATAATGGAAAATTTAAAAAGAGCTCATTTTGGGGGGGGATGCTATTTGGCATTTAAAGACATTTCTACTCTGACTCCAATGGATCTTTCCATATTTAGTCTGGAAATACACTTTAGTGTCTCTTTGTTCCAGCCAAAATGGCCAACTTGATGTTCCCCTCCACACAATATTTCATCTTCATCTGGAATGCTCTCCATCTTCTCCTTCACTCCTTAGCATCCTAAACTCTTTTCTGGGAACAGCCCAAATGCCACCTCCTATAAGAGGACATTCCTGGATTCCCCTAGTCATTAGTGCTCCCCTTTCTCCCTGCTGAGCCTCAAAAATAACTTCATAATTATTTATACTTTTTTCATTAATTTATCAATGTACATGTTGTTCCTTCCCAAAAGAATGCAAACTGTTGAGTTTGCAAGTTGTTTATTTGTTTATCTTTGCATCCCCAGAGCCTACAACAATGTCTGACACAGAAGAGAGCCTGATAAATGCGTGTTGAAATCAATATCATGGCATCAACTTATGTCAAACATACAACTGACTAAACATCTTGACCTTTCTCAGAAAACCTGTCTTGGCACAACTCTGTCTTGTACTTGTTGAGCTGATTTTGTGAAGTGAGTGCAAGATTTCACATTTATTCCTATTAAATTTTAACTTATTAATCAACCAACCAACAGGCTTTTATTGAGTGCAGCTACATCCCCTATTAGTGAGAATAATGAACCCCCTGAAGTAGTCCCATTAGCTGAATCCACACAGGATAGTTCCATTGGGTTGGAATTAATTACATATGTAACATATTTGTAACTTCAAGTATATTATACCTTCAGGGAATTCATTATTCATCTTAATTGGGATCTACTTTGTTTACTATGTGAGACATGCATTAGTGCTAGAAATACAAAACAAAAGGTGAGGAGGGAACAATCTCTGCCATCATAGCTTACATTCTAAATAGGGATATTACATGTCAATGAAAAGGTATAGAAAGGCTATCTACATCTCAGCTCCAGTGGGCTTCTCTGATCTCTCTCCTGCCCTCTGCTTCACTGGTTACTAACCACTGATCTTCTGTTCTGGATTTTCTTTTGGCATCTCTGGACACTTGAAGATAGTAATAATTTGTCGCAGTGTAGCTGACAATTGATTCCTCTCCTCACTGATTTTTGGACCTCTTTTGCCATTTGAATTAGCTTATTTTTAAGGTGTTATTTTCTTCAGCACTTTTGGAGGTCTCCTTGAGCAAGCAATTGACTTGTTTTTTATGACATTCTTGTGTCATTCTCATTTTCCACTTTTTCCTCTACTTCTCTTACTTGATTCTCAAATTTCTTTTTGAAGGAAGATGATTAATGTTGGAGAAGATGTGGGAAAGTTGGAACATTAATTCATTTTTGGTGGAGTTGTGAGCTGATCCAACCATTCTGGAGAGCAGTTTGGAACTATGCCCAAGGAGCTACAAAAATGTGCATACTCTTGGACACAATAATATTGCTTCTAGGACTGTATCCCAAAGAGATGATAAAAATAGGAGAAGGTTCCACATGTCCAAAAATGTTTACAGCAGCTCTTTTTATGGTGGCCAAAAAAGTGGAAATTGATGGAATGTCCATCAATTGGGGAATGGCTGAACAAGTTGTGGTATAAGAATGTAATGGAATACTATTGTGCTATAAGAAATGATGAACAGTCGGACTTCAGAAAAACCTGGAAAGACTTATATGAACTTATATATGCTGAGTGAAATGAGAAGAACCAGGGGAATGTTATACACAGTAACAGCCACAGTATGCAAGGACTATTTCTGATAGACTAAGCCCTTCACAGTAATGCAAGGACTAAAACATCTCTAAAGGACTTGAGGCAAAATGCCATCTACATCCAGAGAAAGAACCATAGAATTGGAATGCTGAATGGAGGAGACTCTTTTCTCTTGTGTTTTGTTTTGTTTTCTCATGGCTTCTCCCATTTGTTTTAATTCTTCTATGCAACACGACTAACGTGAAAATGTGTTTAATAAGCATGTATGTGTAGAACCGATACAAGATTGCATGCCATCTTGGGGAGAGAAGGGAGAGGGAGGGAGGAGAAAAGAAGGGGGAGAAAATTTAAGAGTAATGGAAGTGATTGTTGAAAAGTGAAAGCAAATAAATTAATTAAATTTTTTAAAAATCCGTTTTAAACTCGTCCATGGCTTGAGACAAATTCATATTTTTCTTGGATGCTTTGGATGTAGGAGCTTTGATTTCATTTTCTTCTTGTGTTTGTAAGATTCTATAATCTGATTTTTTCTAGTGTTTGCACATTTCCCCAGCTGATTACTTGACTTTGGAGCTCTTTGTCAAGGTAGTTCTCTGCTTCCAGTGGGGGTGGGGTGTACTGTCCCAGGCTTTAGGTGTTTTGTGCAGTTGTTTTCAGAAATACTTCTAGGGACCTGCAAATTTTCAACTTGTTGAATGATCAAAGGAGAGGTGTTTACTCCTCTCCTGGTCTGTGCTCTGGTCTGTGAGTAACCTCAAGCACTCTTTTCTGCCTTGAACTGTGAGGAGGATTCCCTCTCCACCACTGCTACAAGCTCCACCATGCCAGTACTCCTCCTTGACCCAGTTCCACCACCCAGAACTGAGACCCAGATCCAACCAGGGCAAAGCAAGAGAATCCCATCTCAGCACTGGCAAAGGGATCCCTGCAATCCCCCTCCAATCAGCCGCTTGATCCCCTCCAAAATCTGTGGGCCAAGAGCTCTAGAAACAACCACCTCTGTTGCTGCTACTGCCACTGCTGCTACAACTGCACTGGGGCTGGACAACTGCACTGGGGCTGGACTACTCTACTTTTTCACACAGGTCCAACAAGCTTTTTCCACTGACCTTGTACGTTGTCCTCAGTGTTTGGGGGTCAAGAAATCTGGAAACCACCACAGCTGTCAGTGATTCAGTCCCCCAGGCCTGCTCAGGGTCTGTCTTTGCTGGCATGATAGATGCTTCCTGTCAACCTTCCAGACTGTTTTGGGCTAGAGATTTGCTTCACTCTGTCATTCTACGGGTTCGGCAGTTCTAGAATTTGTTTAGAGTCATTTTTTTTTTTACAGGTATTTGAAGGGGTTTGAGAGAGAGCTCAAGCAAGTTGCTGCTTTTATTCTACCATCTTGGCCATAGCTTACCATTAAGGAAAATAAACAGAGACTAATTGAGAGAAGATTTCCAAGGAAAGACTTCCAACAAGTAATTGTCTTTTGAAAATCTCCAGGGCAAATTTTTTTTTTTTTTTTTTGCCAGAAGAGATTTTAGGGAGTCATCTAGTCCAGAGATTCACAAACTCAATTGTCCTACCACCTCTTATTAAAAAAAAAAAAATTACTTAGCACCCCCTCCAGAAATCTACTTTTTTTAACCCTTTAATGATTTTTTTTGAAATTTGCATCATTTCAAAAAAAATCTTTTTTTTAAATGATGTATTTTAAATTTAATAATTTATTATGAATTTGTGAGGTTTTTCCTGCATTGAAATTTTGAAGACATAATATCACATCATGTAACTGTATAGTATCATATTGCAAACAAGTTATTATACGCACATATTCCTGATGTTGCACGCTGGACTTCTTGACAAAGCATGACATGCTCAGCTGCCAACACTTGCTTGCTAAGACCTGTTGTTGGACTTCACCATTGATGGGTTATAGCTTGCATTTTGTATGCTTATTTGGAAAGCAATATAATCACTATGACTTTAACTCTTTTACATAATAGTTGAAACATGTACAAATGTTTTTTTCAAAATTTTCTTATCTTCTCTTTTTTCCTTATGCTTCCACTGCCTCTTTGTTTTCATTCAATGCGCCTTAAGGGTTACTATTTTTTCCCTGGATCATTCTAGTGCCCCCAGCGGGCAGTATCACCCACTTTGGGAACCTAAGATTCTACTTTAATGCCCTCATTTTATGGATGAAGAAATTGAGGTAGGTTTGGAAATGTTAAGTGATTTACCAGAATTCTTACAGGGTACAAATGGTGAAGGTGAGATTAAAGCCCAGGTCCTTTGACTCAAAAAAAAAAAAAACCCAGTTCCTTTCCAGTGTACAACCCTACCTTGACTGACTCATCATCAGAAGAGTATTTAGAACTTTGTCAAATCAATGAATATCAAGCAAGAGTTCATAGGGTAATCAAGTCCAGGAGCAAAACATAAGTCAGAAAGAGTCCAAAGGAATGGCCCAGGGTTCTAGAAGTCAATGCAGAAGAAATCAAAAACACAAACTACTAGATGAAGGTGAGTAGTTCATGTGTCTCACATAAATCCTCATCCCAAGGGACTTAAGTTAGAGATTGGGAGATTCTCTTTGCTTCACTATACCAACTGCAGACCCAGATGCATCACGGCTCCAAAGGGAGATCTATGAACAACAGCAGTTACATCCCTCTTGCCCATCGCTCACCTATGATTCATCGGGTATAGCTAAAGAGACATGACACAAAGTCCTTTCCATGAGGACATCACCAGAGATTTGAGACAAGGATAAAGACTGCCCTTTGCACAGAGTCAGCCTTCACCCCCCTTCATTGTGTATGAAATTCTACTTTTAGAAAGACTTTTTTTTTGTCTTGACTTATTCATCTCCAAGAATCATCGCACAGAATCACAGAATATGAGAGTGGGAAGAGACCTTACCAGATTGACCTATAAACAAAATGAATCTTCACAATAACACACATAACAAGTAGTCCTCCATCCTTTCTTTAATGACCTCCATGGAAGTAGTCCTACCACTAAAAGCGCCCACTGCTCTTTGACACAGCTCACACTGTTAGCTTTTTGTATCTTGACAATAGGTTTAAATTTGTCTCTTTGCAACTTTTACCTTGAGATTTCCTGGTTCTTCTCTCACAGATCAAACAAAATAAATTCCTCCTCCCCATGAAAGCTCTTCCAATATCTGAACATAGATATCATACCCCCATAAGTCTTCTCTTCTTCAGGCTAAACATTCTCAATTCCTTCAAGCAGTCCACATATGACATCTTACAACAAATCCCTTGGGAAGTATGACATCTAGGCAAAGGTATTCTGGTAAATGTTTAGAAGTGACTCTTCTGGGGGAAAAATGTATACAGAACACAGTTTTAAACTTGGTATACTTTGTTAACATTTCTCCAACACTTTCTTAAGTTTAGACAATTAACAAAACAGTAAATATCAAGCCTGAATTTGTAGCATTTGCTGATTTCCAAGGCATAGATGCTCCCACTGAAAATTTAACAATAGGGCTTAGAGCCAGAATGATCTGGCTTCAGCACACCCCTGCATTTATGACAAAAAAAGCTGACAACCAGTTGAGAGTAACTTTTGTAGGAATAAGGCAATGGACGGGTACCTAGAGAGGAAAAATCAAGCATAGGTGGAAAATTGAAATCAACTCATCAATCAATAAGAATTCTATGGACCAGGCCCTTCTAGGTTCTAAGGATACACACATACACACACACAAATGCACAATAATAGACTTTAGAGCTGGAAGGACATCTAATCCAATCTTCTAATTTCTCAGATAAGAAAAGCTATGCCCAGATACTTCAAGAGATTAATCCAAGGTCACATGGAAGGTACAGTTTAGAGCCAGGATATGAACCCAGGCCTTCTATCTCCAAATCTAGCACATTTTTGATAGTGTTACACTGCTCTGGGAAGTAACCAAAGTTGATTTTTTTTTCATTTAATATTTTTCAATGGTCTGGTTATGACTAGTTAAATCATTCAGCAAGTAAGAACATTCTTTTCTTTTTTCCTTAGGAAAAAAAAAGAAATTCTTAAATTGTTAAGCTTCTTACATGGAAAGGATTTTGAATTTGGCTTTGTATGAACATTGTCATTTTTCTTCCTTCAGCTCTAACTTATTTTATGTCCCACTAAAAGAAAAAATAATCGTTTCCCCTAAAACTTCACCTTCCTCTCAAAACTCTATCCCCTGGAGAAAAAATTAAATGCAAGATAATAGTTTTAATCCTGATGCATGAAGTACTAACCTTTAAAGGTCCATTTCATAAAATGCTAATGTCTTTCTGCCTGGCCTTTTATGCTTGAACTGCTAGACAACCTATAGAACATCATCATTAAACCTGTTAACGTTAAAAATTTTTGCTATTACGAAGGAATATCACTAACATCAATAAGAGCCAGGAAACTAGGCCTTCAGTGCAGTTCCTCCAAGGAAAGGCCTGTTGCCTCCATGGCTTTGAGCAAATCACTTCTAATTTGTAGATGACAGAAAGCTGGGAACAAGAGCTAACACACTGGAAGACAAAGCCGGTTCTCAAAAAGACCTTGGGGGGCTAGAACATTGGCCTAAATCTGAGATGACATTGACCAGAGTTAATATAAAGTCTCATACTTGAGTTCAACAATCTACTTGGCAAGCGCAAAATGGAGAAGGCATGGGCAGACAAAAGTTCATCTGAAAAACAACTTGAGGTTTTAGTGAACTGCATTTAGACTATGAGATAACAGTATGAGATGTCAGTCAAGAAAATTAACTCAGTCTTAGAGAAAGGTATATTATTCAGGAATAAGATGATATTTTTATTATATTCTACCTTGGTCAGACCACATCTAGAGAGCTGTGTTCAATTCTTGATGCCATATGTTTCATGGATTGCCAAGGCAAAAAAACATCATTACTATGTGGTTAAATCAACTTTTCATTAGTTGGCAAGATTAAGCTTTGGAAAACACACTTAGTCTGACTTCAGGGAACACCTGAAGCCTTTCCAGAATGATAGAAGCTGCCATACTCCTTTAGAATCCAAAGTCACCTCCACATCGCCCACCATAATGAGGTATTGGAATGACCCTTGTAGAGGGTTTCAATTCGTATCATTGGAGGGAACTTCAGAACCAGTGAGATCACAGATCCCTTTGAGCATAAATAAGATAGAGTATGTCCAGAAAAAGGTAGTCTACACGGAGAAAGGACTCAAGTTCATGCCATAGGTGGACTGGTTAAAAGAACTCTGACATTTAACTTGAAGAAAAAAAACCAGAAGGGAGAAGGTATTAGAAAATTATAACTGTCCATCAGGATCTGGAGGGCTGTACCTTGGAGAAGGGATTAAATTTGTGCTTCATGGCCCCAAAGTGCAAAACTTGGATCAACAGATCAAAGTTTCAATAAGACAAATTTAGGTGTGATATAAGGAAGAACTTCATAACAATTATGATTACCCAAAAGTAGAAGGGGAATGCACTGCCCTAGCAGGGAGCCGGTTCTCCTCTTAGGTAATGTCTTGAAGAAAAGGCTTAGGTGTGGTTAGAGACCATATAGGTTGGATTGGTTGGTCCTTTTGAACTGTGAAATTTCATGATTCTGTGACATAAAGCTTGCTGGAAGGTTGCTGGAGTAACGGTAAAGTTTAGTATCGTCATTTTGGATGGTTCATGTTTATTCTTTCTTTCATTCTTTCTCATATGCAATCCTTTCAAAAAGAAGTTAATATTCCAGAATCAGTGTAAGCAGGACATTCAACAAGAAGGACAAGTAGTAGTTCTATAACATGGCAGTTCGAAAGCAGATGGAAAGGAAAGATAAGGTAGCTCTGGAAAGAAGAAAAACAAATAATACAAAATGAGAAAGAGGAGAATAAACAAGGCAAGAAAATAAAAAAGAAAAAGGCAAGAAAGAGAAATAGATAGACTTCAAGTAGAGAGACTCTGATGGGGACCGTGATTTTACTGGGGACCCAGGTCTTCTTCTTGTTGTTCAGACATTTCAGTTGTGTCAGACTCTTTGTGGCTCCATTAAGGGTTTTCTTGACAAAGACACTACAGTAGTTTGTTATTTTTTTCCCTCCAGAAGAAGAAAATGAGGCAAACAAGGTTAAGTGACTTACCTAGGGTCACACAGCTAGTAAGTGTCTGAGGCCAGATTTGAATTCAAGAAGTTGATTCCAGGCCCAGTATTTACTGCATCACCTAGGCTCTCAACCCAGTTTAAGCAACTATTTTTAATGTAAAATGTGATCCTTCCTGAATATCAGAGTAAAGGTCAACTTTCATCACTGCCTTTGGAATTCCAATGATTGAGCTAGCACTTTAGAATAATTCTTTATGCATTAGAATAAACAAATCTTAATTTTACTAAAGCATGTTTTTGAGAAGAGTTATTTTTTTCCTCTGAGATTTTGAGCCTCTTTCTTGTGATTCTTTCTAGAATAAAATGTTTGTGTTTATTTATGATTGTTAGCATCACAAGTAAAAAGAAATAATGCAAAAAAGAAGAAAAGACTGCAGTCTTAGTGGAGTCTGTCCATCTATTAACTGAGACCTTAAAGTCCCTTTGATATTCAAAAACAATTTGTCTTATTTTGATTGTTCTTTGGGAGATTAGTGTTATCCAACAATACCAGGAGGTTAAATTTCAAATGAACATTTATTAGCCTGAATCTTTATCTACTAAATAAGATTTTAGTAGGTAGCATTCATGTAGTGCTTCAAGATTCACAAAATGCTTTATATGCATTCTCTCATTATTCTACCATAACTCTGTCAATTAAGTCCTATTATCATGTCCATTTTATAGATGAGGAAGATATGGATCTGAGGTGTTACAGAACTTGCCCAAAATCATGCAGTTAGTAAAGGGTGGTTTAAACTAAAGTCTTCATACATTCTAATCCAGTGTTCTAACTGCCACATTCTTCTTGGAAACAACTCAGCTTTCTCTAGCACTTCCCACATAATAAGTATTATTATGCACATTTTGCCAATGAGGAAACAGATTAAAGGTTAAGTAAGCTGTGTATGGTCAAATTTATGTCACACAGCTCAGACTGAGTTCTCCAGAATGCAATCAGTCCTTGGACTCCACTTTCCACTAAACCACGTTGCTGCCCTCAGTCTTATTTTAAATTATATATAGTGGGGACTAAACAGACAAACCAAGCCCTTCAGGAATAATCTATTGAAGATTTTTCATAACTTTCCAACTGCTCTACCAAAAATATCCCTGAACCAAAGAATCTCAGAGTTGGAAGGGATGGAAGTGGCCATCTTACCTAAACCATAATTGAAGAAATGGTTCTCTCTATAGCATCCTCCAAAAGTGCTCACCTACCCTTTGCTAGGATGCCCCTAATGAGGAAGAACCTGTGAGGTGGCTCAGTGACTAAAGAACTAGACCTAGATTCAGAAAGACCTGAGTTCAAATTCTGCCTCAGATACCTACTCAGTGTGTGACCCTGGCCAAGCAACTTTGTCTCAGTTTCCTCATCTGTATAATGGTGATAGTAGTAACAGCACTACCTCACAGGATTGTTGTAAGGAAATAGAAACATAAGTTATGTATAAGCATAATATGTTATATGAACATGATATATGTAATCATGTGTATAAATATGTATGGTTACATGTAAATATGTAATATATACATATGTGTATATATACAAATATAATCTCATTTGGTTATATATAGATATAGATATACATATATATATATATATATATATAAATGAGATTATATTTGGAAAGTGCCTGGCACACTGTTGGCACTATAGAAATGCCTCTTCCCTCCCGTCTCTAGGCAATCCATTCTACTTTGGAACTGTCCTAATTGTTAGGAAGCTGTTCCTTTCTTCAACCCTAAATTCACCTTCTCAAAATTTCTACCCATCGTTTCTAGTGCTAGTTATAGTACTAATAAGAACCATGTGACAGCCCAGTAAATATCTGAGGATAGCATTCACATCTCTTTCTCCCCTCCCCATCCCTAAATCTTCTCAGCTCCAGGATAAACATCTTAAATTCCTTCAACCAATTTTCATATGGCAGGAACTAAGGCTCTTTTCAATCCTGGTTGCTCTTTAGCTTATCTGCTTCAACAAGCATTTACTATGCATCTATTTTACGCTAGGCACATTGCTAGATGCTAGAGATTCAAAGACAAAAGTGAAACAATGCTGCCCTCTAGGAGCTTACGACGATGTCCTTCCTAAAATGTAATAGCCGGTACTAAAAATAATGCTTCTACCTTTTGTTGTCTGACAAAAGTAAATTACTGCTTCTAGTATTACTGGCCAAATTTATATAATGTTTCATACAAAGCTGTGATCCTGAGTGTCTGAACTTTGCTACCATTACTCAGCTGTCTTCTCACACCAGAACTTCCTTCAGCACCAAAAGAAGATCAGTTGTGATCTGAAGGAGCATTTGACAGAAGTCCCTAATTCCAAAACCAGTTTTAATACTTACCATATTACCATTACAGCTTCAGTCCTTTATATGGTAAAAATTTTCAGTCCACGAGTCTTTACAAAAGGTAAAGGGCCATAGAACTTTGGAACTGGAATCTTAAGGGATTTAACAAATTAGACTTAAGAGATTTAACAAAAATTCAACTCTGGACACATTTATTAAGCACCTAGTGTGTTACAAAAGTACCGTACTTGGCAACTGGCATGCAAAAGATCAACTTGTTCAGAGACCTGCTTTTGCTGATGAGAAGATTTGCCCACATGACTTTAGTAGAGAGTAGCTGAGCAAAGATTTGAACATAGGTCTTCCTATCCCACAGCCAATGTTCTTCTTATAGAATGATGCTTCTCTTATCAGCTAATACCTTAATTAGCCAAGAGGACTCAAGAGATGGTAGAAAAAATGCCGGTCTAGTATTCAACTTTAACTCTGTCCTTTACTACCCTTGTCCTTAAGTAAGTTTTGTCTCTCTAAGCAGAGAGAAGAAAATGGCATCCGATAATTAGAATAGTATTTCAAGTTTTGTTTTGTTTTTTGGTAGAGGGAGAGTTGTGTGAATTAAGACTTTATTTGTGAATTTGCTTTAGTGAGTAATAGATTACTAAAAAGAGAAGCCATCTTGGAAATGTTTGAGCAATTTGTATAATCTCTCATAGGATTTCATCTTTTTCTTACTGACTTTTTGGTTTCATCTTTAAATTATCTGCAACACTTAGCCTAGGTCTTTCCATACAATAGTATCTCAATAAATATTTGTTAATTCAATTCAGTTCAACAAACATTCATTGAATTCCAACTATTTCTCAGGCATACTAGTAGCATTCAGTAAACAAAAACAAACAAGAACAATTCCTGGTCCTCAAGATGTTTATATTCAATTCAATTCAATTGAATTTCCAGTGCAATGCTACAGCAATGGAACAGAGGAGCTGAATTTTAGAGCCTGATAGTACCTAAGAGATCACCTAACCCTGGTCCCTCAATTATACATGAGAGAATATTCAGAGGCCCAGGCAGGTCAGGTGATTTGTCTGATTAATTAATGGCAAAGCCAAGACTAGAACCCCATCTCTTGACTTCCAGTCCAATTCTTTATTTTTTTCAACTAGGTTCCATTGTATCATGCAGCTTCTGTTGTGCTAACTCTGTGGCTTGACAGGGTTTGTGAGTAATATTTCCTTTGTAAGATGATAAAAGGCTATCATTAGCCTAGTATGCAGAGGGAAAAGTCTGATGGGAGAAACACATTTGTTTGTAACAGCTTGTTCTCAATCTTTTCCCCATGCTGCATGAAAGTAGAATAAGGATAAATTCATATTAGTCACTGCTCAGAGCTTTGGTAAGAGTCAGAAGTAGGTCTGTTCCCTGGGCTGTCAAACAACAATCTGATAAAGGAGGCAACATTTCATCTTTTAATTGTGCTAAACAGATTTTAATAAGAGAATATGGATTCTTATTTGGGTTTTGATAAGCTATGGAAATCAGATTTTATTCCCCCTGCATGGCTTCATCTGCTAGGTCACTTCAGCAGTGCAGAGTTGTAATTCATTTGCTTTAAAGAATTAATAAAAGTCTTCTTCTTAATTAGTTCATCAAGCTGATTAATAGTTATTTAATTCCCCCGGTGTAGGTAAGGGTAAAACTGATAACTTTTATCAACTATGGAAATCAAATCCTAAACTAGAATGAAACTGAAAATGAACTTTTAACAGTCACTCGCACACCCCAAGCCCTTCTTCTTCCCTTTGTGGACAAAGAATTCTGCAATTTGCTACAATTAGTTATCTTGGTCTCAAAAGGGCTCAGTGCAGATTAAGGCATGATGAGGGAGAGTAAGAAAATATTGGAAAAGGGAGATTCAAGGATATAGGGGAGTGGAGAGAGGATTCTTGAATACTATCTGGTTCAGTTCATTGTATTTTTCCAAAGACAGGGTTTGTCCCAAAACTCTTAGTGTGGTTTTAAGATATAAGGTTAAAACTGCACTAAGACTTTTGGGACATCCCATGTATTCACAGAATTTATTTACAAAGGACTTTGTCCCAACAAAGATTTTCCCATCTTGTTTCAGTCAATACAGTCATGGAAAAAGAGGCCTCAGACAAGTCTGAGTAGATGTTAAGAGTATTTGGTTCAAACTTCCACTCACAATGCTTCCTTTTTTCTGATTCCCCCAAACAGAAATGATCTCTTCCCTAACGCCAGCACCATTTTGTTCCTCTCCCTTTGGTGATTTATGTTCCATTCTGCAATATGATGACCTATGATATTAATCAACCAGTGTTGAATAAGTGCCTACTGTGGGCCAGGAACTGTGTGAAGTGCTGGTATCCTATCTCTATATCTGAATTGTGAGCTCACAGTGATCAGAGACCCTGTCCCTCAGTTTCACATGTATCTGTGGACAATAGAAATTGCATTAACACTGAAAATAGCAGTTTTATCCAGGAGCTTTACCAATGTAAGTTAAATGCCACAAGGATAAAAGAACCTCCAAAGTACCCCAGTCAACAAACATCTGACTACTTGTCACATGGAGAGAAATAATTGCCCAGGACAATACTGGTTTAGATTTTTTTAAAAAAAACTTATGAAAAAAGCTGATGGATAATTCTGAGCAGTATTGTCTCATAAAGAAGAGAGTAGCAGTTCAGGGTAAAACCACTTTAAAGAAGTCATGGTGAGATAGCCAACTAATCAAGGTCATACCAAGGGCATTTATGAATGAAAATTTTTTTAAAAATAGAACAAAATGGAAAAGATTTAGAAAACTTTATTACAATAAATTGTTTTCTCCATAAAGACCAATGGAACCACCACACTTAGACTTTAACTTTACAGTCCCAAATATGTTTTTAGGGGTAATAAAAATGTCACTCAAGACAATAAAGATGGATAATGTAGCCTGTTTGAACCAAGTGCAGGTATAGAGAAAAAATGATTGAGGAAACATAGCTGTGAGGGTATTGAGAGACCAAGACAAAAAAATAAAAATAAAATGGGGATCAATAATTACTATCTATCTTCTGATATATACAAAATCTTTATGAAACTCACCAAGGATATCTTAAAAGAGGGCATTAGAAGAGAACAAGTAGACTTTTGCAAGAAATATTAATTAGTGAACTATATCTTTAAAATTTCACAACTAACTAAAAATAGTAGAAAACATAAGATCCTACTGTGCATATTATTTGTCAATGACAAAAAGCATTTAATCTGATAAAAAACACATCACTTTACCAAGATCTTTTCCAATTAAGAACCCCCATCCATTCACCAAGATCACTCAAGATTCCTTGAAAAATATAACTACATAAAGAACTCTATTCAATGATCCTCTGATCATAAGCACCAGAAGAGGCATAAGAAAGGTAAATGCTTGTCAAAGATATTTGCCATAGTGGCAGAGAGTCCAGGTTTAGATTCCAGGATTCCCTGAGGATGATGAGGTCCTCTGGGTGTTCCTGTTCACAAAAGATATTGTTCCTATTACATCAAGCTCTGGACATTGCAGAGCCTCTTAATCAAATAAATTTGGCCTGACCATCCATAGGAGAAAGACCACATGGATGAAGAATATTTATTGTCCAGATTACAATGTATATTTGGATGGACAAACTATAGAACTTGCCCATCAGCATGTGTATCTTGGCTAGATAGTACATCTAGACAATGAACCAGGCTTAAAGCTGAACATATGAAAGAAATTGTTTGGGGAAAATTACTTCTCAGAGAAACAAAACCACATCTTTTTAATATCAACATCCTCTCTTATGGCAGCAAGACATGAAGCAATCTCTGAAGAATTGGAAATTAACATCACACAGAGGGCAATGTCACCAACAAGAAATTCCAAAGGAGAACTAAAGGTCATCAAAGAATTGTTTGTTCATTGTTCTTTGTCCTTCATTCTTGAAGAGGACCATGACATCAGGGAAATAATGCCATGATATGTAAGTTAATTGAATTCAAGTGAGGGATGGCTGTGCAAAGTCACCAGCCTCATTTTCTCTTCCACAGACATGTGTCCAGTGGTGACATATAAATCAGGAGATGGCCATGGATGTCAAAGAATTGTATGATAGGAAGAAAAAATGGAGGGATCAAGTGATAAGAGTTAATAATGATAGACAACAAGAGCATTTCTCTGGTATCCTCATGATGTCAAAAGAAAGTGAAGAAGGTAGATATCCTGTGCAAACATGAGAAGAAATGGTCAAGAATTTCACAGGATGGACAGGCATGGATGGGTTAGGTTGGGAACTGTTTCATGGGAGGGAACTTCCCAGTCAATGAGATCATTGATCATTTGAGAGTGTCTTTCATTTTTATATTACCTTCATTTCCAAATATATTCTTTCCCGATAAGATCTAGCCCTTGTGATAAAGAATAACATAGAAAATGGAGGGCAGTTCAGCAAAACAAATACAACTGAGCCTGGAAAGCACATGGAATATCCCACACTGACTGTCCCCCACCTCTGCAAAGAAAGGAAGGAGGCATATGTTCTCATCTCTTCCTTGAAGTCAAGCTTAGCTGCTGATTTACACAGGATTCAGTTTTCTTTGAAGTTGCTGTTATAAAAAGTATGTTTGTACTCTCCCCACATCCCCCATATTCAGTCCTCTCTCCAAGGTAATCAGTTATGTCTCCAAACCACATTGAAAACTAAGCCCTTCCTTCAGGACTCCATTACTAGAAAATCCAGAGCTCTATGACCTAATCTCATTTTAATGAGGAAACTGAACAGTAATCAAACTGTCCAGGGAAGATATGATTTCCTGTGGCCTTGAGAACTCTCTCACCATCAGACAATATCTATGCTTCATTAAAATGAAGTAGAAATTAATGTAAAAATATGAATGCAACTACCAAGGATACTTTCTTTGGAAAATGTTGTATAGTAGGAAGAACAATGGATTTGTTGTTAGAGGATCTGACTTCAAATTCCATGTTTGAGGTTGTGATTTTGTGTGACCTGTGTGACTTTGAACATGGCACCTAATGTCTCTGGTCTTCAGATTTCTCCTCTGTAAAGTGAGAGGAATAGATAGCCTCTGAGGTTCAGGAGAGTCCTAGAGCCGGCTGGAACTGACCCCAAGAGCCAACTGTTCAATTTTCATTGTGAGCATCTCTACCTCAAAAATTAGCAAATATTACAAATTGGGGCTTGATCTATTGTTTTGTTTATTGTTTAGACTGAATAAAGTAATGGAAAAATATGAATAGTGAAGATTAAACTTAAAGATATGTCAAACATACTTTTTCCCCCTAAGAGAGGGTTGTAAAACACTTACCGGTACATCTGTGATGAGGCCCTTCTGAATCTAGCTCTGTGATCCCTCAGTTATCCATGTAATTGCACATATACATATATATATTATTTGTTTGTCTGTATGTATATATATATGTGTGTGTGTGTACACATGTTTATAGGCATGCGTGTATATGTGATCTAACTATGGTGATACATGTATATATAGATACACATATATATGTATATATACACATACATACATACATACCTATATGTGTGTGTATACACACACATTTCTATTTCCTGGGCATGATCTAATCATGGTGAGTAGTTTTGAGATATATAGATATATACATTTATATCTGAGGCAGCTGGGTGGCACAGCGGATAGAACACCAACCTAGATTCAGGAAGAACTGAGTTCAAATTCACCCTCAGCCTTATTAGCGGTGTGATCCTGGTCAAGTCACTTAACCCTGTTTGTCTGTTGCCTTGTCTTTAAAATGAGCTGGAGAAGGAAATGGCAAATCACTACAGTATCTTTGCCAAGAAAACCTCAAATGAGGTCACAAAGAGGCAGACACAACTGAAACAACTGAACAACAATGAGCATTTATATCTATATATACTATATCTCACATTTACCATATATGTATCTCCTCTTTATATTTATATATTTATAGGCACAAAATATATATTATATACATGATATATGTAAATATAGTGCATATATAAATATATGTAATATTATGTATATATGTACGTGTGTATGTGTGTGTATAAAATCTCAAGTTACTCACCATGATTAGATCTTGCCCTAAACTTTGAAAATATCACAAAAATTGAATGCTTCTTGACTTTTCAGGTTAAAGATTTGCACAGTATTTCACTCCCTCTACTTTTTGATCAATATTATATGTTTGTGATGTGATTAGCAGGAATTCACAGGCCAATTTTAATCCATGAATAGCTGAATTGTCCTCCTGGGATCATAGAATAATAAATCTCAAATCAGAAGTGTCCTGAGGTGTTATTTAGGGCAAGTCCTACCTAAACCATCAATCTTATCTTCAACAAGTGGTCATTCAATCTCCATTCGAAGACCTCAAGGAATGGGGCATTCACTGTCCCTTAGTCAGCCCTTTCCATCTGGGAAGAGCTCTAATAATGAGAAAACTTTCCTTTATTTTGAACTGAAATTTGACTGCTTGTAACTTCTACCCACTGCTGCTAGTTGTCTTCTCTGGAGCCAAACAAGAACAAATTTAATATCTTTTCCACATGACAATCTTTTAAATATTTCAGGACTACTATTATGTCCCCGTTAGTTCATGTTTTTCCAGGCTAAACATTTCTATTTCCTTCAACCAGTATTCATATAGCATAGCTTGTATCCATCCCAATATATTCCAACTTGTCAATATCCCTTCTAGAATGTAGTTTTTAGGATAAAATCTATAAAATTGCCCTGCTAGCACCACCCTGTATTCAGCTGTGCTAATTAGCCATGTTTTTAACTGACCAAATCAGGAATTTTACTTCAGCTGAGAAAATGGGCTTTGTTGACCCAATGTATTCAAAGAAGTACTCCTGTTGGCATTTGGAAGAATTACAGGGTTCACATTAAAACTCTAGAAAACAAAGGATACATGTATCTTGAAGGAATATCAGATTTGAGACACATAATCAGAGAGATAAATAATCATCTGACATCTTGCGATTTACTCCTTCAAGAGAAAAAGACTGTATCTGAATTGTGTTATCCCAGACTTTTCTTTCAGGAGAACTGACAAACTGCCCTGAGGCAAGTAATCAGAAGAGTAATTGTCTTAAGGGGAAGACAGAGACACCCTACACCACTGGCCATCAGCTGCCTTCCTAGAACTTGTGGACCACTATGTACCACTCAGGCTTCCTAAGATCACTAGCTGTCTCCAAGACTGATTCAGTATTTTCCAAAGGCAACAGAGAGGCAACCAATTTTACCCAGAATCATAGAATTAAGCTGGAAAGGACTTAGAGGCCATTCAATCTAACCCCCTTGTTTTACAGATGAGCATACCTTTAGAGGTTACATGACTTGGCCAAGAAAGTTATACATCTAGTAAATGTCTGAGGTGGGATTGGAACCCAGGTCTTTTTTGATTCAAAGTCTGGTACTCTATCCACTATATCACATTGCATAATTGTTATCCATTTATCACGAGAGACTTGGAGCCAAAGTCTTCCATTTATTTGCCTAGTGATGGTAACCTGAGTTCAGAACATGATGATGCTTTCCGTTGTGAAAATGGAAGAAGATTCTTTAGTCCCTCAGGATCCAAGTTGATCTCAGCAGTTACCCTCAGGGCAGGGGCTATTTTTTTGTCCTTTTTTGTAGACCCAGCAATTAGCATAGGGCCTGGCACATGGTAAGGGCTTGTCAATTTGACTTGATTACGACTGCCAATACAAGTTGGGTTGGGACAAGAGCTGAAAGGGACCTTTGAGGTCATTGAGTCCGATGTTTTAAATTAAAAAAAAAACCTGAGGTTTAGGGAAGTAACTACCCTTCCTTTTAAGATACCTCACTTAAGAATTCTCCTTGCAGTCAGGAATGGTAGTTGTAATTATGCATGACATATTTTAACAGTTCTCCTAGATTCCACAGCTCTGCCGGGTTCTTCTAGTTACCATGCTAACATTAATGAGACTAATGGAAACTACTGCTAATGGATTCCCCAGTAGAAAAACTATTCTCTTTCCTTTTGCTAGGAAAGAGAAAAGTCTTATCTCTAATGCAATATTATAAACCAGAATGAAATTGATTAATCAATCAATATTTATTTTTGATCTTTTAAAAATCATTAATACATTTTGTTTTGAAACAAAAGACACTTCTCAACAAAGACCCAAACAAAGCTTCCACAAACCACATCTCACAAAAGATGAGGGGGAAAATATAAAACTTCCTTATAGTGTGGTTGTGACTAACAGCACATGTCGCTTTCTACTTTGGTACATTTTTATACTTTACTAATTAACAAAAAGGAAAAATGTGTCCTTTAGATTGAATCATATAGTGCCAATATTGGTCACTGTATTTAAACTGAATTTTTCAAGAATTTTTTAAATGCTTACTTTGTGCTAAGCACTCTGCTATCACTGAAGATTCAATGACAAAAGTAAAATGAAAAAAGGAACCTTCTTGGCCCACTACCCTTTTTATGGAGATAACATCTCCATGTTTAATATTTTCAACAGAAAGCCTTCTCTATCTGTGTGTGTGTGTGTGTGTGTGTGTGTGTCTGCCTGTCTCTCTCTCTCTCTCTCTCTCTCTCTCTCTCTCTCTCTCTCTCTCTCTCTAACAGCCCATCCAGATGGATTTGGCCAAATGTTCCAGGAATGGGCTTTACAAAGTATGACCGTACCTAATCTGTTGTCCTAAATGGGCCCTTTCCTGACAGTCAAACAAGCAAACCGAGTAACTGTGTGGAAGAGAACGTAAGGGTAGTGAGGCAGGGAAATATGAATCTGTGGAACATTTATTGTTTATCAATAAAGATTATTCAATCTTTTATCCTATCAATGTCATGCCTTGCCAAGTCCCAAACTTTCATTACTTCTACAGTCAGCTATCTTCATTTTTGTTTGTTGTTCAGTCATTTTTCAGTCATGTCCAACTCTTCATGACCCCATTTGGGATTTTCTTGGCAGAGACACTAGAGTGATTTGCCATTTCCTTCTCCAGTTCATTTTACAGATGAGTAATTGAGGCAAACAGGATTAAGTGACTTTCCCAGGGTTACACAGATAGGAAGTATCTGAGGGAAGATTTGGAATCATGAAATCAGACTCATGAACAGATAACTGTGGCAATGAATAGTTTTGAATCAGACATTTAAGATAATAACAACTTTCAGTGCCTCAGTCATTTCTCAGTAGTTTAAAGGTGCTTGAAATTTTGTTATGTATGAGTTGTGTATGAGTCCCATTGAATAAGGATCTAAGGAAACCTGAGTTCTACTCTCAGTTTTGCCAGTAGCTAGTGTGATCATTGACAAAACACTTCATCTTTTCAAGCTTCATCTTCCTCATTTGAAAAATGAAGAGGTTAGGCTAGATGGTTTCTACGGTCCCGGTCCCTTTAAGTTTTAAAATTTATTCTATTTAACAATATAACCAATTAAATGCTTGCTTACTTTGTTCTCTCCCCTTCTATTAATCTTATCTTGCCTCAAATGGCTATGAAATTTATTCAGATTTCCCTCTCTGGCTTTCTCTTTTTCCATATTCCATTTTTCTATTCCTATCTTAAAAGTGGGTAGGTATCTGTTAGAATTTTCTTTTCTTTCTTCCTCTGTCCCACATGCCTTCCTCTCTTCTATCCTCACGAGAGATACTTTTGCCATTTTTATCCTAGATTATCAGAATTCATCTCACAGTATATACTTAAGTCATATAGTTCCCCTTCCCCCCGAAGCTGCTACATAATTTTTTTCAGAATAAATGCTCAATATGTTTTTATGGAATCCTCCCAACTTTTTCAGGAAAGGAATGGACTGTCCTTGGAATTTAACAAGATTTTGTAATATGTTCATTTTAGAGTGGATCAATAGCTTCCTAACCTACACAGAAATCTCTGTGTTAGAGCTATTTCAGCTCAGTGACAGGTATCATTCCAATAATAAGAATAACAATATGTATGTGCTGCTTTAAGATTAATAAAGTATTAGACATACATTATCTCAATTCTTCCTCACAAATATTCTTATACTCATTTTACAGATGAGAAAACTGAGACTCAGAGAGATTAAGACTTGTTCATGGTCACATAGATAGTGAGGTGTAATTTGAATCCAGGTCTCCCAATTTCACATTCAATACATACCAACATTTGTGGTTATCTCATATATAGATTTTTAAAGAGTAATTTTGCCTCATATTTCTATCACTTAGGTATGTAAAACATGCACGTGTTATGTAGTACAACTATTTTCTAGGGTAATATTTAATTGATTTGAATATAAATTTAAGAGATATAGATAGAAGTTGGGAAGGAAGGAAAGAGTACTCAAAGACTCAAATGAATCTGTGATCTCTTTCATTTCAGCAATACCTTCAATGATCAGCTGACACATTTTCCAAGTATTTGACTAGTCCTTTTACTCCAAGAGGCATGTAGTAGGGAAAAAGTAGCCATATCTTCATCATAACTGTCAGTCAACAAACATCAAACTGAGACCTGGGAAAGACCTTACCTTAAAAAAACCAGAGTGACCCACTGCATCTGAGGCCATCACCAGTTGTCCTGACCTATGTCTTGCCACTAGACTCCAGAGGAGAAAGTGAGGCTGATGACTTAGCAGAGCCCTGCTTCACTTAAATCCAATTCATTTGCAAGTTAAGACATCATTGGTCCTCTGATGTCATTGGTCCTCTTCAAGAATGAAAGACAAAACAAATAACAAGCACCTGCTATGAGCCATACATTATGCTAAGTGCTGGAGATCCAAAGGAAAACTAACAAACAAAAACTGTCCTTGCCTTCAAGGAGCATATAATCTAATGGAAGAGACAATATGCAAAAAACTACGTACAAACATGACATATGCAAAATCAATTGAATGCATGTGTGCGTTCATCCTTCGTTGCCCAAGAAAACCAGGCTATCAGAGAAATAATGACATGACTTGCACTTGACTTTGTTTTGAGTGAGGGAAGGCTGTGCAGGTCACCAGCCTCACTTCTCCTCCAGAGCCATCTGAATCCAGTGACCAGATATTCATCAGGATGACTAGAGATGACCCAGGATGAGGCAATTGGGGTTAAGTGACTTGTCCAAGGTCACACAGCTGGTGAGCGTCAAGTGTCTGAGGTGAGATTTGAACTCAGGTCCTCCTGACTCCTGCACTAGTGCTCTATATACTGCACCACCTAGCTGCCCCCTCAATTGAATGTAATCTCAGAAGAAAAGGTATTATCATTAAGGGAGACTAGGGAAGACTTCTTTTACAAGGTAGAATTTTAGTTAAGCCTAGAATAAAGTCGGGGAAGCCAGGAGGGAAAAGTGAGAAAGAAGATTATTCCAGGTATAAGGGAAAGCAATCTGCAAAGGTCAGGAGTTGAGGTGTCTCATGTGGCAAATAGTAAAGAGGCCATACATGTAGAGTGGGATGATGTTTTACCAGAGCCTCTCTTTTATTTATTAATGTTGTTGTTCAGTCGTTTTCAGTTACATCCAACTCTTTGTGACTTCATTTGCTATTTTCTTGGCAAAGGTATTAGAATGATTTGCCATTTCCTTCTCCAGCTCATTCTACAGATGAGGAAACTGAGGCAAACAGGGTTAAGTGATTTGCCCAGGGTCACACATCCAGTATCTGTGGCCAGATTTGAATTCATGAAAATGAGTCTTCCTGACTACAGGCCCAGCACACTATCCACTGTACCACCTAACTGACCTCATTTATTAATAGTTCATTTAAAGTCAATAGGACTATAATTTTTATTTTTTACACTACAATTATTTCCAAATATATTCTCTAACTCATAGAACTCCCCCTTGAAACAAACTAAGAAAATGGACAAAAGCAGACCAACAAATAATATAAACCATTCTACATAAGTAGTACCAAAGTTTTCTACTTTTAGGAGGAGAGGGGTGTGTTATATCATCTGTCCTCAGGGACAAGGATTGATTGGTCACTGAATTTAATGAGATCAGTTGCTTTTAAATGCTCATTTATTTATATTTCTGTAGTCATGATTTATATTATTCTCCTGGTTCTGCTTCCTTAGTTCTATATCAGTTCAAACAAGTCTTCCTAAGTTTCTTGGAATGTTGCTTATTTATTGTTCCTTATGGCACAATAATATTCCCCAGGCAACCTTGGGACCTGGAAGACAACACATGATGGATGACTATGTGACTCTTGATTTCTCTGTGCTCCTAGGCGAACTTGAAGACTATAGAATTGTGAAACAAGTGTCAATTGGCCTTAGGTAAGGGTTGTTCTAATGAGAAATGCTGTGTAGCAATGAAATCATAAATATGATAAATAAAGGAATATATCATAATTTATATATTTCCTCGAAATGACGGACACTATTTCCAGTTTTGTTTTGTCTTTGTTTTTGTTTTTCTATACTGTGCCCATTTTCAAAGTGGGTGAAATGCTTAGAAATTGTGTGTACTTTTAGTTTGAACAAGTTGAATTGTAATGCAAATTAGCACAGGTCCAAAAAACACATGGCCTTAAAAGAAATTGGTCGGGCTCAAAATGAACCATCTCTCAGGAAGTAAGAATGCATATTGCAGAAATGGAAATTATGATCTCAAGACACCCACACTATGTTTCTTTGAGCGGCAGATGCCTAGCTGCATCATACAATGCATCATTAGCTAAATGTGGGATGATCAAGTGATGATGTTGCAAACTGGTGAGACATCTTTTGGGGGAGTTCAATTTACTTTATTTGAATTTAGGAGCTATACCTGAAATTAGAGAAGTTATAACATTTTTTCTTTTAATTAGCAATTCCAAAGATCGAAATAAGCAATTTTATTTGAATGCTGTCAGTCATTTCTTTTTTCAGAATCCATATTGGAAGCATCCACAAATATGAGGAAAAAAAGGCAGACTTAAGATGTTATCTAGTCCACTTCCTCCCTCCTGACAGAGCTACACTTAAATCCTACATACAGATAAGAATCAATCCTATTCTGAACTACCTTCCAAAGAAATTTCACAAATACTCCTTAGTTATGTATTCTGAAACCTATCACTGTCCACAGATTCTTCCCTAGGTTAAGCTTAAATCCCTCTTGCTTCATTTTGCCCAAGTCCTTATCCAATCTCCAGTGAAGACAGAGGAGAGTTGATGGATGATTAGATTTTGAAAATTATCCTGATCTCCCTGGTCTTTAGTGAGGCTGACTAGTTAGAATTCCTTTCCTTTTTCCTCAGATTAATTTTCCACTTGCAATCATCATTGTATCTCTTCAATGAGTCTTCTCCAAGATCTTCAACATATATGCCCTTTTTTTTTCAAGGAGAGCATTTAGTTTTGTACCCCAAGGTTCTGCCTTTCATTTGTCTTTACTGAATTTTATTGTTTTCTTTTCTAAATCAAGAAATTGGTTTTGAGTTCTACTACAGTATTATTTGCCAAGCTGTTGGTCACTTTTTTCATTAGTATGCCTTATGTATCTTAATTCCTGCATCTGTATCAAAAATATTGTTTGCTTGAGACTCAAGAACCTAAGTTCTTCCTTTACTTCATTTTATTACATTTAGGCTATGCCAACTCATAGGATGCTCATTAGATTTAAAGCTTAGATATCATCCAATTGAAACCACTCATTTAATTTTCTAACAAATCTATTTAATTCCTTTTGTTTTTCTTTTCAATGCTATCATTTCCTGAAACTCTTTACCTTCTTTCAGATTAATCTATCTTTGGTAACAAAGAAAAACTATACAGTATAGTGACCACATCTGACAATGTATACCACATTCTATACCCCTCTAGAAATTCTGCACCTCTCTGCCAAGAAGAGGTTTGGTTATTTGTTTTTCAAGACTACTTTCCTTCTACTTTCATTTCAGCAATTTTTTGTGTGTGATGTTGCCATTTATATGACTGTAGCCATTATATATATTTTTCTTCTCTATTGACCCATTTCCTCATGCATCACTTGATAAAATCTTCTCATGATTCTCTGAATTCCTCATATACATCCTCTTATTCCATAATAATACTCTGTTTTGTTTCTAGTGAATATTTTTTTCATTTATTACCCACTTAATAGCTGTTCATTTTTCTTTCCGGTTCTTTGCTATCACAAAGAATGCCAAAAAAATCCAGTAAAACCAAATTACCAGCATCAAAAATGAAAAGAGTTAATTCACCACCAATGAAGAGGAAATTAAAAAAAATAATTAGGAACTATTTTTGCCCAATTATATGCCAACAAATTTGAAAATCTTAGTGAAATGGATGAATATTTTAAAAAGTATAAATTGTCCAAATTAACAGAAGAGGAAATAAAATACTTAAATAACCTCATCTCAGAAAAAGAATCTGAACAAGCCATCAGTGAACTTCCTAAGAAAAAATCTCCAGGGCCAGATGTTTCTTTCTGGCTGCTTTTAATATTTTCTCCTTGACCTGGGACCTCTGGAATTTGGCTGTAATATTTCCTAGAAGTTTTCCTTTTGCAACGTTTTTTAGGAGGTGATTGGTGAATTCTTTCAATTTCTATTTTACCCTCTGGTTTTAGCATATCAGAATGGTTTTTCTTGATAATTTTTTGAAGGATGATGTCTAGGCTCTTTTTTTGGTCATGGCTTTCAGGTAATCCAATAATTTTAAAATTACCTCTCCTACATACATTTTCCAAGTCACTGGTTTTTCCAGTGAGATATTTCTCATTGTCTTCTATTTTTTTCATTTTGTTGTTTTTGTTTTATAATTTCTTGATTTCTCATAAAGTCATTAACTTCCATTTGCTCCATTCTAATTTTGAAGGAATTATTTTCTTCAGTGACCTTTTGGACCTCCTTTTCCATTAGGTCAATTCTGCTTTTTAAAGCATTCTTCTCCTCTTTGATTTTTTTGGACCTCTTTTACCATTTTGATTAGTTAAAAAGTATTTTCTTCAGCATTTTTTGGATCTCCTTTAGCAAGCTGATGACTCATTTTTCATGAGTTTCTTGCATCGCTTCTCATTTCTCTTCCCAATTTTTCCTCTACTTCCCTTACCTGATTTTCAAAATCCTTTTTGAGCTCTTCCATGGCCTGAAACCATTTCGTATTTTTCTTGGATGCTTAGCATGTAGGAACCTTGATCTTGCTGTCTTCCTCCAGTTGTATGCGTTGACCTTCCTTGTCAGAAGAAAATAACTTTTCACCAAGAAAGTTACCTTCTATTGTCTTATTTTTTACCCCCTTTTGTTCATTTTCCCAACCAGTTACTTGGCGTCTGAGCTCCTTGTTAAGTGGAGTGTGCGCTGCCCCAAGTTTCAGGGGCTTTGTGCAGCTGTTTTCAAAGATATCTCCAGGGAACCTGTAAATTATCAGCTCCTCCAAAGTGCTATGATCAAAGGAGAGGTGTTTACTCCTCTCCTTGCCTGTGCTCTGGTCTGTGAGAAACCACAAGCACTCTTTTCTGCCCTGGAAATGTGAGTAGGATTCCCTCTCCACAGCTGCCACCAGCTCCACCATGCCAGTATTCCTCCTTGCCCCAGGACCACCACACAGGACTGCAACCCAAATCAGCTGCTGGATTCCTGCACCACCTGTAGGCTCAGAGCTCCAGAAGTAGCCCAAGCAGTAGCAGTATCTGCCACTGCCCTATGCTGGGGCCAGACAGCATTCCTGTCTCACTCATGTGAGAAAGCTTTCCCACTGACCTTTGAATCTGTCTTTGGTTTGTGGGTTGAGAAGTCTGGAAACTGTGGTGCAGTGATTCAGCACCCTCAGGCCTACTCCAATCTTGTCTGTGCTGGCACAGCCCACACTGGGCTATTCTAATCAGAGCCTGGTACAATAGACCCCTCCTGTCAGCTTCCAGATTGTCTTTGACTGGAAATCTATTTCACTCTGTCATTTTGTGGCTTCTGCTGCTCTAGAACTTGTTCAGAGTCACTTTTTACAGGTATTTTGAGGGGTGTGGGTGGAAAAATCAGGCAGGTCCCTGCTTCTACTCCACCATCTTGGCACCACCCCTGTAAACCAATTTCCCTAATGAATATAGATGCAAAATTTTTAAATAAAACATTAGCAAAAGGACTACAGCAACTTATCACAAGACTAATACCCTATGACCAGGTAGGATTTATATCAGGAATGGAGGGCAATATTAGGAAACGGTCAACATAATTGATCATATCAACAACAAAACAAACACAAACCATATGATAAGAGATGCAAAAAAAAGCTTTTGACAAAATATAATACACACTCTATTAAAAAACACTAGAGAGCATAGGAATAAATGAAGTCTTCCTTAAAAGGATAAGTAGCATCTACCTAAAACCATCAGCAAGTGTTCTATGTAATGGGGAAAAGCTAGAAGCATTTCTAATAAGATCAGAGGTGAAACAAGGATGTCCATTATCACCACTATTATTCAATATGGTACTAGAAATGTTAGCTTTAGCAATAAGAGAAGAAAAAAACTGAAGGAATTATAATTGGCAAAGAAGAAACAAAGCTATCAGTCTCTGTAGATGATATGATGGTTTACTTAGAGAACTCTAGAGAATCAAGTAAAAAATTACTTGAAATAATAAACAAATTTAGCAAAGTTGCAGGATATAAAATAAACCCACACAAATCAAAGCCCAACAGCAAGAGATATAGAAATTCCATTTAAAGTTTTGCTGACATTATAAAATATTTGAGAGTCTACCAGCCCCAAAAAAAAGAAACCCAGGAACTATATGAACATAATTACAGAACACTTTCTCACAAATAAAGTCAGATCTAAATAACTGGAAAAACATCAGTTGCTTGTGGGTAGGTTGAGCTAATAATATAATAAAAATGAAAGTGAATATAATGGTATATATTGGATCTTTTTACTTGTGCATGATTTCTTTGCTTGTATATACCCAAGAGTTAACCCTTTAATTTTACAAGCAAGGAACCTGAGGCTTAGAGGGGTTATATATTTAGTAATAGAGCCAGAATTGTAACATAGATTGACTGAATACCAATCTAATCATCACTAACAAATCATTACAGACCTCTGAGTGTAACTTTTGGTAAAACTGATCAAATACTGCCTGTATAAACCTGAAAGGCAAAGACCCAAAAAGAACCTTTTCCACTTAAATATGTCTCCTTCTCGAAGGAGGGTGACAAATTTCTGGAAAGGGAAATCGCAGTTGAAACTCATTAATGAGTGAATGAATGAATTTTTTTAAAAAAACAGTTATGAAGTACTTACTATGTGCCAAGCCCTGTGCGAAGTGTAGGGAATACAAATGCAAAAGAGACAGTCCTTGCCTCAGTGAACTTATAAATTATAGCAATAAATGAACAAGTGTGTAAAGGAGTAGTGCCTGGCGGGGAGAGGTCTTTTGATCTAAAAAATCACAGGGTGGTGAGGGGAATCATAGAACAATCAAGTGACTAGCACTTTCCAGGAATAATAGCAATGATTTGATATTTGGTAGTGGACAGAACAGTTGGTGGGGTAGGGTGTAAGGGTGAGCTGGTCAGTGGCAGTCCATCTGGTGGGGGCAGAGTCAGGGATGGTTCATCTTCCTGTGTTATTTCTCATCCTACTCCATTCCATAATCTACCCAGCTGTCAACATGACCATCCTAACGCACGGGTTTAATCATATCACTCCATCTGCCATTCAACGAATTCCGGAGGCTCCCTATTCCAGCAGCAAATATCAAATTATCTGTTTAGCTTTTAAAGCCTTTTAGAATTTGGTTGTTTCCCAACTTTACAATCCACTTTATTCTCCTCCACATATCCTACAGTTCAGTGACAATGGCATCCTTGCAGTTCTCAAACAAAACAACCCACATCCTAACTCTACATCTTTTCATTGGCTGTCTCTTTGCCTTTCCTGTTCTCCCTTAATGCTGGCGCCTTCTCTCTGAGGTCACCTCTCATTTGCCCAGTATACATCTTATTTGTACACAATTGTTTTCATATTGTTTCCTTCATTAGATTAGGGGCTCCTTCAGGGTAGGAACTGTTTTTACCTTTCTTTGTTTCCCTAGTACTTAGCATGTTGTCTGGACCATAATAAGCATTTAATAAACACTTAACTGACTAGTTGTTTTCCCCAGTTCTCTGGAACTTAACCCACATCTCAAAAAGTACATTCTCATTGTTAGATTTTAAAATATTGAGTTTGTCCTAAGAAAGAATATAGTAATTAACTGCAATAATGTTAATGAAAAGAAAAGCAACAATGACAATGGAAAAATGTTCCTCCTTCCCTTTATTACAGAGGTGAGGGACTATGGGTGTGAAGTACTGACTGTGTACTCGATGTGTTGACTATTTTTTTCTTTTCTTTTTTTTTTTTGTCTTTGTTATCAGAGATGACTTATGGTCTTTCAATGTATTTTCTAAGTTGTCCAACTTAATTACCCATCTTACCAGTGACAATTTTTGGTAAATACAAAAGTAAATGAAAGAAATATATGACTCAAGAGATACTTCAGACACTAAATGACAGGAACAGCACATGGACAGTTCATGTCATGTACTTTATTAGTGTCCCGACAATAAAAGGTCTCTGGGAGGTTGAATAGAACTCCTATGGAGAAGTTTTACAGCAGGACATTCACAGGAGCGGTCTAGCATGAGAAGATGTAGCAGGTCATAATTTAAACTACCTCAGTGATGTCCTAGATCCTTTCGAGTATTGAAATGTTGCTCGTCCTTTGTTCTTGTAAAAGACCAATGACACCAGGAGGGTGATATCTTGAACTTACAAGTAATTTGGATTTAAGTGAGGCAGAGCTCTGCAAAATCATGAGTGTCCCTCTCTCCTCCAGAGTCATCAGAGTCCAAGGACAAGACATAGGTGAAGATGACTATTGATGGCCCTGGATACAGTGCAAAACCTTGGCCTTTTTCAGTATTGAAGTGTGGAGATATGAAGAAATTATATGGTTTTACCTTTTGGATATCCTGGCTACATATTTTTCCTCCTCATCTAATAAAGAAACAGCATTTCTTTTTATCATAAGTATAGATTGGAAGGTATGAGACCTTAGAGGTCATTGAATCTAACCTCTTGTTTCATAGATGAGGAAACTGAGTCCCAGGGAAGCTATATGACTTAGCCAGCATCGCTCAGCTTGGTGTGTAAATATGAGGCAGCTAGGTAGCACACGGTTAGAGCACCAGACTTCGAGTCCAGAAGAGTTCAAATCTGGTTTCTTATTTGGTTTTCACCAGCTCTCTGATCCTGGGCAAGTCATTTAAAGCTCTGTAATGTGTGAAATGGAGATAATAGCACCTGACTCCCAGGATTATTGTCAAGACAAAATGAGAAGATATTTCTAAAGTGTTTTCTATATAAACGCTGGCTATTATTAAGCATTTGGGGTGGGATTTGGATGCAAGTCTTCCTGCCTTCAAAATGTAGGTTTTCAGTCACCATATCATGCTGCCTCTTTCTTTTGTAGTTGATTGTTGCCACTAAAGGAATATTATTCTGAATTAGTTTTGCAGTGCAAGGAGCTATCAAATATTAAAATGTTAAGGCAATTTTCCTGTCACTTTGGGAACAATATGGGCCAATTCTATCTTTCAAGGTTAATTACAGATAAAGAATGTGATTAGTTCTTTGCTAGAAGAAATGTTTGTAAACCTGGGTAAGTGATCTGGAAATATCATTGTGCTTCCTAATTGTATTAACAAACACTTATCATTTACATACTGTCTTGCATCTGAGGATATTAAAATATATTTTAAGTACTAACTCATCTGTAATCTGAATATGCAGAGTTAATGAGCAGGAGGAATTCTATTAAGAATCAATCAGGATAGCACTTTTAAGTATAGAATTACACCTCCTAAGAAAATGACAAGGTGGCACAGTGGATTGAGCCAGACTTAGAGACAGAAAGACCTAAGTTTCGATCTGGCCTCTGACACTTATTAGCTATGTGACTGGGCAAGTTTCTTAACCCTGTTTGCCTCATATTTTAAAATAATGCCTTATATTTAAAAATGAGCAGGAAACGAAAATAGCAAACCATTCTAATATCTTTGCCACGAACCCCAAATGGGGTCACAAAGAGTAAGACATGACCACAATCACTTAACAAAACAAGAAGAAAATGAGCCAGTAGCTAGTGTTAAGTGTACAGCCTCAGACACTTACTACTTGTGCACTTGGGTAAGTCACTTAGCCTCTTTCTGCTTCAGTCTCCTCATCCATGAAGTAGAGATAACAATAGCACCTGCCTCTCAGGTTTGTTGTGAGAATCAAAAGAGATGTTTGTAAAGTGCTTAGCATAGAGCCTGGTACATATAAATTTTAGCTAGTCATAGTCCTCTTAGAAATGGTATCTCTTTTGATCCTAAGAGAGTGACAGAAACAATCTCTCCAAGAGGATCATGGAACCTAATTACTCAAGCCCACTCCCTGGAATTTAGGAAAGACAATACCATTAACTTGGGACATCAGGCCAGCTCTAAAGGCATTGCAAAAGTAATACCTCAGCTACAAAACATCAAGAGTGCTACATGCCCGTTTTACTTACGTATATATGAGTATTATATGCATCCCAAGAGAAGAAGATGAAACCAAGAAAACACAAGAGGAAAATCAATACCATGGTATGTTATTTCTGCCTGTAGCTAATACAACAAATGGTTCTCTGGTAGCTGGATGAGTTAATATATGTAAAGTGCTTTTCAACCAGTAATTTGAAATGTAAATGCTAGCTGTCATCATCACCAGCACTCTACTTCAATAAAACATGTATACTATTTATTTTATCAGTTTTTGCAGTCATTTGTTATGTATGTGTAATAGGGGCTTGACAGGATACAAGGTCTCCTATGCATGAGTGCCCCAATGGCTGAGGCAAGAAAGCTCCTTACAATTCACTAGAAAAAGCTCTAGGACATCTGAAACCTATGGAACTCAGGAGAGTGGAACCTTGGGCCTCAAGGCCACAGGTAGCCCTCTATGTCTATGTTTAAAAATTAGAAAATAGTATTATTATTATTATTTCTAATAATTACTATGTATTCTTAATGATGATGGTGATAAGAACATAGTATAAGTGCATAAAACAGTTTTCTTCTAATAATAGCTAACATTTATATGGATCCTACTATGTACCGTGTTAAATGTTTTATAAATATTGTCTCAGAGACTCACAATAACCCTGGGATCTAGGTGCCATTATCATTCCATTTTATACTTGAGGAAACTGAGGTAAATGGAGTTTAAGTGACTTGCCCAGTGTCACATAGTATCTGAGGCTAGATTTTGGACTCAGCTTCTCCTGAGTCCCATCTCAGGGCTCTATCTGCTAGATCCCCTTGCTTTTGCCCTTTTCTAAGCTCCAGTGATTAGCTAAATCCTCATTTACTAAGCATTCATTAAGTATCTATTATGTACAAAATACACTGCTAACCAGGAAAGAAAATACAATGAAAAATACCACAAGGAGCCAGCCCTCAAGTAATTTGTAATACAATATGGGGTATGACATAGAAATGCAACGTAATTACAATCCAAATAATAACATTACAAAATATAAAATAATATGTTAGTTAATAAGAGAGCTACAGAGTAGTGACAGTAGTCACAGAACAGCAAGTTCACTTTGTCTGCAGATACCAATGAAGGAGCTGTGTTTGGTTTGAGCTTTGAAGGATGGGTAGTATTTCAATGAGTAGAGGAGGGCAAGGATTTCATGAGTAAAGTCTTAAGGAATTAGAGTGGTGACACAAAATGCAGTTTAAGCATTTGCCTATCAAGAATTGTGATCTGATATTCAAAGATAAAATGTAATGGAGGCTTAGTGCACACCCAGGCCATCTAAAATGCCATCACCTGCGTGGGAGATACCAGGAACCTGCTTCTGGGAGACAGTTGGTCTAGTGAAGGTGGGGACATTTTATTTAGCTGATAATGTGTTGGAAGGCAGTCTCTTTCCTTTGACTGCCTTAAATTGACTATCTTAAAAGCTACCTGAAGGAGACAATCTTTCTCTTTCTAACGTTCAAGGTGAAAGTCTCATTCATGCATATCAGGTGACATCTTTCCTTCTTCCCAGGCTATGTGATCCTGAGAAATGGTTTGGGGGTTTTGGTCTGTTTCATCTCTCCTTTTTAGCTATAGATGCAGGGAGTGCAGTCTCTGACCTGGGAGCTCTAGCAATGGCCATCTTGGAGTCCAGGATCCCAGGCCAAATATTGCAGCTAGACTAGCAAGGAAGCCCTGAGAAGCTAGTCTGTAAGGATGAAAGGAGGAAGACACTTCATCTTTTCAGATTTGAATTTGGTGAGATTAATGCTGCGTAGGAACTGAATGGATCTGAATCTCCTTTCTTTTCCCAGAAACTGAGGTGGTACAAGGGGAGATTATTTGCTTTCAGGAGAAAATGTTTATATGTATTTTTTTCATTATACCTTTGGAGTAAATATTCCTTTGTAAAACCTAATAAGACTATTAGGTGGTTAAATGGAACCAAGGTGCTCGGACCTCCCAAATTAAAGGAATATAACTTTAGCCTATGATGGGACAGCTAGGTGGCACAGTGGATAAAGTTCTTGGCTAAGAGTAAGAAAGAACTGAATTAAATCCAGCCTCAGAAATGTCCTAGCTGTGTGACCTTGGGCAAGTTACTTAACCCTTCTTTGCCACTGGAGAAGAAGGCAAAACCACTACAGTAACTTTGCTAAGAAAACTCCATGGACAGAAGTCTACAGGGTAATGAAGAGTCAGTTGTGACCAAAATGACTAAAAACAACCAGCCTATAACGAAAAACTGAAACCTGCCAATTCCTCAGGTACTAAAGAACCAAGAACTGGCCCTCAGACAGTGGGTCCTGAATAAACCATTTCTCACAATAAAAAAAAAAAATGGAAACGTGACACAATTTCCCTGTAAACTCTTTCTATATCTGAGTCTTCAACATATACGTCTTCCACCTTTAAAGTTTCCCCTAAATCTCAATCCAATTCAATTCTATTCAATAAACACATTAAAATGTTAACTCATGTTTGGCTTGTAGTAAGCCAAAACCCCCCATATCTTTTTTTCAAGTAAAATGCTGTTTAATCATACCTCCTCAATTTTATATTTGTAAAGTTTATTTTTGTGACAGTTTGTCTTAATTATTCCTTTTAATTCATATTAATGATATGACTTTCTAAAGCTACTTAATTAAAAAACATAAAATAACAATTAACAATAGGTCCTAAGTCAGTGAATTTAGGGTTGGGGGGGAGGGGCGGATAAGAGGCTTACACAGGTAAGCAGAGAGAGTAAATTAATAATGGAAAGAATGAAGGAAGACTTTCTGTTGGAGGAGGCACCTGAGATTTATTTTGTATTAAGACAATTATTCTGAAAGGACAGGAGAGATAGGTGGCTAAACAAAAGCTTATTGACTGGAGCTAGGAGGTGAAGGAACAATTAGTAGCCCAGTTTTGTTAAGGTCATAGCATATATGAAGAGGAGAAGGTAAGTTAAAAGTCAGGCTATGGATATGTATAAATAACAAGCTGGTAAGTTTATCTTTTATCTTAGAGGTGTGGTTCTCAATGATTAATGACAAAAAAAAAATGTTTTGAATCCCCAGGATAATGAAACATACAACGAATAAAGTTATTTTAGATTTATTCATTAAGTGCTTACAATAATAACTTTTGCCCTCAAAGTTCAAACTGTTGTCAAAAAACAAAACAAAACACCCTGTAATGCTGCAAAGATGCATACGCTTGTTGTCATAGAGAAAAATATATATGTATCAAAATTAGGCAATTATTTACTGCTTAAAGAATTTTTAGTGGGAACTCCTGAGACCATTGTTGAAAACCCCCAGAGTGTGCAAATCATGAAATGGAAATCACTGTCTTAGCGGTGATGAGGAGGTCAGTGTAGGATGGTGAGAAGAATATTGGGTTTATACTAAAGAGAACTGAATTCCTGATGTCAGTGAAACATCAGGCCTGACTCTAAAATAATAACTTAACATTTGTCTTGTACTTCAAGGCTTACAAAATGCTTTCCATACATTTTCTCATTTAACATCTGCTTAACTTTCCATTATATATTACATAAATTATACATTTATATATTTACACATGCAATATAATAATAGATCATATTAGATTCTATTTAATATATTATATCATATCACATATCACAATATTTTAATGTTACTGGCCATATTCCACCATTGACAAGATACATGCCCAGAGAAATTTGTTTTTCATGATTTGTCTTTCTCTTGAAAGTTTTTGAATCCTTTGGACAATGAGAAGTTTGTTCTCAGGGACCTGAGGCCCTCTTCCGTCTCTCCAAGTCTATGCTGCTGTGTTAGATAATTGCAGAAAGACACAGAACCATCCAAGAAGCAGGAAGGTCCAAGACGCAGAAAAGTTCAGAAGGTCCAGCCTCAGTGATAAACACAAGTGCCAAGCAGTGTAGCTACCAGAACATCGAGAATGGCAGCTGATGAGAAAACTTCAGTTAGAAATTTCCTGGGGGGATGGAAATGAAATCATGGGGAAAATTTTCCAAAAACCATTCAATCCATGCTTTCAATTTGTACTAAATTTAGGTTTAAATATTGGAAAATACTCTTTATGACACTAGAGTTTTTTTAAGAGCCATGGTCCATATGTTCCTTCTTATAAGTATAATTAAAGATCCTCATTGCTACTTAATTTTTCTTAATTTTTTCATATTAACTAGGTACCACTCTCTTCAAAAGTTCTAGGATAATTTATAAGGCTCTTATACTTTAAATGATTGATTTTGCTGGAAGTCATCTCCCAATTTCTGAAATACATAAGAATACAACATTTTCTCCCAAACACATGCATTTTTATATTCTTCTGACTCTCGTGCTCTGGAGCAAAAATATATTTTATCTCCTAAAGGATCATAGATTCACATGCCTATACCTGCAAGGGATATGAAAGGTAGCTGGATCATCTAGCCCAAATCCTTCATCTTACGGATGAGGAAACTGAGGCCCGGCAAGTTAAATGACCGCTAAAGTAACACAGATAGTAAACAGCAAAACAAAGTTTCAATACTGGTATTCTGACTCCAAATCAAGGGCTCTTAAAATCAATCACCTTTTTTGTTGTTGTTCTGAACTATGTGTAGTTGCACAAAGAGTATGACATGAAGAAAGACAAGCTTAGTTCAGCACCTAACCCTGTCACTCAATAGTCACATAACTGAAGAAATTGCTTAGCTTCTCAATTTCCTCATATGCGAAATGGGAATAACCATACTCATGTTATTTACATTTCGGAAATTTTGTAGGGATGGAAAGTATGGAAAGTACTTTGGAAGCCTTAAATCACTTTAAAAATGAAAGCTATTACTGTAAGACCAGAAACAATTTCATTAGTATCAAGAATTGCCGGTGAATATAATCTCTCTACTAATGCAGATCATTGCATTTCAACGTCCCTTTCTATCTTACATAGATTTAGAGAGATATCTAAAGCCTTCTACAACCTTGTATAGTGGATAGAATTCTACTCTTGGAGTTATGAAGACCTGAGTTCAAGTCCTTCTTAGGCATATTGGTTCTATGTGTCTCTCTTCTGAACTACATTGGCTATGAGTGACCCTCAACAACTCAACCTCTTGGTGGTCCTGGTGACCTCCTAAGTTATTATTATAGTAGGATATTTTCTTTCTTAGAAATTGTGTAATCTTTGACCCAGTGATATCTCCACTAGGCCTATTCCCCAGAGATATCAAAGGAAGAGGAAAAAATAACCTATATACTGAGAAGTATTTCTGGTGGCTCTTTTTGTAGTAGCAAAGAACCAGGGCCAAGGGAATACCCATAAGTTGAGGAATGACTGAAAAACTGATGCTGTATGAATGCTATTATATAGAAGAAACAACAAAAGAGATGGTCATAGATAAGCCAAGGAAGACTTGCATGAACTGATGCAGAGTTTAGTAAAGCAGAAACAGGAGACTGATTTATAGAAAACTTCAGTAATTGTAAAGCCAGCTTTGAAAGACTTAAGAACTCTGATCAGCACAAAGACCAGTCATGATTCCGGAGGGAAGATAATGAAAAATACCATTCATCTCTTAACATAAAAGTAATGGTTTCAAGAGGCAGAATCAGATGTACAATTTTTTTTGCCATTGCCAATGTGGGAATTTATTTTATTTGACGTGAGAGAAAGAGAAAAAATGTTTATTAAATGAAAAGTAAAAGAAAACATTTTTTAACAGAAAAAAACAGATTTTCTCCTTTTTTGTGTTATTTATTTATTTATTTTTTACAGGTGAACACATTTAGGCCTCGAAGGGTTAAGTGATTTATCCAAGACTTATACAGCCCATAAGCAGTAGGGTTTAAATCCAAGAATAACATACTACATGGCAGTTAGGGATTGCTATGTTAAATCCTTTGCCTTTGCCCATTTTACTGATACAAGACAGCATCCAGTCTTATTACTCTGTATTCCTTTCTTCAGTTAATTAATCAGTCAACAAGCCTTTATGAAACCCTTCCTATATGTTAAGCACTATACTAAGTGCTGCAGATATAAAGAGAGGTAGGAACGGTCCTTGTTCTCAAGAAACTCAGAGTCTAGTGAGGAAGACAACATTCATTCATCCATGCTTCTGTCTATCTATCTATCCGTCTATTTTTGTTCTCAAGGAGCTCATAGGTTAATGAGGAGGCTTATAGATACATATATAAAAATGTATGTGTGTATGTATGCATATGCCTGTATATGTATACATATACACAGATATGGACAGATGGGTAGAGATAGATAAATGGATAGATAGATAGATAGATAGATAGATAGATAGATAGATAGATAGATAGAGCAGAATATATCTTAAGTGACTGAGATGACATTATAATCTAGCTAAACTGGGCAACCAACCACGCCCAAACCTTCACTTTGAGAGAAGAAAGCCCTTACTGTTGATAACTGGTCAATAGGAAATTAAAGAGATAGTGTACAATGGAAAATGAATTGATTCTTTCATCAGTTATGGCAAAAGAGACGAGACTTTTATGTAGACATCTTGTCTGTAAACTTGCCCTCCATTATGGACATTATTTCCACATTCTACTAACTCTCAAGAGAGACAAGTAAAGGTATAAATAGCAAAACAATCAGGAGTCTGCTGTTTATTAAAGTATATGTTTACTTGTCATAGTCTAAAAAGTAGTTATTAAAATTCCCATCATCTGTTAACTTTAAAAGCCTTTATGACTTCAAACTATTAGTAGATTTCTGTCTTTAACATCCTAAAGCAGGGGTGGGGAACCTGCGGCCTAGAGGTCACATGTGGCCCTCTAGGTCCTCAGGTGCAGCCTTCTGATTGTGTCCAAGTTTTACAGAACAAATCCTTTTATTAACAGGATTTGTCCTGTGAGGTTTGGATTCAGTCAAAGGGCCACATTTGAGCACCTAGAAGGCCACATATGGCCTTGAGGTTTCAGTTTCTCCATCTCTGGCCTAGAGAAAAGCTGAAGTTGGTGATTTCAATTAGGCCAAAGTTTCCTAAATGAACCCTAAAAATGAGCCTCTAGAGTATTTAGGTGGTGGTGTATTCATTGCATTAAAGGGAAAAAAGATCTTTCATAGATAATTTGAGGCAATAAGTGGGAATACCATGAAAGATTTTTATTGTAAATTAGTCATTTTATGATCAGCTAATAAAAGAAAGCCATGAATTTGCTTTTATGGGAATCAGAATTTTAAGAATTCGTATTTTGCATTCAAGTTGACTCAGTCTGCTAGTGGGACCTGAATTGTGAATTCAGTCCCTGTGCCACTGTGTGGGTGTCAACAATCATCAAGTCAGGAAGTTGTCTTGCAAATGTGTACTTTTTTTAACAGGGGGAGACCAAGTAAGTATGCATAAATAAATCAACTCAAATCCATCATACCACTGAAAGACCAATCGAATCTCACAAAAATTGAGTCCGTGATGTTATCATAGGATTCAGTAGGCAGTCATCTTATTTTTTAGGACTATAAGTTTTCTTCACTAATGGAAGGACTACAAATTTATTCTTGCTGAATCACTATTGCATCATTTGTTTAAATTCTACTAAACTTAATGAATGTCACCCCCTACTCAGTAACCTCCAGTGACTCCTTATTGCCTCCAGGATCAAACACAAAATCCTGTTTGGAGCTTAAAGCTCTTCATAATCTAGCCCCCTCTTACTTTTTTAGTCTTGTAATATCTTACTCCCCAACACATGAGCAAGAAAAGAAATATAAAGGAAGGAGAAAAGCAAGAGAGATAAGAGGAAGGTAAGAAAACCTGAAAACCAAGACTATTTCTATAGCATGATAAAGGATTAAAATAGAAGGGAAGGGAAAAAGCATTTAAGTGCCTACTATGTGCCAAGGATTGCGCTAAATACTTTATAAATATTTACTCATTGATCCTCCCAACAGCCCTAGGAGACAGATACTACTACAACTCCCATTTTACAGTTAAGGAAATTGAAGCACACAGAGGCTGAGTGACCCATCCAGGGTCATATAGCTAGTAAGTATCTGAGGCTGTATTTGAACTCAGGTCTTCCTAATTCCAGATCCCACCTACCTGCCTGAGTAGACTTCAGGGATTTTTAATATATTTATTTTGTAATAACAAACTCTCTGTTTTGTTTTGTTTTTAGTTTTAGAGAAGCAAAACTCAGTGCAAGAAGTATAAGCTAGAGATGGCAAATTTAGTTTTGATGAAAGAAAAACTTTCTAACAAACAAAACTGTCCCAAAGTGGAACCAGCTGTTTCCAGAAGTGGTGGGTTCCCCATCACAAAGGGTCTTCAATCATGCTGGAGATATTATAGAAGGAATTTTTGGTCAGACACAGATTGGACTGGATAACTTCTAGGGCCTCTTCTAATTCTTAGGTCTGGTGATTTTATGAAATCTTCAGCAGAATATCTCCAAAAATTCCAATGAATTGGTGATCTCATCAAGGTATACATTCCCTGCAGTGATATATATTGAAGCCCATTCACTCCTTCCCATCCTGTGCTACCCTATTCTTTGCCCACTCGAATATTTACCAAAGGTAATTCACCTAACATTCTGCCACTGGCTATCCTTGTTTCTTGCTTCATTACCAGGATAGCTCTTTTCAGTAAACATACATTTATTTGCACATTGTTTTATGATATGTTTCACAAAGATAGGTATGAGGATTCTGTATGATATACTCATTCCTTAATCTGGAACCAAATTCTTCAACATACACACATATGTATATATATATTTTTTTTTTACCAGTTTCCCCTCTATTCAATTTTGCATTGAAATCAACAGGTATTAATGTTTATTTTGATTTACTTTGGAGGATTTGATTGAGTTCTTTGTAGAACTTCTCTACCTTCTGATCCTCTGTAAATGATGGTAGGTAAGCGGAAATTTTCTTTATTGTGTTCTTTTTATAAATGCTTATCGTGCAAATAGAAATATGAGATGATCAAATTTCCCATGAAATGATTCATGTAACTATTCCCTTTCTTGCCTTTCCAAGGGGAATCTGCTGATCATCCTTCAACTTAACTACAACTTGATTTTATTTTTTGGTTTCACTGAACTTCAAAGGCAGGCACAATGAAGTATTTACTGGCACAAGATTTGGTGAAGGATAAATAAATGAATATATATTATATATGTTCTTTTATTAAAACACAGTTTTATGTGACTAAAGAACTCCTAGGACCCTTCCAAATCACCAGTCATCTGTAAATCATATTATTACCAAGGAGGTAAAGAATCTATTATTTAACTGTCCATTCACATGAAAAATTGGCTGTACTCTAAGAATTTAAAGAAGGAAAAAATTTAAGCTGGGCATAAGGAAAGCATTTTTTAAAATCTTCAGATGATAAAAGCAACATAATGTATAAGAGAATTACCATTTTGTGCATATTAGTGAATGAATGAAAAGACAATTAGTGAGCATTTTCTATATGCCAAGCACTGTGCTAAGTGTCGGGAATACAAATAAAAAAGCAAAGGCAATTCCTGACCTCAGGAAACTTACATTCAAATAGGTGGAAGCAAAGCATATAGGGGAATGGGGACCAGGAAGGAGCACTTCAGTGTGCAAAGTTATAGAGATAGTGAATGGTACCACAGAGGGATAGGCTGACATATATCTTCCAAGAAAAATGGCAGAAGTGATTTGATCATGGTTTCAGAACTGGAGAAGAAAAGTGAGACATAATATCATATAACTTCTATAGATACGTTCAATCCTCAAACACATTGTAAGTTCCTTGAGGGCAAGAACCAGATACTAAAAGTTTCTTTTGTATCTCACATAGTATAAGAGCACATATCAGGTTATGTTTTGTTTTGCATAGTTTTGTTAACAAGCAAAATAATAAAAAATAATGTGTCATGTTATTTCATTTGATAAAAATACATCAGTTGAAGTCAGAAACCATGAATCATAACATCATAGAATCCCAGCTTTTAAACCTGGACAAGGTCTTAGAGAACATCTTATTTGAATGCCCTCATTTTATAAAAGAAGAAACCAAAATCCAGAAAGTTAAACTTCATCCAAGATCACACAAGTATTAAGTAGCAGAGCCAGAATTCAAATCAGACCTCTGACTCTAAATTCACTGTCCTTTTCACTTTATTATACCACCTGTCATGAGATATGGGAATTTTTTTTTCATTTTCCATAGCACAGAAGAAGTATTCAGCAAATAGCTGGTACTTTTCAGTTGTTTCAGTTGTGTCTGAATCTTAGTGATCCCATTTGGGGTTTTCTTCTAAAATATACTGAAGTGGTTTGCCATTCCATTCTCCAGCTCATTTTACAAATGAGGAAATGAATTACATATGAGCAAACAGGATTAAGTATCTTGGTAGGGGTCACACAGCTAATAAGTGTTTGAGGCCAAATTTGAATTCAGATCTTCATGACTCTGTGCCATCAAGCTGCCCTAGACTATTTGGAGAAGTTATGGAATGCCTAATTTTGGATCTCTTAAAAAATAAGAAAACTGCTATCTGGCCATTAACATACTTGCCTATCTATAGCCCTATTGAGGTCCCTTCCTACACTATTTTCCCATGATTCTATTCTGTAAGGATACTATAGAAAAAAATTGTATGCCTAGTCATCCTAATTACCATGATTATTTTCCTTGTTATCATCAGTTTCACATAGCTGTGTGATGATACTTTCTGTTAGTGCCACTAGCTTTCTCAGAGAAAAAAGCTGTCTCGATTTTGCCTCTAATATTCTAAGGAATATGATGAGTAAATATATTTCTCTGAACTGTTATACTCACCATTTAATTTTTTCTCTTCTTATTTTCTCCCATCTACAGTTTTGGTAATGGATATTTCATTTTCCAAATAAAAAAATGTCCCAGGTCAGGTACACAAAGTACTGGAATTAGGACACCTAACGCTTGTTACCATGACTGCAGTCAGCCTAGGAAACAGTCCAATGGTTATGTCATACGAGTGGAGGAATTGTGTGTTAATCCCTAGGTCCCATACATTAACGGACAGACATTGAGTTTTGAAATAAGCCTCTCAGAAGGGCATATTTGTGATTGCGCACAATGTGGAGGGGTAGGGTTACACTGTGTAGCATAGCCTCAAAGCTTTCAGTTCTTGTTATGATCCTATTTTGAAAAGATGAGAGCTCTGAAGCATCAGCTTAGTTCTTGATCAGCTCTTTAATGGACTATAGGTCCCTGACCTGGGAAAGTTCAGGGACAGAGAAGTGTGTATTCTTTGTGATTAAGCCTTTCCAGCATTAACTTCAACTATATTGTCACCTTTCAGAGTATTTGCACAGCTAAGAATTTCAAAGCAATGGATCAAGATTACACAACACATTCCAATCACAACTATTTGAAGTAGGTAAGAGGATGTAGATGAAGACAATTCTGCAATTCTGCAAATATTGATATATTAATGATAGTTTCTTTTCCACTATATAAAAGGAGAGAGAGTTATAAAAAAAGGTTAGCTTCCATACCTTTAGAACAAAATGATTCATGATTATGCCAGGTATATAATCCACATTTCTCATTTCTCAGGGCAGTGGTAGCACAGTCACTGGATAAGTGGTGCATAAACATACTGATTATAAGTCCTTCCCTAAAGCATTTATTAAGTACCTATTATATGTCAGACATTGTGCCAAACTTTAGGGATACAAAGAAAAACAAAAATAGTCCCTATCCTCAAAGATCTTACACTCGAATGGGGTAGAAAACATGCAAAAACAATGTGTAAACAGCACGTACATAGGATAAATTGTAGATAATCTTGTAATGCACTAGTTTTAAGGAGGACTAGGAAAGACTTCTTGCATGAGGTGGGATTTTAGCTAAGACTTAAAAGAAGCCAGAAGGTGGAAACAAGGAGAAAGAGAATTCTAAGCATGGGACCAGAGAATTGGGAGGTGGCATGTAGAGTGTGGAAATAGAAATGGTTTTTTGTAAGGAAAAGTAAGGCTGCAGTCTTGTGGAGTTCATGGAAGTAAGGAATAAGATTGGAAGGATAGTAGAGGGCCAGATCATGAAAGGTTTAAAAGCCAGAGAACAGAAACTGGTTTGGGATGGCTTATGACAAACATGGTTTGCAGAAAACTAGCATTATTTCAATAACAGCAAAAGAACAAAGCTATGCTGCAAATTATATTTTATAAATACAGGTGTTGAGCAGGTGGAGAGTAAAGGAACATTACTAGTGAGATCCGGTGAATTTGAGACTATTACCTGGAACAGATGCCAGAAACCAAATCGCAAGACAGTACATGAAACACTAGTTACTCGTCCTCTCTTCTGATATTTTTCTTCTGGTGCTGTAAATATTGGTTCAATTTCATGAATATAAATGGGAAAGAGAGATTGGAAGGTGCATTGTTGAGGATAGAAGGGAAGAAGGAAGGGGGAAAATCAACGATGAGTATAAAAAGGTTAGATAAATATATTCAATGATCGTATTCCTTAGAACATTTATAAATGACCTGTGCAGGGCACCATGCTAAATGTTTTACAAATATTATCTCATTTGATTGTCACAATTATGATTCTATTGGCATAGGGAACTCTCAGGTGAGGAAAGCTCCTTTCCTGATGCGAATTGGCAGCTTCTCTGCAATTGAGAGAGTTGTCTAGAGGATGGGGAGGGGAGGACAAGTAAGGATAGTTCCTATCCTCAAAGATCTTTTGTTATCTCCATTTTACAGATGAGGAAACTGAGGCATACAGGGGTTAAGTGACTTGACCAAACTCTCACAACTAGTAAGTGTCTGAGGCTGTGATACACAAAAAAAGGTGATGTACAAAATCCATATAAACAGGGGAAACTGTATATAATTTTAGAAGGAAGACAGTAGCCTTAAGGAGAACTAGGTATTTGGGGACTTTTTGATCTAGGTTCAATATTCTATCCACTATGCCACCTAGCTAGAAATGGGGACTGTCATTAGTAGTGATGCTGAGTCAGTGAGTTCTTATGCCTCATTCCTAGAAGTATTCATAATTTAGTTGGAATGGATGGTTAGTTAGATGGAAATCTATGACTGAATAGGCAGGCTTTGAGAGGTGTTATTGCTAATAAACCTATGCCTCAGCAGCCAATCTGATAGTGAGTCTCCACAAACATAACTATGCTGGTCCTTGGACAACAGACATCCAGTAATCAAAGCCTTTCTGGCTTGGTAGGACTCCAAAGAGTTTGTGTTCCACTGATATGGCCTTATCAGAGCTGTATCTGTGCCATTAAGAGTCATGTAAGGAAAACTTTAGTGGAGAAATAATTGTAGACAAAAAACAAATACTTTACATTTCACAGCACTTTGTAGTTTTCCCTGTTAAAAAGTATCCTGGCTTAGTAGACAGGTAACTGACCTTAAAACCAAAAAGACCTGGGTTCAAATCCCACTGCTGACAGCTTTGTAATCCTGGGCAAGTCACTTGTCCTCCCCATCCTCTAGACAACTCTCTTAATTGCAGAGAAGCTGCCAATTCGCATCAGGAAAGGAGCTTTCCTCACCTGAGAGTTCCCTATGCCAATAGAATCAAGTCCATTTCCTATTCCATCTCCTACTGTAGTCTTTAAAACATGGCCCCATTCATTACCTCATGCGATCTTCACAAAGCCTTGGGAGGTACACAAGACAAATATTAGCTACATTTTACGGATGAGGAAGCTAAAACCCAGAACAATTCATAGATTTTGATTAAGAAGGGCTCTTAGAGATCATCTAACAGGATCAAAAATCTAGAACTGAAAGATAATCAGAGGCTATACAGGACAGCCTCCCCATTTTACAGAAAAGAGACCTGAAACCAGGGGAGGAAAGTGACTTTTTCAAGGTCACACAGGTAGTTTACTGGCTGAACCTGGATGTAAACTTCAAGTTCTGTGGCTTCAGGATCATCTCTCTTTCTTCTCTCTACCAGACTCTTTACCAAAGGGCATGAAGAGATAAAGTCATGGAAATAGAACTACAACTCAAGTCTTTTGACTCATAGTCCAAGGCTTTTTTTAAGACATCAAGTCAATGTTGAACATATTGACTTGAATTGGAAAGGAACTAGAATTATCTTCTCTCATAGCCCTATTCTTTCAACCAGTGACCCTTTGGAAGAGAAAAAATAAAAAAGCAGCTGCCAGAGTGAAAAATATCAGTTATAACCAACTTCAATAATCTACCAGCTTTCGCTTGACTGATATCCCAATATCTAATGATGTTAATATCTTAAAATAGAGGGCTGAAGAAAGGAGCGATAAACTCTTCCCAAATTCTTCCATTATAGAAGGCTCAGAATTTTTCAGGTAATTCTTCATATTCCAAACTGCTTGGTTTTTATTTTGTTTTTAATTTATAAAATAAGACAAGTACTTCTATAATACATAGTAGAATAAAAAAGATGACTATACATGAAACCGCAAATCTATTATGTACTACTTGCTATTCTTTTTAAATATATAATAAAATTGTCGTATAACTTCCTTTTTTTCCCTTTTCTTTTTCTCCCCTCCCTCTCTCCTCCAGTTTTGACACCACTAGCATCATGCCTGATCATCCAGTACCCTCTGGCTAGTCCTCTCCTTTTAGCTTCCTTTTGTGTATTGTTTTCCCTCATTTGATTGCAAGCTCCTTAGGACAGACACTATTTCTTTTTTCCTTATTTGCATCCCCAGTGCTTGACACAGTGTGTGGCACATAGTAGGTGCTTAATAAATTCAATGACTACTATGACTAGGAAGGTAAAAAGGGATAATGATATTCACAAGGCAAAGAGCTAAAACCACTACACTCAACCACACTGCCCATAGTTTATAAGGCAGGTCACTCAGGGTTAAAAAGCATTTCAAGTAAAAGAAAGTTTAACAAAGACACCTGTCCCACCCACTCCTCCCCAACTCAGACCTCAGAAGCTTTTAAAATCTGTTTGTTTGTTAAATTGGATCATCATGAAAAGATTAAGGTAGAGGCAGCAATCTCTTCTCATTCTCCTGGTTCAATCAGACAACAAAATTTGCTCCCAAACCTTAATCTTTGGATCCTGAGTTTGCCTGGGTTGAGTGCCCCCTTTCCTGGCTTTGAAGGAATGATTTTAGTGCACTGAAGTTGAATGAAAGTTCCAGTTAACAAGAGTTTAAGTGAAATAGGATAAAATTGTGTTCCTATGAGGCCTAAGTGATTCAATTTGGCTGTCTACATGGGTTACATGAACCAGAAAACCTCCAGGGTTCCCTGTCACTTTGTACTGTTTGAACACGGCCTAGCAAAGTCTTCTTAAGCAGTGGGGAGACAGAAGCTTTTTTAAAAAAATAGCCAGGCAACCTTTGGTGACAGAGGACACATAATAGTCAGCTTATTAATTGTATATATTTATTGAAAATAATTTCAAATACAACCAACGAAATTTGGCTGATTAAATCAAGGGTCTTGCCTTCCACTTTTCTCTGCATTCTTTTTCGGTGGCCTCATTAATTTATATCCATCTACATATATATACATGTACATGCACATACACATGTTTACTTAGCATTATATAGACATATGCTGGTGTGTGTATATAAACATATAAATATGTGTATAGATATGGATATATGCGTAGATGTATTTAACTGTGCATGCATATATATTATGCATGGATATAAATATATACAAAGACTCAGATACGGATAATAAATATTTCCACTATCACTTCTAAGCACTCCTCCTCCTCCTGAGCTTTAGACTTGAATCTCCAAAAAGCTTATGGGACCTTTCCAGCAGGAACACCCATTCATATCTCAAACCTGGAGTTAAGAAACCTAAAGAGAGTCCCACCTCCAGGCTGTCACATACAATTTGTTGTTTAACGCTGAATAAATCATTTAACCTCTTTGTGCTTCAGTTCCCTCATCTGCAAAATGGAAATATAATGGTTGCCTTACCTGACTGACAATGTTGTTGTCAGGAAAGCACTTTGTAATCTTAAGCACTATATAATTCATATATATTGCTGTTTGCTGTTTAGTCATTTTCAGTCATGTTTAATTCTTCATGAGCCATGTGGGGTTTTCTTGGCAAAGACACTGCCATTTCCTTTTCCAGTTAATTTTACAGAATTAATCTCTCTCTCTCTCTCTCTCTCTCTCTCTCTCTCTCTCTCTCTCTCTCTCTCTCTCTCTCTCTCTCGATAGTAAGTGTCTGAGGCTGGATTTGAACTCAGGATTTCCTCACTCTAGAGATGGTGCTCTCACCACTGTGCCACCTAGCTGCCCTTAATGATCTTTTAATTGACAAATCCAAGGGCCTTTTCTCAGTCCTTATCCTTCTTGACTTCTTTGCAGGCTTTGACACTGTCAATCAACTTCTCTCTAAGATTTCAGGACACTGGATTTTCCTCTTCAGAAGTCCTGAAATCCTATGCAAATTTCCTTTAATATCACTTAGACCAATCCAAGGCTCTACTTCCTGATTCTCAATCCTTTAGAAAAATTAATAAACCTACTCTAGTGAAAATAAGCAGAAAAGGTGGACTGTCTCTGACTTTGGTTTTAGCCACCCCCCCTAACTGACCAGTGCCTGGAGAATTCTTGGTTTCAAGCACAAAGCCTCATGAGCTATTTCAGTCTCACATCTCCAGCTTCTTACACTCTATGTATCAGGACTGCCAGTCAGGATTCATATACTTACATGAAATCTAACAGCTTCTCTCGCTCCGGATCTAGAATGCCTGTGACCTACTTTGTACTTCTTTCCCAAATTCAAAAACAAAATATGAAACTGAAATCTGTCTCCCTGGGTCGTGATTTTGCTTTCCTCCCGCTGAAGGGGAGCCTGAAGTGTATACTATCCTTGTATATTAATATGCCTCCCAATTGCTTCTGGAAAAAGTACTGCTTTCAGAGTAGTGTCTGTCAAATTGCTAGAGATTTGCCTTCAATTTCAGGGAAAATTGGGTAAAAGTCTAAATCTTAAAAAAACATTTGAATTGGCAAGTACACAATTATGTGCATATCCATTCAGACCCCACAAACGCTTTTGGGACAACATGATAGCCCAGAGGGACCTCATTTTTAAAAACTATCGACTTAAAAATTGTCTTCTCTCAGGACTCTCATTATAAAATCCTTTTGTGAATGTTCTCTTGCTTTATAAACAATTTTCAAATTTTATTTCTTTGGGTCATATTATTCTTTAATATAACCTCCACTTCTGAATGTATTACTCCTGGGGAGCAATAATTATAGATTAGATAGATAGACAGATATCTAGATAGATAGATAAAGAAAGAGCAAACTGAAGCAGTTGAGCAAAACCATGTGATATCACATGTTGAGACCAACAGGATATGCAATGTTCCACATCTGGAGTCTTTGAAAAGGAGTGATAGAGACTTCTTTACCCATCTTTTCCTCTGGGTCAAATGATAATTAAAATCACAAAGAATTCAGTTCCACAGAGTTTTATTATATGCCTGTTTTTGCTGCAGTTCTGTCCATTCACATTGTTACTAATCATCGTGTCTTCTGTTTTCCTGGTTATGCTTCTTTCACTCTGCATCAGTTAAGTCTTCTCATACATCTCGAAATTCTTCATCTTCATCATTTCTTCAGGCACAGATTAATATTCCATTATTTTTATGTACCACACAAAAATTGTTCAGCCAGTGCCCAGCTGAGGGGCATCTACTTTGTTTCAAGTTCTTTGTTACCACAACAAGTATGTACATCATCAAAAGTCTTTTTCTCAACATTTCTATCCCCAAAATGGTCTGCTCTTATTATCTGCTTTTTCTTTATTCACTTACTTTACTTAGATTGAAGGAACTGGGCATATTTAGCCTGACAAAGAGAGGACTCAGAAGGAGTATAATGGCTGTTTTTAAAGACCTGAAATGCAGAAATGTGGAAGAGGAAGAGAATAATTAGTCTTGGATCCAGAGGGCAGAAATGGAGTCAGTGAGTGAGAAGTGCAAAAAAGGAAGTTATACCTTGTGGAAAGGAAAAACTAGAAAAACTTCCTAAACCATTGCTGTGGTTGTTCAGTTCTGTTTTGTGACCTCATTTGGGGTTTTCTTGGCAAACATACTGGAGTGGTTGTCATTTACTTCTCCAACTCATTTTACAGTTGAGAAAATTGAGGCAAGAAAGGTTAAGTGACTTGCCAAGGATCATGGCTAGTAAGTGTCTGAGGCTAGATTTGAACTCAAGACTGCCTGACCCCAGGCACTGCACTCTATCCACTGTGTCACCTAGTTGTCCTTTCTGGAATATAGTGCTATATAAATGATATTATTATTGTTCATATTTCATTGACTTGATCTCCAAAAGACTAGCTCTGTTCTGAGATCACTAGTGGGGAAGCATCATCTTCTAATAGTAAGGAAAGATGGCATTCAGAAAACCTGGGTTCTAGTCTTGACCCTGACCTAAACTAGATGTGTGACCTTGGCTTTGCAATGACTCTGAAGCTGTTTCCTCATCCATAAAATGAGGGCACTCATTTATCTCCAGTTCCCTTCTAGCTCAGGCAAAGGCAAACTATGGCCAAAGGGCCAAATCTGTGATGGCCTGTTTTTGTCTGGCCAGCTTGCTAAAAATGATTCTTACATTTTAAAATACAATACAATAAAACTTTATTTAAAAATGGAAAAACTATTCTTAATGTCTAAAAACAAGTCATGTCCAACATTAGTTTGTTGACCCCTATTCTAGATTATCCATAAAGTCCTAAAATGTTCTAAAATGTAAACTCCTTAAAGACAGGGACTATTTTTCATTTTGTCTTAAGTGTAGCTATGATTCTAGATAAAAATAACAGTGTTACATTGGCTCAATAATACCTTTTATGAAATAAACAGAAAATCCTATCTATTCTTATGCTCAGAAACTCTGATTTTTCTCTGTTTGAATCTTTATCATCTATTTTAGAGATTTCATTATACCTACCCTGTTATTCTTGCAAAGGCCTTTTGCCTAAGGTCATGCAATTATCACCTGTTTTGATACATTAAAATGAGTATTTTAAACAGAGTTAATCATTATTTTCTCTAGCACATTTCCCATATTCGTTTTCTTCAAATATGCCTCTTAGTAAGTTCTCCCAAGCAGAATGAATATGTGTAGTCAGCCTTCATGCCTTGAAATAAACCCTCCAGTCAACTAACAAACCGACCCAGCTTAACTAACAACATTGGGAATTTAACAGTATGGCAGCTCAACTCTTCATACAAAGAGAAAAGCTCAAAAGATTGGAAATTTTCATTCTTCTGATAGATCCCAAACCTTTGTTAAGGAAGACCTCAATTTATTATAGAACAACCCTAAGACATAATCAGCTATATAAAGACCTATTTCCTTATTATAGCTTATAGGATGTCATCAAATCACTCCATAACAAGTAAAAATAAAGTTAAGGGTTTGATCAAAATAAGAACATTTGGCAATATGACTGAATGCAGAAGATATTGCAGAGAAAATCACTGGTACATATATCAATATTTGGGAATGAAGGAAAATTTTTGTTTCTTTTTATTTAGAGGCAGCTAGGTGGTATAGTGGATAAAATGCAAGGCTTAAAGTCAAAAAAGATCTGAGTTCAAACCTAGCCTCAGATGTTTACTAGCTCCGCGACCCTGGGTAAGCCATTTAACCTCTGTTTGCCTCTGTTTTCTCATCTGTACAATAACGCTAATAACAGCACCTACCTCCAAAGCTTGTTGTGAAAATCGAATGAGATAATAGTTGTAAAGCACTTAGCACGGTACCTGACACATAGGAAGAACTCTAGAGATGTTAGCTATGATTATTACCAATTTTGTTTCTTTCTCAATTTTTTCTTTTTATTTTCTTTTTTACATGCTTTATTATAATAGCAGTTTTAAAATTTTTTCATTGGAATGTTAACTCCTCAAGGGGAGAGACTTTTTCATTTTGTGTTTGAATTCTCACCCAAGGCTGGCACTTTGGGGAGGGAATAGCAAATGGGACAGCAAATGAATCTGTGTTTTTGTTGGTAAATGGAATTCCAAGGAAGAAAACTCTCCCTGACAATTCATTTCAGCAAAGTCTTACAAGTTATAAGCTCAGAAGGTCGCCTTGGCAGTTGAGAATTGTCACATGGCCATTATGTTCCAGAAACAGAACTTGGACTCAGGACTTCCTGAGTCCTGGACCTGCTCTCCAATCACCATTCCAGTGATTAATAAATGCTTGTTGAAGTAAATTGATTAGTATTATTTTGGTAGAACATATATGGACCATTAGAGAAAGTTCCATGATAGAAATCGAATAAATATTCAGAGGATATCATTTGCCTTATGAGATCAAACTATTTTAAGCCTTATATGGAAATATGAGATTTATTTAGATTTGTCTGAATAAACCATTCTCAAAAAATGCCATTGTGCTTTTTATAGTTATAAACTAGATCTTCATTTCAGTCTTATGTTATATTAATCATCTTGTCTTATAGTGAAGGATATATGAAGAGTGATTTTAGTTATATCTATATATTGCACTGGAGATGCAAGTACAAAAAAAAAAAGACCAAACACACAAATATATTTATAGAGACTCAAGGTTAAATATAAACATATTTCATTTCTATTGCTGATGATTCTTCCATAAGACAGCTACAAAGAACAGAATTTCTTGAATAAAGAAGTATAATCATCCCAAAAAACTATTCTAACCTTCCTTATTTCTAGGAATCCTCTATAAATGTATTACTCCAGTGTTTCATCATGGAATGGAGATGACCTTGGTAGTCCAGTCCTATTCAGTTCTACACAGTTAAGAGAGCATTACATACAGACAGGGGAATGGAATGGATGCCCCCTATAGTGTGAGAACCAGCCTTAATTAGGTTAAAAGAGGCTTATTACCAGAAGGTTGGTCACTAGGTAGTTTCTTTGTGGCCACAGGAAGTAATGGAAATTGCTACATCATGACTCAGTTGTGATCTCCGTTAATGGAAAGATGAATTCAATCAGAGATCTTTTGAAGTATTAAAAAGATAGAAATAGAAGTTGATATATAATGGGGAAATTGTGCCTCATTTTTTAAAGTTTTAATTTAATTTAATGTTTTTCAGTGTAGTGTTAAGTAATTTTTTAGTCATGTCTATGATCCCATTTGGGGTTTTCTTGGCAGACATACTGATGAAGTTTGACATTTCCTTCTCCAGATCATTTTATAGAGAAGAAACTGAGGCAAGCAGGGTTAAGTGATTTGTCTAGGGTTACACAGCAAGTTAAGTGTCTAAGGCCAAACTTGAACTCATGAAGATGAGTCTTCCTGATTTCAGACCCAGTGCTCTAGTCACTGTGTCATTTAGCTGCCCAATAGGACTATCTTTTATTTAAAGTATAATGAATTCTCTCTCTCTCTCTCTCTCTCTCTCTCTCTCTCTCTCTCTCTCTCTCTCTCTCTCTCTCTCTCTTTCTCTCTCTCTCTGTCTCAACAAAGGGAAATAGATAAGGGAAACAATGCAAGGACAGAAAAATATATGACAGCTTACTGCTACCTAAATTCACATAGTTCTTGTTCCTTTGCCCTAGGAGAGACACCCAAATTCAAGATTCTAGGGAAAGGAAAGAGAGAGGTAAAGAAAGATAATTCTGTTTAGTTAGCCATACTAGACAGAGACAGTGGTCAGATGCTGTCCTAAACTGATATTCTGGTGCTGCTGACACAGCAGCAGGGTCCCAAGCTTGTATTGGTGGTCTATTGGTCCACCTTTCCTTCCTTCCTTCCTTCCTTCCTTCCTTCCTTCCTTCCTTCCTTCCTTCCTTCTGTGGGAAGTAGGAACATGCAGATTTTGTGGAGACCCATGTAGACACACTGGACATAGACTCTGATTAAGCCACTAGTGCTTTGTGTGTTGTGCCCTTGGCAGACAAATTCTATGTTATATTCTCTTGATGGTTAAGTTAATTAACTAATTAACCTGTGTCTTGAGGTTTACAGAAAGCAGGACATGAACCAGATATGGACTGCACTGCTACTCCAGCAGTTCCAATATCACATGGGATCTCCATCAAGGGCACATACAGTCCATACTACTGTCATAAAAGTAACATGCTGTACATGAGTCAAAACAACTAATAGAAGTTAAAATTTGAATACTTGTGAATTTCCAGTTATAAATTTGATACAGATAAAGTGAATCAAGTTCACTATTACAGAATACAAAACCTATGACCTGCAAGACACCCTCAAGGGTCTAAGGATCATTGACCCATGAATTTCCATTTTATCTGCTAGCACTACCTCGGCAATCTTCCTCTGAAGAAGCATTCTTCTCCTTCCATTTATCTTGAGCTCTTGGACTCTGTATCTCCTTTTACTAACTCAATCTAATGGAAAGAGGGTTGGATTTATTTGGATGCTGAGTTCTAAACTTAATTCTGCTATTTGGTGATGGAGAAGTTTTTTAACTTCTCTGCACCTCAGATTATTTTTCTCTAAAGTTGAAAGAGTTGACCTAGATGATCTTCAAGTTTCATTTCAGTTCTAGATGTATGATTCTGTGACTTCTCTCAATTTGCAGAAAGCCAGGAGAAACTGATGGAAGAGCTCCATGCCAAAGAAGTAATTTCCATCATTACTATTGGTATTGCAGATGTGGAGAAAAATCCATGCCCATTGGGTAGATACATCTGACATGTGGATCATAGATGAGACATGGCTAAGATGCCTGCAGATGTGGAACAGCTGCCTCAATATGTCTATCCTTTACAGATTCTGTTCAGTGAGTATTTGAATCCATATGTATACATTCTCATGTACATAGATATATGCATGTTTACATCATATTACATTCAGGTAGAGCCCCAAAGCACCACTTGTTTAGTAAATTTTTCTATGCTTTTGCAAAATTGGTCCCCTGATTTTTTTTTTAAGGCAAATCCTTAAAGTGAAGAATTGCAGTATGCTTCCTGGATTGGAAAACTGTTTTTTTTTTTCTTTCATATGAAAAGGAAAGACTTCATTGAACAAATACAGACTCATAAGAGAGAGCCCAATTACCAGCATTCAATATTGTTAAGGCATCAGTGTAAGTCATGTAATTTTCATCAGTATCCTTTTATGCACATACAAGAATCTACAATGGCAGTAGAAAATACCCATTTCTACAGTGTGTCAATTAGAGAAAATGAATTCATTTTGAATTCATGAATTGGTAAATTCTTTGGAATAATTACTGATGAATTAGCCATCAGGTGCTCATAAGACTACAAAAACCAGATTTGCCTTGAGTAAATTCAAAAGTGTTTTATTTACAGTAGCTGTAAACAATGGAATGCACAACAAGTAAGAACTCAGAATAGCTTGTTTTCTTTGGTTCCTCATTTTTTTTCTCCAAAATGTCCTACCAAATTGAGTAGTAAGAGTTCATTTCATTCCATTACCTGCCACCCTACTCCTTATTTTAAAACAGTTGTTTATTGAGGTTGTAGTTACAGAGGAAAAATGAAGTATAGAAATGAGGTAACTCTCTAGACAATTGTTTTTCTTATGCTGAATTATCTGGAGAGTGATTTCAAACAACCATTTTACTTTGCATGTAGAGACACACGGTCTAAGACAGTTTCTCATCAGTTATCATTCTTACATAGCACTTCTTTGGCCACATGGAGACAACCCCAGCTAGGCAAAGGGATTTAAAGACAAGAATAATAGGAACGCAGAAAAGAGTCATGGGAGATATAGCTATAGTTACGTGTTATCAAGCTACCTAGGATTTCTATTTCTAAGACTTTTATAATAAAGAAGCTTTGGATCCCTCAAAGAGAATCCTTTTTGCTTAATAGGAGGGGCCATGTTGTATTCACACTGTAACATCTGTGAAATTATTCATCCTTTCAGCCCCCACAATGACTAAATGCCTTACATATTAGGGGCTTTAAATTTCTGGAATGAATTCAGCTAGAAAAATGACTATAATATCACCAGCATTAAAAAAAATAGACGAATTTATTTTACACGATAATGACCTTCTTTTCACTGCCTCTTCTGACAAGTAATTTCAAGAGTTCCCTAGAGGTGGAAGGCACTGTCCCTTGTTCTCACTCCATTCCTAAATGCTAGAGAGTGGGTGAATACATATAAAAGGGCGTAAAATGAAGTGTACAGCTGAATTTCCTGAAGAAAAACCCAGAAGGAAAACAAAGTCTCTCTTCTGAAGAACCTTACAAATGTCAGGGACAAAGCTACAAAATGTAGTAATACAACACGAAGTTTGGTGCCTTGGGGAGGGAGGTCTTTCCAAGACTATTGGAAATGGTCCAGAATTAACCTTTTTTCTTCATTTTATCAAAGATTTTTGTTTTGTATCATGTAGTCAGTGCTGAGCAAGCTTAATGGATTTTAATTTCCAAAATAAAGTGCTTTGTATCAGAGAATCTTCTAAATCTAGGACTAAAGAATGAAAAAGAAAGCACAGCCAATGAATCCTAATGGAAACTCTGATATCCTCCCACTCAATTTAATATAGGTGACCTTATTGTGAATACAATCATTTATGTTGATATGAGATGAGTAGTATGGAAATATGGGTCCTGCAGAAATTTCAAATTTATTTTAGTCATCTGCTCCAACTTTCTTCTTATAGGAGTCTTAATAGCAAAGCTACTTACTGTCAAGTTCTACATTCTCAGCCTTCCCTTCCCCAATCTCTTTGGTACCTAGTAACAAACAGGTCAAAAAAGAGAATAAAGGAAGAAAAAGAAACCTTCCTAATAAACCAGTCAGTTTGTACATCAGTAGATGTACAGAAAATAAAGTTGAAAGTAACCATTGTATGGTAAGAAGTCATTTACATTTTGATTTTCTTATTATACTGTCTTCCCCTTAATACAATGCCATCATTGGTGGAATCTACAGTGAATTCTTATTTCCAAACCCAGATCACTTCTCATTGGAACCAATAAATCAAGAAATATTTATTAATCTTGTTTCTATGCCAAGCACAGTGCTGGATACAGTGGGTACAAAAAAAAGAAATGGAACAGTCCCTGCCCTCAAGGAGTTCATATTAGAATGTAAGCTCCTTGAGGACAGGAACTGTCTTCTTGATTTGCATTTGTTTCCTCAGTGCTTAGCACAGTGCCCAGTACATGGCAAGCATTTAATAAATGCTTGTTGGAGTTTTGTTTATACTTAATAGTATTTTATTTTTTCCACTTACTTGTAAAAGTAGTTTTCAACATTCATTTTTGTAAGATTTTTGAGTTTCAAATTTTTCTCCCTACCTCTCTTCCCTCCTCCCTCCCCAAGAGAGTAAGCTGTCTGATATAGGCTATACATGTACAATCATGTTAAGTATTTCTACATTAGTCATGCTGTGAAAGAAGAATCAGAACAAAAGGAAAAACTATGAGAAAGAAAAAAGAAGTGTAAATAATATGCTTTGATCTGCATTCAGACTCCATAACTCCTTCTCTGGACGTGGACAGCATTTTCCACCATGAGTCTTTTGCAATTGTCTTGGATCATTATATAGCTGATCATCACACAATGTTGCTGTTACTGTATACAATGTTCTGCTTCTGCTCACTTCACTCAGCATCAGTTCATATGTCTTTCCAGGTTTTTTTGAAATCTGCCTGCTCATCACTTCTTCTGGCACAATAGTATTCCATTACATTCATATGCCACAACTTGTTCAGCCACTCCCCAATTGATGGGCATCCCCTCAATTTCTAATTCTTGGCCACCACAAAAAGAGCTGCTGTAATTATTTTTGTACATGTGGGTCCTTTCCCCTTTTTAATGATCTCTTTGGGATACAGACTTAGTAGTGAGATTGCTGGATCAAAGGGTATAATGCTTGTTATTTTGACTCAAGGAGTTTAAACATGTACCTATATAAGTAGAGTAGAGATATAGACTGCTCCCCTCCCTGTGTTTTCACTCTTTCTGTTCTTGTTTATCCTGAGCCTACATCTATTTTGACAGGGGGCTGACCCTGTTGAGTGGCTATTCCTACAAAAGATGTAGCTCATGAGCCCCCATGAGTATATTTCTCATTAATAAATCATCCAGGCTTGCTCCATTAACTCAATCAAAACATTTACTAAAAAGAACATTCATAATATTTAGCCCATAAATATGGGGTATATTTTCCTTCCAAAGCACAGTGTCCAAGGGGGGTAGGTGGGCACATGCTTAAATTGCCAGGGTAATCAGACACACATGTGACAACATGTATAAAGCAACTCATAACTCAGAAACTTCAAGCATTGATGTTTCTGCTCTTTCTTAAGAATTGACTTTTCAAAGTTCAGTGATAAATATAGCATCTGTATTGGATGAGAGGCTCCACTGCTAAGCTGGGCTGCTCAACAGCTGGGCAGGATTAACTCACCACAGGTCATGGCATCTCAGTCGGATGGATCTAATGGGCCTCTCTATTGCTGATGGGCTTTTTCTTCCCTCCACTGGGCTTACTTCTACTTCACAAAAAGTAACAATAGTCTTAAGTACTTCCTGCTTCTGATTCACCTGATTCCCTCAGCTAAGCTATTATTATTATATTCTTTTAGAAAGGGCAGACACTCTTAGCTTAGAATTGGCAGAAGCTTCTCAAGTTTTGTGTCCTTTTCTAGGCTCTGTGCTTCTCTATTTCTTCAACAGCAGTTCAGAGAACTCTCTTTACCTTGTCCATATATCTACAATAAATGTGCAGGGGAGAGAGAGGCTTCTTTTTCACCAACCAGTTCTTCCAAGCAACAGGAGACAGGGTAGATGTCCAAGCCTCACTTTCACATAGCACTAAGGTTTCTCCTCTGGCAGTCATATTCTACTTGGTTCAGAAATAGATCTTTACCTTTAGAAATATCATTCTAACTTATAGTTATTAACCAAAATTTCAGCTCTGCCAACTGAACCATAATCAGGCAAAGTATATTTGTACGATGAACATGAAATACTTCTAGAGTTCAGAGTTTCCCAGTTAAGAACTCAAAGTTCTGCAGTTTTCCAACTGGAAATGAGCAACTAAAGCATTTAACACTGAATCAGACTTTGCCCTCTATTGATTCCAGAGGTCTTCAGTTTGTTCTATGCAAATTAAAATATGAAATGAAGAAATTTGAGGCAGATTTCCTCTGCACCTGTTTAACAAGGTCCTTTCTAAAATGTGGCACCTGGAACTTAACACATTACTTCAGACATGGTCTGTCCAGGATCAAGTATTGAGGAAACATTACCTTCCTTATCATGAATATTCTGCCTCTCTTAATGCAGCTGACTTTTTCATTTTGCAGATGAAGAAAATGAGATCGAGTGGCTCAGTAACCCGTGTAAGGTCACCAAGGTCACAAGTGGCATGGTTGAAACTGGAATCAAGACCTTCTGATACCACATTCAGTAGCACTCTTTCCAATTTTGCTATTGGCACATATTCATCTTTCAGTTTAATAGCTATATCATACCTCTTCATTCAGCTAGCCTCTAACATAAATTTTTATACATATTTGGGAGTTTAAAATGTTTTCAAATGAAGGCAATAATTGAGGCTAGTCACTAATTAGGCAAATGTACAAAAATTAAAATAGAGATCAATAAATACTCCAAGAGTTGAACTCTATTTCAAGCAACAAAAAGGATTTAAGCCCTATATGACCAACAATTAAAAGCAAGATGGCTTTGCAGGTGCCTAATAACCAGGGTAGAAAAGTTGTCTTGGAAATGATTTCTTACTTACTTATAAATAACACTCTAATTTGCATAAATGCAGACAGAATAGGCAGCTGAAAATCATACACATATAAGACATTTAGTACAGAAACTCAGGAACTCCAGCTGTACAGTCTCAAAACCAAACGGATGCAATCCACTTTGCAGATTTGTCAAATAATTATGACAGAGTATTATAAATATCAGTACAGTGAACAACCACAAATCAAAAACTACTGTTTTTTCCTTCTCCTGACTGAGAATAGCTGAGTGATATCCTGCAATACAATTTGCCCATGCAATGTTATTCTTGTAAACTGCCTGCACATCCTTTTTTGTAATGTTAAGTCATTCAACAACCATGTATTTACTGTTTACTATATTTCAGGCACTGTGCTAAAAAGTAGAGAAAGAAAAAAAGGGAAAAAAACATGGGTCTCTACCCTCAAGAAGCTCACTTTCTACTAGGTGAGAAAGGATGCAAAACAGTGTATGTACAAGACACACCTTGAAATTGGAAGGTAATCTCAGAGGGAAAGTGAGGAAAGAGAACACCATGAAAGGCCTCCTCTTGAAGGAAGGGTCTGAATTGAGTCTTGAAGGAAGCCACGGTAACCCAGGAGGCAGATAGGAGGAAGGAGAGCATTCCAGTATGAAAATAGCCAGTGATAAGACACGGGAGATGGAACATCTCCTGTGATTGTCACTGTTCTGGAGCATTCTGAAGAAGTAAGGTGTAAGAGGACTGGAAAAGCAGGAAAGGGGCCAAGCTGTACAAGGTTCTGAAAAGAGAAAAAGATCTTCATAAACATATCAAGAACTCAATTAGACCAAGTGATAAAAAGGCACATCAAAACTAGTGAAAAGTTCAAATTATGGATTTTTTTTTCTCAAAAAATTAAATTCTTTTTCTTTTCTCCACTTCATGCCTTAAGAAAACTGACTTATGCACTATCATTAAGGGGAAAATTTGTGGCAGCTAATTTGAAAAAAAAAATATTATGAAGCTGGTTCGCATTCTGATTAGAGGTAAATGTGGGGAAAGCCTTCTAATCTTTGAATTTTAAGGTACAGTAAGGTAAAAGGACAATAAATGTAAAGTGGGAGTAAAATTATTTCCTATATCCCTTTGTCTGTGGCAAGAATGAACAAGATGATATCTTGACTCTTTACCACATTTTTTTGCCCCCCTCCAAATTACTTTGAACTTACCTAACAATGGTTTGCATATACTTACATTTGTACAAACTGTTTCCACTGATAAATTGGAACTCCTTGAGGGCAAGATCAGTTTTATTTTGGTCTGTGTATCCTCATCACCTAGCACAATACTTGGCAATCAGTAGGTGTTAAGTAAAAGTTTAATGATTGATTGGTATCTACAAATGAACTTTGAATTTTTTAGTTGAGAAATATGACATGAATACAGTTCTAGATTTAAAAGATTATCAAATTCAGTTATATTCTGTTCATGGAGATAATTTCTAAATCTGTTGGGCTTCAGGTTACAATGTAGCACAAGTTCTGCTACAAGCCATAGTACAAAACAGTACAAAACTTATAGGGAAGGGACCTCTCACAACCATTTTTCATAGAATGAACTGGGTCAGAAGCTCAGTGGAACTAAACTTGAATGCCTCTTTTGCCACATAGAACACAATATTTGATCTTAAAAAATTAACTCTACAAGAAATTACCCTCTTTATCAAACTCATTTAAGTAGAGCCTGTAGGTAGCCAAGGACCATGTGTATGCTTCAGTGAAAAAAACGAACTGTGAGCATCTGATTCACATGCTAATTTCTTTGTAATGTGTGCTAATATTCTATAACTCACTTTAGCATTTTCATATCCTTTCTAATTGCAGATGCTAAGTTTACTAGCAGGATTGATTGCAGGCTGCTAAAGCAGAAAAATTATCATTAGAAACTTGTCCAGAAAGGTGAAACAAAATCAAGAATTATAATGGCAGTGCTTCCCCCCTCCCAATGAGCAATACCATAGGGGATCTCCATGATTCTTCTTCTAAATGCCACCTGCAGGAAGCCAAAATATTACCTCCCAAACTAGCAACTGTATTCATAGTTCTACTCTCACTACATTCTCATCAGACAAGCAAATCATTCTGTTTATTATTTTCAGTACATAGAAAGAAGTAGCAAGGTTGCAGCCTGGGAGTAGTAAAGGATATTGACTCTTGACCAGTACTCATTGTCTCAACCAATTCCTAACTTCAGGACCATGGACTAATACTCAATTATTTTTTATCACTCAGGGCAATGTTCTTGCTTTCACTGGCTTCCTTCAAGTCCCCACTAAAATCCCACCTTCTACGTGAAGCCTTTTCCAATCTTTATTAATGCTAATGCCCTACTTCTATTGATTATCAACAATTTATCCTGTTTGTATATAGTTGTTTGCATGTTGTCTCTCTCTCATTAGATAGTGAGCTCCTTGGGAATAGGAACTGTTTTCTGCTTTTTTTTAATCCCCAAAGCTTGAGAGTTAAGGGCAGCTAGGTATTCAGTAAATAGAGTACAGAGTGCAGGACCTTTGTGAGTTCAAATCTGGCCTTAGACACTTACAAGCTGTGTGACCCTGGGCAAGTCACCTAACTATGTTTGCTTAATTCTTCATCTGTAAAATGACCTGGAGAAGGAAATGGAAAAGCACTCTAGTATCTTTGCCAAGAAAACCCCAAATGGAATCATAAAGAGTCAGACATGACTGAAAAAATGACTGAACAACAACAAAGCTTAGCACAGTGCCTGGCACACAGAAGTCTCTTAATAAGTGCTTACTGACTGACTTCTGTATATGTGCATGTACATGTGTGTATATGTATATACATTTATATAATTTTATAAATTACACACACACACATACACCTGAGACTTGGTTTCCTCATTTGCAAAAATGGGAATAATAATACTTGACCTACCTATTTCATGGAGCTGTTACAAGGAAAGGATTTTGTGAAGCTTACATAAATGTAAGTTAAGAGCTTAACCAGAATTTTGAGCTTCATGCTGCCCCTTCATGATGGTGAAGAACGATGGGGAGGTATTCCTTTCAGTATATATACAACATCAGAATCAACCTTCCAAGGGGGAAACTTGTGTTTCCTGTCAAAGAAAAGACAAACTTTTACTTTGCTGACACAATAACTGTATTGTTTTTTCGTCTTGACTATGAACTACACGCTGAGTTTTCCAGATGTATAAAGAATGGTAACATTATTAGAGAACTGACTTGGGATATTGATTCTCTTAAAAATAATTTCACTCCTTTGGGGAGTTTAGAATGTAAACAGAGAATTTTACACAAAGGACAGGATTTCTCTCCTTCAATGCCTGCCTTCAATAAGCATCAAGAGTTGGAACGGCAGAGTCTGGAGTGAACCTCAACTCCTCACTCTCAAGCACTCCCTCATGTCCAATTAACTGTCGAATCTTGTCATTTCTATCTTTACAACATTCCTTCTGTATAACCTTTTCTCTCCCTTGGTCTTTTCCTGCCTTTGCAAATAGAGTTTGTTGTGTTCCTTTCTGTGATTCTGTGATTCAGCTACATCATCCATTTCTTGTCTTTGCACTGGAGGTCCCTGAAGCTTCCCTCCTCACTTCTGCTTCCTGGTTTCCTTCAAGATTCAACTCAAATTCAACCTTCTATGGGAAGCCTGTCCTAATCTAGTAGCTAAGTCATTCTCCTTTTAGATGATTTTCATAACTCTACATATATCTTCTATGGACCTAGTTATTTACATTATTTCTCCCTCCCCCATCTCTTACCCCTTATCTACTTATATCTATATACAAGTCTTGGGTATGTTGTCTCTTCCATTAGATTGTGAATTGCTTGGGAGCAGGGAGTTTCTTTTACCCTTCTTTGTATCCCCAGCACTTAGCAAAGTGCCTGACACATAGGAAGAGCTTAACCAATGTTTACTGCCTAACAGTGCCTGGAATATAGTGCTTAATAAACGCTTGTTTATAGACTGACTGACTGATAATTATCCAAACATCGCAGGTCATTGTTGATTGCTGTGATTTACAGCATCATTAACTTTGCATGCAGTAAACATTGTAAAATGCAAAACATCATTTGACAGAGCCGATTTGATGACTAAATATCAAAATCACTTGCAGAAAACGTAACAGGCACATATAGCAATAACACTGGTGCATAGTACGGAGGCATAGGCAAATAAAACAGCAAAAACCAAACATAGCTAAGAGGCATATGTTGTGATCGTATGGTCCAACCCTGACCCTGCAGTAGTACTCCCATTGTATGCCCCCTTTGTTACTAATCAAATGCTGCTCAGTAAAACTGGAGAAAGTCATGAAACCACTTTGACTCAATCATTAGATCGATATTTTCTAATCTCCATTGAGATGCATTGAAGCTAAGCCATCCTTCTTCTCCATTCCTGTTGGCTCTTTCTTCCATTCACTATGGGATCTATTCCAAATCTTTTCTCTCCTCAAGTCTTTCAAGACATTCCTTTCCTTCACCCTCTTACCTAATAACTTTGCCTCATAATTTACTGAAAAAAAATTGTGGCCATCGAACCCAAGCACCCTCTTTTCCCTTTTTCTCACTTCATATCTACCTTTTATCATCCCCCCACTATCTCTGCCTTCTCTCCAGTTTTTAATAGAGTTGTCCTTTCTCCTTGACAGGATCTGAGGATTTACTTTATTGTATTTTTGCCCTGTCCTTTGGCTTTCTCCACTTCTTTGTACTGATTATTCATAATTTATAATTTATCAACTCACTGTTCTCTGCGTAGCACCTGAGAACTGAATAACATATTTTTGCTTCATATCAGCAAATCCCTGTCTTACATCCCACGGCATGACAGTCACTTCAGAATTTTGGAAAACTCATGCATTTCAATCTACTTCTTGGAAAAATTATGATTTTTTTATTTTAATAGAAATTATAATAATTATCATCCAAATTCACTCAAAGAAGTCTACTTGCTTAAAATGCATATTTAATATATAAGCCCTATATTCATATTTTACAAGATAGAGCTATTTATTGTGCCATTGAATCTTTCCAAATATTATATTTTAAGATCATCAATAAACAAAAATATACTAACCTAATAAAATGTACAAAAAAAAGTATATGAGATGGTACATGAAACTGTAGACTTCTGTTAATGTGCTTTTTTTCAATGTGTATATTAAATTTAATGAAGTAATAACAAAATTGCCCTCTTTGTTCCCATATCCTCTTCTATATTCTCAGATGGTTCTGCTTTTTTGGTATTAAATTATTTCATAAAGTCGTTGACAGATTTCTTTATATTCCTTACACAGTATTTTAATTGTACCAAAGTACAAGAGAAGGAATTTCCAATGTGTAAACTCCTTCAACATATGGAAAAAATTAAGGACAGTAAATAAGTCTAGCATTGTAGCTTGAGATACAAAGTGGTTAAGTGATTTGCACAGAGTCAACACCAAGCAAGTGTTCAGAAATGAGACAACCCCAGGTTTCCTGACTTCAGAACAAGTTCTCTGTAATGTGGTACAGAGGAAAGAACATTGGTTGTGGAGTCAGATGACCTGAGTTCAAATCTTACTTGTGATGCTTACCACCTTAGGCAAGTCGCAATCCCCCTGCTCCCATCTGGACCCCAGTTTCCTCATCTAGTAAAACAAGGGTTAGACTAGAGAGCTTCTAAGATTCCTTCTAGATCTCTGATCTTATTCCACATTACCTCTGCCACCACTTATTTAGAGATCATCCTATTGGTGTAGAGGTCATCCAGTTAAACCTCTCATTTTATCTGGGCATTATTTAAATATTTACAATATTTTTTTACTAATTTGATGAATGTGAGGTAGTGTCTCAAAACTGTTTAAATTTAAACCTCTGTTACAATAAGTGACATTGAATATGTTTATAAAGTGGTTATTAACAATTTGTGCTTCCTCTCTTGAAAATATTCTGTTCATATCTATTAACCACCTTATCAAATGTGTAATGGGGAATTATTTTTGTCAATTTTAAGTGTTCCTTATATGTTTTAAATGTCCAATTTTTATGTGACATATTTTTCAAAATATTTTCCCAATTTGTTATTTTTGTAGGTTCATATCCTAACTTTACTTACCATGGTAAGTGAAGTCCCCAGAGGGTAGTTAGCAATATCTCAATATGTCTTCATCTAAAGCAAGAAAGAGTGCCTGATAGAAGTTTTGTTTTTTTTTTAAAGTCACAACAGCAGAAACGTGTTCATGGCTTCATGTTGATCTAAGTAGTGAGAAAGGCAGCTGGCAGTAGGAAATCACCACTGCCATTGCTATTACCTCACTCTTCACCTAGAGGCTTACAGTGGTCCTTGCCTTCATCACCACCAGGACTCACGTTGCACCCTTAAGAGTCTTCTGTATGCATAATATGACCTGGCTCAGTGGCAAATCAAAGACATCCTTTCTTTACCATGTGGTAACTGGATGAAACAGTTATAAAATATCTGTTGATGTTTCAGAGTCCACATAGGGGATGACAGCATCAAGCTAAGCCAGTGCTTATAAGGGCTGGGCTTTCTTTGGACAGGCACCATTACATTCATTTTATTTATGTTTTTGTCCTACAAAAGTGGTTTATTTTATTTAACCATCTCATTAGACAAGAGTTACCTACATACATTTACTAGAAGGCAATGTTAATTATATTAATACCAAAAATAACCTCATATTTATGTATCACTTTTAGATTTGAATAGCAATTTATTCATAATAACACTGCAAAGCAAGTACTATAGATATTATTATGATTCCTTTTTCACTGAAATGTAACCCAAGAGTCTCAGGTTACTTATTTAGATTTATACACTTAGTAAATTTCCTTGATGGGATTCAAGCCCATGTCTCCTAAATTCAAAAGATGACCATATTTGATGTTCCACTTCCTCACCACACATTTAATCCCATACAGTACAACTTCTGCCCTCTTTCTCAGTCTACTGCAACTACTTTATTTTTGGTCATTAATAAGCTTCTCAAGGCTAAATCCAATAGCTATTCTTTACCCTCATCCTCTATGCAACTTTCTAACTGTTGATAGCTCTCTCTCTTCCTTTGGCTGCATAAACACCACACTCATTGAGTTATTCTAACACCAGTTTTGCTCTGTCTCCTTTACCAGCTAGACATCCTCTTCTCAAACTCTTAATTCGCTTATCCCCCAAGAGTCTGTCTTTGGTTCTCTTCTCATATGTTTTTATACTCTCTCCCTTAACAACTTCGTTCAATATGGCTTTGAGAGGCATTTCAATGTAGGTGATTCCAAATTGCAAATCCAAATCTTTCCAATCCTCTGAGCTTTCAACATGCATCTCCAGCCGATTTTATTTCAAGGTTTCTGAACCCACAGGTTCTCTAAAAGTTATGTTTACTCCCTCTCTCTCTTTCTCCATCAGCTGCCATGGCAACAGCAGTCTGGGTCATTGTAAGCTAGATATTTGAAAGTAGAGTAATAACCTATGCCAGCTTTAGAATGAATTTTACAACACTGGATTGCTGTCGCCCCTTAACACTTGATGGATTGCTTGCTTAAATATTCTTATTTGGATAATATAGTTTAGGAATAACCATTTGTTTTATATGTTTTTCAAAATACTTTCCATTCCACTGATTCTTCCTCTTATCCCTGATTCCTCCAAATTATGGAAGGAAGGAAGGAGGGAGGAAAGGAAGGAAAGGAGGAAAAATAAAGGAAGGAAAGATAGAAGGAGGAAAAGAGAGAAGGAAGGAGAGAAAGGAGGGAAGAAGGAAGGCAAAGAGGGAAGGAAGGAAAGAAAGGAGGGAGGAAGGAAGGAAAGAAAGAAGGAAGAAAGGAGAGAAGGGAGGGAAGGAGGGAGGAAGGAAGGAAGGAATCCTGATTTTAGACAGAGTTTGATTTGGATAAAATATCATAAAATTTCAGATCTGCTTTTAGAAAATTATTTGGCTAAAGGGATGGGAGACTCATGTCTCCCTCTAGTTATACCTCAAAGTACCCCTCCCCACTCACTTTCCAGTTCTTGAATCATAATCAAATCAACACTGCCATTGTTCCTGGAAAAGGTACACCATTGTCCTTCCCTATGATTGTATTCACGTTCTTGCAGCTTTTCAAAACAAAACACTCTCCTCTACAATCATTCTTCTGTGTGTTTTCTCCCCTTGTTAGAATATAAACTCCTTTAAGGCAGAGACTGACTTTGCTCTTGTATTTGTCTTCCCTCTCCTCTCCTCCCCTCACTTGGCGTAGAGCTTCCCTCTTAGAGAACACCTAACAAATGTTTTTTTCATTCACTGATTCATTCATTCATTCAAAAGGAGAGATTTATCATGTTTGTGATTTATTAGATTCAATATACCAAGATGTCAAAGTCATAAGTTGTCAAGAAGATGCAACTCTAGCTGCATTATCCAGTCTTGGTGATGGGCACTCAATACTTTAACTAGAATTTGTAGTCTCCAAATCTCCAGTCAGTCCCCATGCTGGTTACTTCCAGGTTTAACTTTAATGCAATGAAAAGCATTAATCGTAAATGGAAGGTGTATTATATGTATCAAGTATATTAAAGTGTTTATATTTTAGTTATATTTTACATATGCATATCTTTTTAATTCACTTTACTTATAAATCACAAATTGAATGGGAAGGACACAAGCATTTATTATCACATTTGATCCTCACAATAGGTGCCCAGTAGTTTAACCAATACACCACCCAGATGCCTCTATGAAATATTACTTTATTCTGTCCCCTGTATAAAGAAGGGTATTTTAGATATAAAGTAAAACAACGTTCTCATTTGTCCAGCTCTGCACTAACTCATGATGTGATTTTGGGCAAATTACTCATTTCCTTATCTACAAAATGAGGCAACTGGACTTTCAGGGGTTCTCTACCTTTTTGTGTATCATGCATATCTTTGACACTCTGATGAAATTTATGGACTTCTTTTCAAAATAATGATTTAAATATATAAAATAAAATACATAGGAATATACAGTAGACCAATTATAGTGAAACACAATTATCAATATATTAAAAAAAAAGTTCACAAACCATAGATTAAGGCCTCTTCCAGTTTAACGGTCTATGGTCCTACAAGTCAGCTGAATGATTTTGTGAATTTTTTACTTTCCCTCTGGATAAGTCAATGTCATCTGGGCAGAAATACAGGGTGAGAACATGGAGATTCACACTCAACCCTATGCCCAGGCCTTAATGGTTCCTACTCCAGTCAATGAAATGAGTAATGATGATATGTACGCTGCCCACATCAAAATAGAATCTGGGACACTGCACAAAGAAAAATAAACACAAATTAATTTCAACTGGGCTTCACGCCCAGGAAATCAGTACTATGCAGCACATAGTTTCAAGGAACACCACAAGAAAGATGGGATGTTGAAAAAAATGAAGCTAATTTGATCTATGGCTTACCTTCTTTTTAGAATGCAAAGGAATAGAACATCTACATAGCATTAAAATCTATCTCCAGAAAAGAGGTGGGGGATGCTTTCGTTTGAGTTGGAACTGTGGAGGAGGACTTTGAGAGTCCTTGAAAAATAAAATAGCAGCCTTCACCTTGCCAAGACTAGGTCTTACTGGAAAGGTACATGGGTTTTTTTCAAGCTCATCATATGCATTACAAACCTTTTGCATAACATCTCTGATGAACAAATGGAAGATTTGAATATCCATTTTTAGTGGGTTTTAATCAGTTTTTGTTGGCTACATCTCTCATGAGTTTCTAAATATAGGTTGGTTATATAGTGTCTGTGGTTTGTGGACACAGATAAATGTACAGGCTTGAGAATGTAGAGGATGGACTCAAGGTGATGACCAAGGTGGATGACACTGGAAGACTAGGCAACCACCCAGATGATATCATTGAAAGGGTACAGGGATGGAAGAGAAAGGGAAGGGAATAAATATTTTTAAGCACCTACTATGTTCTAAGCCCTGTGCTAAACACTTTGCAAACATCTTATTTGAACCTCACAACAACCTTGTGAGGTAGATATTATTACTGTCTCTATTTTACAGTTGAGGCAACTGAGTCAGACAGAGGTTAAGCGATTTGCCCAGTGTCACACAGCTAGTGAGTATCTGAGATTAGATTTAAACTGATGTCTTCCTCCTTTGAGGGCCAACAATCTATCCACTACCATCTAGCTGCCCCAAACATCTCCACCCTTATTGCATCTGGCCATAAGATCTAAAATTCTTAAATGAATCACTTTACTAAAGCTGCATACTTGCAAACTTAAATAGATCTGAGATCTCATTGATTCAGAACCTCCCTTCCATGGTGCAGATTGCAATCCATCCTTGCTAGCCCGTTCTGTACAAATATTGTACACCAAAACTGTTCAAAACAATACCTGAAATGCTCCTGAGTGTTGCTTGAACAAGATTAAAATGCAATTGGGAAATATTTAACAAAATAAATAAGAATACAATAGAACCTAGATCATGTTAATGTGTGGTTTTTTAAGTCAATATGCAGCGCCTGGGGATCCTTTTATAGTGTTTGGTGACACTTGTTTCTATTTGAGTTTGACACCATAATTGTACATCTTGTCTGTCTATAAATTAGCCATAAGGTGTCCACCAAATGTTCTGGAAGCCTTTCTATATTTCTCTTGATAGCATGAGTCCCACAGTTGATCACTCCAGCTGTCTACCTGTCACCTCTTGCCTTTGCCATGTGATGAGTCCATTTTCTCTTTCTATCCCCTAATTCCATTGTGACATTTTTTTATTCTTATTCTTCAGAGTGCCTTATTGCTTATATATTGAAGCATACTTACACCTACGATGCACCTCCCCATCTGGGTGATATTCATTTTTAATTCTTTAGAGACTATTTATTCCATTCTTGTTTCCATACTGCAACAATAGTAGAATGTTGGTATTTTTTAAAAGTGGTCATTTGCTTTCATGGAAAGCTTGGTTCACTGAAGGAGCTTTGTGATTTCCTGAAGGCAATTTAGCCACTTTACTTCTATACTCTGGGCCCAACAATGCATTATCCATGTATACTGTTTATACCAGATGTGCATACTGAAAGACAAATTCTGAAGGCTTTCCATTTCAAATAAATATTATAATTTGGGCACTGGATAGTCTTCATCCACCTGGTATTTCTTATGTGAATGGTCAGAGCAAACTCTTTTGAGTGATTACAGATTTCTTCACAGAGTTCTGAGGTTTGAAATAAAAAATAACACCAATGATTAATAGGAGCATTGAGAGGACCTCATCATCCACAGGGAATTCATTTTTACCTGGACTCTAGACCAAATCCTTTCCATCACATTAGTGAACACCTTTGGTAAGCAAACATCTTCCCGATTTATATTTCATCTGATGTTTATAACTAGAGTGCTTGAACAAGGTTGTTTCTGTTGTAACTTGTTAGGAATCTTGAATGATTTTCATGGGAGACACTTTGTTGTAGAAGTGTCTGTCAAAGAGCATTTTGTCCTACAAAATTAATTATTATAATTTTTAGATTAACAAACAATACTCATAGTAGAATATTACATTCTGTACATTTTACCACCAATCATGAAATGGTAAAGATGGGATCCACTGTTGAATACTGCTTGCAAAAGTCCATATATTTAAAAGGATTAGAAAATTATAGAGGACAGATTTGTAGTTTCATGTGCAATCATCTTTTTCATTCTACTATGCAATGAAAAAACTTGTTTTATTTCATAAATTACAAATAAATTGTAAAAATTTTTAAAGAGCATGTATAGATAAAATGTATGCAAATTTTGTGTAGACAGAAGTACAGTTATTACTGATATACACTTTCCTGTATTTTTTCAGTTTTAATAAGGTCCAAGATTTTTTCTACACTTCATATTTTTCTATGCCATCTACACTTCTCCTTCAGATTCTTTGTACATTGGTGTTGCTTCCAAAGTGTATGGATCTACATTTTGTCTCATCAGGCTGCTTTTTCCATCTTTGTTCTCTTTAGTACTATTTCAAATCTGTCTATAAATGTAATGTGGTGGTTCTACCATCCTTGATGGGGAAAAGTTTGTTGAAATAGTTTTTGCAAATCTTTCTTGCAAATTTTTCTTCTGTTTGTAGTCTCCCTTTCATTTTCATCCTTAAATGCCTTTGGATAATTTTGTTTAGTTGGGCATCTTGCAAAGTTATTTTTTAAATGGTTTTAGTCTCCATTGCTTCTTTCTGAAATATGAAATTATATTATTCATAATCATCTCTCATTCTTCATCATATGATTTTACAAACAATTTCATATTCTAATGAGTTGAATTCAATGTTGCCTTTGGCAGACATCTCTCACTGTTTGGTAAGATGTTTGTTGATTGAGGTACTTGGGGCTTTTTTTTTGTCATCTAGTTGTAATAATTAATTTGCATTGGTTAAACTTCTGGATAAAATTATTATAGTTGAAATCAATATTATTTCTACCCTCCATTTCCTATTTTGATTGTCAGTTATTAGATGAAATGGTTCAGGGTTAAGCTGTCTCAATTACATGCCATATCTTCCTTATTCCTCCTCCTCCTCCTCCTCCTCCTCCTCCTCCTCTTCTTCTTCTTCTTCTTCTTCTTCTTCTTCTTCTTCTTCTTCTTCTTCTTCTTCTTCTCTTTCTCCTACTGCTGCTCCTCCTCCTTCTTCTTCTCTAATTCTGATCTAGCTGTGATGAAATGATGGTTTGACTGTACACGCCTGATTCATGGATACTTCTTGCATTAATAACAGATCTTTTCATCTGTTTACATATAATTTATTTCATTCTTTGCTATGTTTAAGTGTCTACCAAGTATATTCTCAAAGAAATTGTTCACCTATGAACAAAGGCTTGAAGTTTCTCTCTATAATCTATGTCTTTGGTCTCTTTTATTCTTCATTCCTGAGTTATGCTTTCACATATATTTTTCCATATCTGCCCCTTTTTGCGTCTTTATAGTGAATTCATCAAGAACCAGTGTAAATGTTAATTTAATCTGGAAAATCATATCAAATTCTTTGTAGATATTCTTTACCACTTTATCTTCAGCAATCAGTATTGATTCATATTCTTTAAATATTATTAGTACTATAATATATGATGACTATATCTTACATGAAATAACGTCTCTGTCTTTGGGCAGATGATAAAGTCTTCCAACTCCTTTCTTTGTGTCCTCAAAGACATGAAGCCATCCTTTAACTTCAACTATCTTCTATCTTTTGGTTTGATTTATATCAAAATTAAGAATGATTTATATGATTCAGCTCCTCAAGCCACATAACTACCTGTTAGTCTTTCTTCAAGAATTTCATATTTAAAGTGAAGCACACTCTCCAAGGCTTATTTGCCAACTCCCAATCTCACTGGTCTGGGGCCCCAGCTGACTCCTACTCCCACAGTGCTCCAGAGGTAGTCTTGATGGTCATAGATTTGTATAACTGCTACTCACAAGCCCCCACCAGCATCCTCCCCAAAGATTATCAGAATTAATTAACTTTTAGAAAGCAAGGATAGTTGTGGGTTCTCTGATGGGTTCTTAAGGTTGGTGCTCTTGTAGACTGTTGAATCCACGTTTTCTCGGTGTGTCTCATGTGTCCTTAATGTGTTTCTCAGCTCCCAATGTAGATGATGCTTTTGACCACTGATGCTCTGGAAAAATTTCTATTGCCTCTGGTGAACACTGCTAACTTCAATGATGAGAACTGAGAACAGGAGATTTTTTTCCTTTAAAGCTCACAAGGTCAAGTCAATGGCTCCCCTTACCCAATGGAGAAGGAGGAGAGGCACACACACACACACACACACACACAATTCTCTTCTTCCCTTCCAAAGGCAATTCCCTCTCTGGTGTCAATCACTGCTGCTTTTGATCACCACTTGGCTTACTGCTGCTAGAATATGCACTTCTAACCTGGCTTACTTTATAGCACATAGGTCCACAGGTATGTATGTCAGGTGCTTTCAGCCAATAACAATATGCATGCTGTATGTTGTTATCTGCTTTAATCAGATGACCTAAGGCCTCTTTGATCCTTTCATATGAACTAAAGACTTATTTACACCTAATTTTGTTTTGATTAATTAATTCATTTGAGATATTTGGCCTTTCTGTGACTATCTTAGGATTGGGATAGAAAGCTTCACCTTTACAAAAGTATCAATAGTCAAGTTAGGGTTTATTGGCTATCTAAAAATGGTGTGACTGAGCCCCTCTACTCTCTTTCCTACCATTTTGCCAGTAGCAAAAGTCAGGGGAAGAGGGGGAAAATGCTATCAAAGATTGAGAGCCATTTAAAACTTTTTCTTTGTTTCCTGAGTTTTCATGGTCAAAATACTTTATCATCACCAGGTGGACAGCCTTCTAGTGAAGGAAGTTTCCAAAATTAGCTAAGTTGATCTTCTCCAAAAAGTCTGTCAATAAGCATTTATTGAGTGCTTACTGTGTACCCAGAACTGTGCTAAGCACTAGAGGAAAAGGAAAGAAAGGGGAAAGACAGACCCTATCCTCAAGAAACCCTCAACAGAAATAGAGAAGTTTGACCAAAGAATAAGTTAGGTACAAAGAAAGAATGATAGGTAAGGAAATGGATAAACAACAAGTTGAATACCTCAGTCAAAATTATCCACCAAGGCTGTAAATATGCTACGTCATCAGAATTAATATGGCTCTTCATGGTCTTTTTGATAGTTTTATCAGAGTACAAAAATGCTTTTGCCTACATTCAGGCACACTGAAAGTGAATTTAGTGCATCATAATAAGCTAGTGGGTTTCAGCTATTGTATCTGATCACATAGTCAGCTCAAACAACACCTCCTGTCTTTTCATATCAAGTTCCCACACATTCTGGCTTTTCTAGAACAGTGCTGCATCTTAACTCAGCATATCATTTATATGCAAGTATCAAAATACTCATCACACAGACTGAAGTCAAATGAACTAGCCATGAAACTACATGAGATGGAATGTCCCGTTTGCTACTCTTTCAATGAACTAACAGATTAGGTCCAGCACTATCAAGATATTTATGTGTTTATATATTGATTTGCATTTTACAAAGTCTTTATATACAATATCTCTTCATAGTATTATTTTATCCCTATATTTTGTTTTAACTTTACCTTTACTTTTTAAACCATCCTTCCACCAAACCTTACCTAGGGAGCCCATCCCTTGGTTTAAAAAAGGATAAAAAGGGGAGGAGAAGTTTAGCAAAACCAACCAACTCCTCAAACACATATCAAACCCACATTCCCCAACTATATAAATAATGAAGCATAGTACAGTAGTTCTGCATTCAGTCACCAGTCAACAAATATTTGTTAAACACTTAGTATGTGTCAGATATTATGCTAAGGTCTGGAGATAAAATAGCCACTGCCCTCAAGGAACTCACATTCTAATGGTGGAACAACAGACAGACAAACAAACAATACATATATGTGTATATGTATTATGTATGTATATATGTATGCATATATATACATGTATATATACATGTATACACACATATATAGAAATAGATATACACATATAGATAGATATAGATATAGATGTATATAGTATAAGGGAAGATAATCCCAGAGAAAAGGCACTAGTAATAAGGGTGCTGAAAATCCTACCTTGAAGAAGGTAGGATTTGAGTCGTGAAAGAAGACAAGTAGTCAAAAGTAGGGTGAGAAGGGAGAACAGTTTCATATCTAATGTTAACTATAGTCAGTTACTTAACTCCTCTGGGACTCAGTTTCCTCATTTGTAAAACAAGAGGTTTGTACTATATAACCTCTGAGGTACCTTGCAATGATTACCTATCGTCTGATAAGGAAGGGAGGTACATTTTCACAGTTTTGTTCTGGCATCAATCTTGGTCATATATTATTAAATGATCAAGCAATAATTGCCTAAATAATTTTTAATTAAATAATAAACAATAAATAAATGAAAATAAAAAATAAACAATATTTATTGATCACCTACTATGTGCTGAGCATACAAATACAAAGAATGTAATAAACCTTGATCATCATGGTAAACTTGAGAGGTAGTAGTAGCAGTAGCAGCAGTCGTAGTACTAAAATTTTTACAGAACTTTAAGGTTTGCAAAGTATTTCACAAATGTTATATTATCCTCTATCAGTGACCCTGGGAGGTAAGTGCTATTATTATCCCCATTTTTTATACAAATGAGGAGGCTGAGGCAGAGATTAAGTGACCTGCCCAGAGTCCCACAGCTAGTAAATATGTGTCTACAGGTAGATTTAAACTCAGGTCTTCCTGATTCCAGGTATAGCACTCCATCTACTGTGCCACCTAGCATATTATAGATATTATTATCCAAATTTTCCATGGAGGAAAACTAAGATGCAGAGCGGTTTTATGACTTGTCTGTGGTCTTGCAGTCAATAAGAATGAGAGGATAGATTCAGATATTGGTCTTTCTGACACGCAATCTCTAATATCAACATTGGCTGTCACAGAAATCTACCTTATACATAGCTACTGCTCAATCAATGTTAGTTGAATTGAATTTATACAATATTCTTATATCATCCTTGCTACAATTTATTTTTATAAATTAAAAATTATTTAATAATATCTAATATTTTTATAGAGCCTGTTATACGCAGTGTGCTAAACACATTATAAATTTCTCATTTGACCCTCAAAACAATAGGAGCTATTTTTATCCCCATTTTACATTTAAGAAAACTGGGACAAGTAGAGGCTAAATGACTTGCCATGGATCACACAGTTAGCAAGTGTCTGAGGCTGAATTTGAACTCAGGTGTTCCTTATTCCATGTCCACTGCTCTATCCACTTCATCACCTACCTACCCAAAGAAGACAAAAAACCTAAAAAAGTGGCTTAATTGGCACACTCTTGGTCTCTTTATGAAGCAGAGGAATATGATTTTAAAGGTATCTATAAAAGGAGTCAGTTAGACTCAGTAGTCCTTGAGGTCCTTATCAGCCTTCAATCTATATCCCTATGGTCCAGGTTATAGATTATGGATAATATCTCCAAATAACAGAGTGGCAAGCAGTGGAGGAAAGAATAAATTTAAATGAAATGTGAATGCTTATTTAAAAAAAAATCTCAAAGGCAATTAAAGACAAAGGTGGAAGGAAGGCAACAGAGAAAAAATGAAAAATATCTGTAAAGAATTTTTATAACAAGCACTCTTCATCATCAATGCCAGTGAAACCATCACATTTTGATACTACTTTTACCATTCCATTGTGCTACTTGAGAAATAAGAAATACAAGTGAAGAATATAACGATGGGAAGGAAGAAAAGTTAGATCAAATATACACAAAGGAGATAGCAGTGGGTGAGAAAGACACAATTTTAATAGTGTTGAAAGACTGATCCTCTTGAATGAGGGTAGAATACCAAAGACATGAAAAAAATCTTTCATCTATTACCCAAAAAAATGACCAAAAGAATATTAATAACTATAGAGATGACAACATTTTCACATCAATCTTTATGCATATTGATGGCACCTTTACTGAAGATATGAAAAGGGAAAATGTAGATAGTATTCTATAGTAGACCAAATCTTTTGCATCCACAATTGACTGACGGGTGTAGAAACTTAAGAATCTAATATGCTTATTATTATCTATTGACTTTTTTAAGAGTATTTGATTCTGTAGAGCAAAATGCAATCTTAAAGGCTTTCTCTTCTAATGCATGTATCAAAATTATCCAAGATTCCTTGAAGATGTATTGTTCAACAGTTCTGATTATGAATATCAAGTGAGGCATAAAGCAGGGAGTTGTATTCATACTTATGAAAGATGTTTTTCACTATCGTGGAGGATTCCAGTGCAGAATTCAAATAGAACAGGTATTACTAATTCTTCTGTTTTTGAAAGACATTGTGCTAACTGAATCAAGCCTTGTAAGTTTACAAAGTCTTCTAACGAACATCCACACTGAAAGAATATTTATTGTCCAGACCATAACATGAATGGTCATAGAGCTAGTCTACCAGTACACGTGTCTTGAACAGACACTGTAACAGGAAGTGATCTGGGTTTAGATTTGAAAAGGAAGAGCAGAATGGACTAGATTGACTTTTGGAAATGATGTGCTTTTTAAGATCTCAAATTCCTCCCTAAAACAAAGATCTACCTTTTTAACAAATTTTATTCCCAGGATGTTGGATGTCTATGAGTTATTTAATCCCATGGTCTCTAAAAAGTCAAAGTTGAAGATTATCCAAAGGTCAGTGAAGAGGCAAATGGTGGCTGAAATATGCAAACCACCAAAAAAATGCACCAGAATTTGTGTGAGGATGTCACCACAGATTTATATGACTAGAAAAGAAAATGGGTCAGTCTTGTGATGATACCAATAAATAACCAATCATCAATCTTCCTGATCCAATGGAATCTAAGCAATGTCAAGAGATGCAGGAAGGATATCAAGCATGTTAAATGAACCTACTAAGATATATCTTGGGGAGAATATGGTATGGGCAAGCATGGGTAGTTTGCAGTCTGCATCATTAGGGAGGGAGGAATGTTCATATGGATGATATCACATATCTCCACTAAAGTTTTGAAAAAAGAATTATTGACAATAAAACACATTGCTGGGCTGAAACAACTCTTCAGATTCTTTTCCAATGACTTAGAAGAATCATTATACTATTCTTTCACGCACAAAAAGACTGTATAAATTGCACATCTCTTCTTTCATGTCACCTACTCCTGAAAAGGCAATGCCTCTGAAGTAGAACACATCAGCTTTTAAACAGCATGCAGAAACAATGCTGTTCATCTTTGAGGGGAACGTAAAAACACCTCAATCAACTGAAACCACAAGAGCAATTCAAAAGACAAACACCAGGGAACTTTTTATACAAACACTAGACATTCCCTTTACTTGATAAAAACAGTGATCCAATTATTATCCCAAATGGATGACCTTTGAAGGAGAGCTCAAATTGCAATATCTTACATTTTAACTGTGTAAAGTGCTTTCATACCTTCACATCAAGTGTTTCATTTGGTAGAGAGAATTGAACCACCCTTGTGGAGATAGATGAAAGAAGGGCTCTGACTTAGATGTTTAAATCCTCTGTTATCTGATGGACATTCTGTTGTATCTCTCCTTTCAGGGTGCTTCAGATTTAATAGAGGCCTTTGGTCAGTGCTCTCTACCTGTATAATCTCCAATCATTATCATTAGGTAATATCTGAGTTCTCTGTTGTATGACTGAATAGAATCTTTTGAGAAGTTAAGCAAAACTACTATTTCCCATAAGCTTCCTCCATTAGTCTGCTTACTTATGAGTTGTGCTTTGCTGGCTGTTAATCTGGACCCTCCTGATTCATTCTCAGTTCATTTGAAACTGAAAGGAAGGTGGTATGAGGGTGTCTCTACCTGTAGTGATCAGGAATGACCCTTTAAGAAACATCCTTATTTGTCTTTTCCCACCTGTACCATTCAAAGTGTGAGCAGACAGGGAAATTTCAGAAAAAAGGAATTCTGAATAAAGCAGTTATTGACATCAGTAAGAAAGGAAGTATCATCCACCACCAGAATGAACTAGAGAGCAGAGAAGACAAGACAAAGTCTAACATCCTCAGGCTAGGTCCTTAATAATCTTCCTAGATCCTAGATCCTACTTATCTCACTTCCCCAACACTCCTTAACATGACCTGACACTCCCATTAGTTTTCTCTCCAAACTGTTTCCCAAACACACCACTTTCATCTTTCACTCCAAGCCATTATTTATACCTGTTCTAACCCCTGAAAGGGAAGCTAGGTGGTAGATGGTAGGAGTTCAAATAAGACATTTACTAGGTATGTGACCCTGGTCAAGTCACTTAACTCTGTTTGATTCAGTTTCCTCATCTGCACAATTAGCTGCAGAAGGAAATAGTAGAGCACTCTAGTATCTTTGCCTAGAAAACCCCAGAGTCACAAAGAGTCAGACACAACTGAAATGACTGAGCAATAAACAACAAAATCCCAAAATTCCCTTGGCCTATCCAAATTCTAACCTTTCTTCATGGCCAACTTCAGATAATTTGCTATAACATCCTCTGTTTGTTATTGTCTCCAACACTCATCTGGCACTTAATCATAAACAGATTTTTACCATTATTACTAAATGGTTTCATGAACATGTTTGATCTCTCCAACTATATTGTAAACTCCTAGAGGATGGAACTGTGTCATGGGATAATGAATTCTCTTCAGTAAAGTATGAAATCAATTCATATTTGTTGAAAAAATGAATGAACAAAAGGTTCAGTGAAAAGCCAGAGTGGGCTTTTTAGCTTCTTGGGGGGGGGGGGGGGGTGCTTGCTGAGATTTAATATAAGAAATTTGTGAATTTCCAGATCAGCCCCATGTTAAGATCTAAGCACAAAGATATGTGTCAAAGCCAAATGTTACAGATTTTTAGATTTGGCTTGTGCCTGTACCCCTTGATTAGCATGGATAATTGAGAGTTGACTGCTAAGTCTATCAAGTTGACCCTAAAGAGTTGATTACTATATCTAATAAGGCAATAATGAAATTTCATTCAGCTGGGAACACAACAAAAAACTATGCCAATGAAGGAAGGACTTGCTTTAATCTCTGCCCTCAGACACAATTTTTTTGTTTCCTGAGTTACCATGAACAAAAAGGAGTAATCAACAGGTTGGGGCTAGGATTGTGATAGAAAATGTATACAGAGAGTTAAACGCAAAATATATTACAAAGCAAATGAAAGCAATTTTTGAGGGAAGAGAGCCCTGGCAAATAGGAGCTGAGGAAAATCTGATCCCAATTAAGTAACAAAAACATTCCTATTATCTAACAGAGGTTCTTAACTGGGGATCTGTGTGTTTTTTTAAATATTTTGATAAATAGATATCAAACTAATTGGTTTTCTTTGCAATCCTATGTATTTTATTTTCTGCATTTCAATACATTATTCTGAGAAGAATTCCCTTGGGTCTTCACCTAACTACTCCAGTTGAAAAGGATACCAAAAAAGATGAAGGACTCCTGCCACAGAGATTCTAGATTAAGAAAGTCTGAAGATAACATAACACAAATGTTGCCATGATGTTCAAACTAGACTGAAAAACACCTGATATCTCATGAGGTATTGAAACAATAAATCTTCCAAGGATCATGCTCTTCTTGGCTTTACAAGCTCCTCACAGTCTGGCTCTAGTCTGTCTTTCCAGCCTGATTGTACATTATTCCTTACACCATCTGAGCCCCAGTCAAATTGGTTCACTTGCTGTTCACTGTGTCAGTCTATCCCTTGTTTCTCTGTCTCTGCCCAGGCTATCTCCCATACCTGGAATTCTCTCCTCTCTCTCTCCTACTTTTTGGAACCTGTAGTTCCCTTCTAGGCTTATTTCAAGTTTTATTCCACTTCCCTGAAGACATGTGCCTTAATATGTGGCTTCTTTGTTCTCACCCATTCCAGTTCACCCTATTCTTTTTGGGAGAGGGTTTTTTGCCTTTTGAACTTTACATCTTCGCATTTCTTCTGCCAGCAACCTCTCAAACAACCCCATTTTTCAAACAACATTTCTTCATAACTCCTTAGCTTTTAAATATTTTTTTCTCTGACAGTTCTCCCTTTTCTAATCTGTTTTGAAGTGTTTCCTGTGGAAAGAGAAATCAAGATGGAGGAGTGAAGTTTTTCAAGTTTATATTCCTGTAATTTCTAAAAGCTTTCTGTTCAAAGAAAAAAAATCAGATTTGTGTCTTGATCCTAGATGATGTTGACATAGCAATCAATGAAGAAGACCAAATTTTACTCATCTATCTTCAAAAAATATGTCACTCTAAAACCCTTATATTTACAGTAATCCATATATCTTTTTTTTTTCCTGAAAGGGAAGGAAATAGAAGGAAAGAAGCATTTATTAAGTACTTATGATATACCAGGCAGTCTTCTTTGTACAAAAAAATAGTATCTCATTTGACCCTCACACAAACCCTTCGAAGGAGGTTCTATTATTACCTCCATTTTACAGTTGAGGATAATAAGGTTAAGTGATTTGTCCAAGGTCTTATCTCTGGAATGAAATCTTAATTTGGGTCATCCTCCACTGCAAGCCCTGTGCGCTATCCACTGTACCACCTACACTGTTTCTAATGTGTAGGCAAAGTACAAAGCTTGCAAGGTGTGACTTGAGGAGCATCAAATAGTTCCTTTGCCCAGAAATGCATCTTTAACTATCTGACTCCAGTACCTGAACTTTCAGAGTTAGAGGGTCTTATTGGAGGTCAACACTTTCCCTTTCAGGGGATACCTTTTTGGAAACATAGAAAGAACTCTAGGAGGAAGAACACATCCAACTATTACTAGTCATTAACATCTCAGAATCTGCTAATGACTTTCCTTGTGCTCCTTGAGAAAGGGACACTGAAGGAATGAGTTTTAAAGTGAGAGTGATAAAGGAAAGAGAATTTTGGAAGAACACTGGGGCCTTTGATGGAGGAGAAACAGTGAAAGAGGGGAATTTCAAGAGGAAATATCACTGTTAGTCATGGGGATGGAGTATGATCAAGGTAGTTTTCATGGAGGAAGTTGTCATTGTTTTTCAGTTGTTTCAGTCATGTCCAACTCTTTATGACCCCATTTGGGGTTTTCTTGGCAAAGATACTGGTGTGGTTTGCCATTTCCTTCTTCAGATTATTTTACAGATGAGGAAACTGAGATGAATAGGGTTAAGTGACTTTCTTAGGGTCACACAGCTGGTAAGTATTTGAGGTCAGATTTGAATTGAGGAAAATGAGTCTTCCTGACTCTAGGCCCAGCACTCTATTCACTACTCTACCTAGCTGCCTTCCACTGTGTCACATAGAACAAGGACAACAGCTTGAAGGAAATATTATAGGCACACATATAGTTTGCATCTAAGTTTGCAACTGGATGATACCAGTTGGGAAGTCAGGACAATAGAAGACAGCCTGGTGTTAGAAGTTCTGTGAGCACAATTGACTTGTTTTCTTCCTTATGAATTTGACAATCATTAGGAAATAAAAATCATTTCAACATATAAACAAAAAAATTATATATGTGAAACTGAATTTCTGCTACTTCCATTTTCTTGGGGGGGGGGAGGGGAAGCATAAATTAAATTTTACAAGATAGTAACAAAATGTATATTTGTGCCCCTTTCTGAATTGTTATTCTTCTGTATATTTTAATTTTATTATTATTTTTTGCATCTCTATCACTAGCTCACCTCCAGCCCCAAACAGAAGCTCCACTCCTGTAACAAAAAGAGGATGTTCAAGCAAAACAAACACATATCAGAAAATCTGTTTCATTCTGTAAGAAGTTGGAAGCAAGCTACATTATCAGTCTTCTGAAGTCATGATTGTTCATTGCATTGATCATCTTTTTAAAATCTTATAAAGTTATTTTTCTTTACATTTTTGGGTCATCAAATAAATGATTATTTAAACAAATTTGGTCTTAAAGCCAGGAGGACCTGGGTTCCAAGGTCACCTCTGAAACATATTGACTCTGTGGCCGCAGAACAAGTCACTTAACCTTTCAGAGCTTAAAGTTATAGTCTGTGGCTCCCAGGGGGTCCCAGAGATCTTTGTAGGGGATCCATGATGTCAAAAACCATTTATATAATAACAATACTATTTTATAATAATATTTGAATATCATTTGCCTTTTAAAATACTCCTGCCTTTTCCAACTACATGTCTGTGTAAGCCTAAATTTTCTTCATTTTTTTCAACCAAAACAACATGCTATAATGGATTAAATGCACAAGCAGATATAAGAATTTGCCTACTAAGCCAGTCATTAAAGAAATTTGCAAAGATACTTAAAATTATGTCATATCTTAATTTTTTGAAAGTATAGTTATTTTCCATGGTCTATCACTGCTATCTTTAAATGAATTAATATTTTAAATTGCATCAGTTTTAATTTCTAATAAATGTGTGTATATTTATTAATGGATATATAGAAGCATAGGTATAGATAAAAGTATAGGTAGGGGTATAGATATAGGTATAGCTACAGGTATAGATGTAGATATGGGTATAGGTATAGATATGGGTATAGATATAGGTATAGGTTGAGATTTAGATATGGGTACAGCCATAACTATATCCTACATATACAAAAGCTCTTTGGAATACTCAGTAATTTTTGAGTGTGAGTCCTGAGACCAAAGAGTTTAAGAGACATTTGTCTAAGCAATTCTCTAGAAGGTCTTAGAGAGACTAACTCTTTGAGTTGCAAAGGCACTGAATTGTTTTGTTTTGTTTTTTTAAATTTCCTCATTCAGGAGTTCCCTACATCAAAGAAACCCTTAGTCTAGTACCTATCTTTTTCTTTACTGAAAATAAAAAAATGAGAACTGGACCACAACTATGACATCCACATAGTTTACAATATTTTCATCTAGTTTCTTCACAGATAAGAAAGGCTGTGTTGTTAAAAGCAACAGAATAATCTAATTATTTGTGTATTTACATATATATGCATGTATGTGTATATATGTATGTATATGTGTATATGTTACGTGTGTTTAGTGTATGTACGCATTTTCATCTCGAGCTGTGATTTTATCAATGTGGGAAGGTCCCTACTAAGGAAACTCCTACCAGTGTAGATCAAAAAGGGTTTTTTTGCAACTTCTAGTTTCAAAGAGTTGCCTTGGTGCTGTGAAGCTGTGATATGCCCAGGGTCATGTGTCAGAAACAGCACTTAAACTCAAATCTTTCTGACTCCAAGATTCACTCAGTATTCACTACCCCACATTACCCTTCTACAGGGTCATATATTTTCTGATGGAAAGCACCTTTGAAGCCAGTTAGTTTAAGCCACTCATTTTAAAGGTGAGGAAACAGTCCCAAATCACACAGGTATTAAATAGTGGGACTGGGATTTGAACTTGGACTCCGAATTAATCTTTTTTTTCATTGCATCACTGCTTTCTCCCAGTCTAATAGGGGTGTGATATTAACACAGATGCTACATAAAACTACATTAAGTATATTACATAGATTCAAACTAAAGTGTTCCTTGAAGTTTTGCCCCTTTATTATTTAATTTCAAAAGCTCTATCAAAAAAGAATTGAAAATGTCAGCCTGGAGAAGAGAAGATTAAGGGAGGACAGATAAAATTCAAATATCTGAATACAGTGAATCAGCATGATTTAATTGTACAAACCGTATAACAACCCCTTTTCACCTCTGCAAGAAGTTCAGTATTCCTCTTTGCTCCATAAAAACTGAGTCAAAGAGAGAGAGCAATTTGGCACAATGACTATTCCAAATTATGAACAGAGAATTTACAAAATTAGGAGGATCTCCTACATTTTCAAGTCTGACATAGCCTTATTCCCTTGATGAGGATAAAAATGCGATGTATACTTCATATGTCACAAATCAATGAAATTATTCTTTAGAAAATACCTAGGTTCTTTATGATAAAGATGTGACATCAACGCTATATAAATATGACTGAAAGGTATATTGATTTCAGCCACAGATTTTCTTTCATTTTGTCTGAAATGAATGAAGCACCTGCACCTTTAGCTCTCTACGTAAAAAGCAAAACTGATAAATTATTCAAGTGCAAGACGGGTAAACAAGTTAAAACACGAAGGGCCTCATGAATTAAATGCAAAGTGTAATCAAATCATATGCTCATTTTGTACAAATTACAGATGAGTAAATGAAATTAGACTTTTAACCTGAAACTCAATCTGCAATCCTTGCTTGCCAATGCCTGCTAGGCTCCAGGTACACATTTCCAGAGAGAATGACCATATACCTATTGAGAATATGATTTTATATTTTTGCTGTTGTTGTTTCCTATCCATATTGCATATCAAAATTTGAAAATTCTACTTGAATTTCATTAGATTAAGGACTGATTTATTTTCAAGGTATGTGAGATGGTGAGGGGGATGACTGGCAGAGCCATAGGCCCAGTAGTGACAGACCCTTCTTTGTGACTTCAGATAAGAGATAAACCAACTCTATCCCAGAACTCTATTAATTCAATGGTAAAAGGCTTTATCTACATATATTTAATTGAATAAATGGGAACCTCTATACCCAAAAGTATTTCTCCAAGAATTATATATATTATATACATACATATATGTGCTTATATGTATATGTGTATATATATGTAATATGTGTAATACACATATTACATATATATAATAGTGCAGTTCAGTTAGTATAGTAGAGGATACAGAAGAAATGTGACAAGCATTAATTAATTTATACAGTGGCCATTCTCACAGACAATAAGTTTTAAATTTTACTATGCTATTTGGCCCCCAAAATCTTCTGTGTTGGATTTTTAAAGAACATTTTTGTTGCCCCATCCTCAATAGAAGACCAAACTGTGTTATTCATACTAGACACAGGGACTTGAACACAATGTTCCTCCACGAGATTCTTGTGAAATATATAGATCTTCATAAGGCTACTAGAAATGTATTTCTGATCATCCAAAATTTCAGAGATAGTGTGTCACAGTAGTTTGCCAGCCTTAGGAGCAGAAAGACCCATATTCAAGTCCTACTCTTGGTACATACAAGCAGGAGGCCTTTCTCAGTACCCTAGCAGGTAGTACCTTCCTTTCTGAGATTACATCTTATCCATTCTTGAAAACGTAGCTAGTTATATACGTTCTCCCCGCATTAGGGTAATAGCTCTTTGAGGGCATGAATAGCTTTTGCCTTTCTTCAGATTCCCCAATGCTTTTTGATAATCAAGACTGGCAGATGGCACTTAATTTTCCTTGTTTAGTGACTGACAATGGAAAATTCATTTAATTTCTCAGTGCCCCAGGCAGCTCTCTAAGCTACTAAGAAGTAGAAGAGTTGCCCAATATGCATCAGTGATGGGAGTTCCAACATTGGGTAGGAATTTCTTATACTTATGGAATCATAGTGCTGACCAAAAATCAATAAATAATAACAGTAACGCATGTATGTATATACATACACACAACATTTGATCTGCATGCTACCTTAAATATCAATACTTACAATAAATGCAATTATATATTAAAAATTTTACCAGGGGAAAAATTATAAAAAGAATTTTCCAAGACGAGACAATGAATTATTTGAAGAACATTAAAAGTGTTATTATCTTGCCATCCAGTGGTAACATGAAGTATCACACTGTTATGTTCAGAATGCATTTCCCAATTACAATACAAAAGGATCAGGCAAGCAGATGGGATCTGAAGGGGTATGTTTCAAGAATGAAACAAGTTTTTTGGAAGATTTTACTGTAAATACGGAACTATGCATTACAATAATATTGCAAGGCCATCTTGTGGTAAAAATGGGAAATTCAATTGTATTATGCCATCGAAGTCACAATTTCACATTTGTTGTATTTTTTAAGAAATTGATAATGATACTACCACAGAAAGTATAAGAGAGATAAGACCAATAGCAATTACAACATTCTGGTAATGCCTTGAAGTAGTCGAAAGAACATTGGTTTTGGACTCTGAAGCTTCTCTGAGTTCTTTGATTTGGGTTCATATTCTGACTTAGTCAATCCTACAGCCTGTACGATGTCAGACAAATCATTTAAATCCTCTGGTTCTCAGTTTCTTCATCTTTAAGAGGAGGAAATTTAAGTAGATGATATTTAAGTTTCCGTTAAATTGGAAAATATTATAATTTTATTCTTTTGAATCAGTAAATAGGTATCTATTAAGTGCCTATTATGTACCAGGCATTGTGCTAAGCAGAAATATGTTTATTATTTCAGTCACCTCTGACTCTTCCTGACCCCATTTGGGATTTTCTTAGCAAAGAAACTAGAGTAGTTTGTTATTTTTCTTTCCAGTTCCAGCTCATTTTACAGATGAGGAAACTGAGGCAAACTGAGTAAGTGACTTGCCCAGGGTCTCATAGCTAGTGTCTGAGGTCAGATTAGAACTCAGGAAGATAAGTAGTCCTAACTCTAGGCTCAACACTCTATCCACTGTACCATCTAGCTCCCCAAAAATTTGTATTGTGGTCTCCAATCAATAATGGTCATTTAAGCTGCCCTAACATCTCAAACCAGGCATATAGTCTATCAATTATTAAGCATTTATTAAGTATCTATTATGTGCTAGGGATACAAAAAGAAGCAAAAGACATTCCTTGCCTTTAAGGAGATCCCAATCTAGTGAGGGAGACAAGCAAACAAATATGTGCAAACAAGCTATATACAGGGTTAATCATAAATAATCAACAGAGGGAAGACACTAAAATTAAGAGGGGTTAAGAAAGACTTCCTGTAAAAGATGGGATTTTAGTTGGGACTTGAAGAAGGGAAGCCAGGAGGCAGAGATAAGGAGGGGAGAGCATTCAAAGAATAGGAGACAGCCAGAGAAAATGCTGGGAGCCAAGAGATGGAGTATCTTCTTCCTAGAACAGCCAGGAGATGGCTGCCCCTGGATTGAAGAGTATATGGCTGAGAGTAAGCTGTAAGAAGGCTGAAAAGGTGGAGGTCAAGGCTAGATTATGAAGAGCTTTGAATGTCAAACACAAAGTTTTGCATTTCATCCTGGCAATGATAGTCGCTGGAGTTTATTGAGTGGGGTTGATGGAGAAGGGATCTGAATCCCCAAAAGGAAAAGACCATGTTTTTGGGATATGGACCCCAAAAAGGAAAAACCCCTGGAATTTCCCATATGGCCCAGTTTCTGGTGTTCTCCTGAGGCATCTGGCCCACCCTAGCCCACCTAGATTACTTAATTATCTTACTTGACACTCCTTAATCCCATCCATGCCCCTTTCTTGGTTACCTCCAGACCACCCCAATCTACTTGCCACTCCTAGATCCCATCCAGATCTTCCCACAGTCTTTCTGTATAAAATATCAATCTTACCCCCATTAAATGGTTCAGATTCTTAAAATCTAGCCCTCTTGTATTGGTGGTACAAATAGTGCAGACTCACTAGGAATCTGGTCCTGTTCTATTGATGTTACAATAAACTCATTACTTGGACTGAAAGAAAGCCTGAGTGGTTGAATTCTTTTGAGGCAGATTCACTTCCTTTACCCTCTCATTTCTGGGTTCCTGTCACGCCTAGAGTGTATGAGGGTAGAAAGGAGTGGTTGTTATGTGCTTTAGCAATGTAACTTTGATGACCGAATAGAAAATGCAGTAGTCCAGATGTGAAATAATGCGGGCTGGCACCAGGGTGGTGATAGCATCAGAGGAGAGAGGAGGTTGTATTTGAGAGATGTTGCCAAGGTGAAATCAACAGTTCTTGGAAACAGACTGGAAATGAGTGGGGTAAGTGATAGAGAGGCATCGAAGGTAACCTAGGTTGTGAACCTAGTGGACTAAGAAAATGATGGTGCCCTTGATGGTAGGCAAGTGTGAAGGAGGAGAAGTTGAGGGGGAAAGATAATAAGTTCAGTTTTGGACATGTTGAGTTTAAAATTTCTACTGGACATCCAGTTCGAGATGTCTGAAAGACAGATGGATACATGTATGGAAATGGAAAAATGCTGTTATTCCATGTCAAACTTCCAACAACCTTTAATGCATTTTCAGTTTTCAATTAGCTGTCTAGCACTGTGTAGAAACCACACTCTAATGTGCTTCCAACAGAGTGTGTATATATATATATGTATATATATATATATATATACATATATATATATTTAGAAAATATTGTCAAGTGCTGTTGCTTCTACTTTCACAACCTCTCTCCAGTTGATTTTGTTCCCTATTTCCTCTGCTCCTACCATATTTAGTACCTTCCTGGACTTTTGGAGGTCTTTCCACCACTATTCTTTTCCCCTTTCCAATCTATCCTTCATTAAACTGTCATGAAAGGAGGAGGAATACACACACACATGTAAACATGTGCTTATATATACAAATATACATACATATATATATATATATATACAAATACGTATCTTACACAAAGAGATGGACATAAGATTAGAGATTGAGAGCTAGAAGTGACCTTAGAAGTCATTTGGTCCAACCTTTTCATTATATAGATGGGAAAATAGACACTCCAAAAAGTGAAATGACTTTGCCCAAAGTTACCAAATAGTAAGTTAGAGACAGTATTTTAATCCAGTCTTCTGTACTCCAAATTGAGTATTCTTTCCATTGTACTACTTTAATTGGCAATAATATGATAAAAATGGTGATGCTACCCAAATAATTTACAGACTTTAAGGTTCTATCAAATTATTAAGATAACCCGGGTAATTCTACACTTTCCAATAGCAGTTTCCACTCTAGGAACCTGAAATCTCAACATCATGTTGATTGACTAACACCATGTGATCTCTACCCTCTGACTGGAGGATTGGAGGGTGTATCACCAGGCTCCTTCCAAGGCCTTCCTTTATAGAGGTCTTGAACTTTCAGAACTTTCCAGGTAACTCTTCATTCTCCATTAGGACCTCCACTGGGTTTCTATTCCAGAAACATCATGCCCCCGAGTTAAGCATTCCCTAGTGGCTTCCCCTTGTCTTCCCTTTTTAGCTTCCTTTTTTCTGTTATATTCCTCTCTTAGACTATAAGCTGCTTGAGGGCAGGGTTGCTGTTCAGTCATTTCAGTGTTCATGACACCTTTTGGGGGTTTTCTTGGCAGAGATACTGGAATGGTCTGCCATTTACTTCTCTAGCTCATTTTATAGAAGAAAAAACTGCGGCAAATAAGTGACTTGCCCAGGGCCACACAGTTAGTAAGTGTCTGAAAGGGGATTTGGACTCAGGTCTTGGCTCCAGGCTCAGCACTCTGTCCACTGCTTCTTGAGCTAAGGGACTGTCTCCTTTTCTCTTATCCGTACCCTCAGTGCTTAGCACAGTGCGTGGCACATAGCAAGCATTTAATAAATGTTTATTGAATTAAATTACTAAAAAGGTACTTTATAGAAACAGGCAAAATAACAATATAATACACAGACCCCTCTGTTCAAAAATTTTCATTGGCTTCCTACTGCCTGCCAATGAAAAGCTTTTGCTTTTCAAGACCCTCCACCATCTGGTCCTCCTCTATTTCTTGGCCTTATTTCACATTTGTTATACACTAACTACTACAGCTATACTGGACCACTCTCTGTCCTCCAAATACACACCATGTTTTCCTGCCTCCCAGCCCTCACTTCTAATTTTTCTTATGTTTTGAATAGCCTTTCTCCCCTTTTTGATCTGATAAATTCATACTTAACTTTTAAAGGTGGGGTAGTAGATGAAGTACTGGATCTGGAGTTAGTAAGATGTGAGTTCAAATCTGACCTTAGACACTTATTAGTTATTGTGTAACCCTGGACAAGTCACTTAACTTCTGTTTGCCTCAGTTTCCTCAACTTAAGAAAGGGACAATAATAACCTCCCAGGTTTGATATGAGGATCAAATGAGATATTTGTAAAGTGCTTAGCACAGTGCTTGGCACATAGTAGACACTACACCACAGAAATACTTATTCCTTTCCCAAAACTCAACTCAAATGCCATTTCCCACTCCCTTTTTAGGTACTGACTTAACTATCACAAAGTTTCTTATCTTATACCTCCCTAACATGCTTAAAATAGAACATTGTGCTTAGCACGTTGAGGTAGTCTCTAATTTGCAAGTCAGGTACCCCAAAGAAAATCAGCCCTAGATTTAAGGTATCCTCTGACATAGCTCATAAGTCCCTACCGATACGTTTACCTTTAACAGTCAGAGGATACAATTAGTCCAAAGCAAAGTCATTTAATGAAATGGTATATTAAGAAAAGTAGAAATAAAACATTCCCCTTGTAAACTTGGGGTACACTCCCCCACAAATAAAGACATCATCAGTAGGGAAAATGGACACACATAAGGCACATGGATGGAGAGGCACACATGAAGGAAACATATGTGGCCAAAGAAGATAGGGGACATAGGTGGCCAGGTTACCTACATGGGGAGTATCACATATACTGGCAACACATAGCCAGTGTGCACTGAACTCATTGAATGCCTACATATAAGGGACATAATATATGGCCAGGATATGGAAGTGGAAAGGTACACATGCAGGTGGCATTTATGTCCAGGCTCCACATGTGGAAGAGCTAGGTCACTCATGTCCTCAAATGACATTATTGCTCAGGCTCCCGGTTAGATATGGCACCATTGGAAATGGACTTAACCATCAGATGCTACTCTATGTTTGTAGCTCAGCTCTATGTCATCTAGTTGGATGCAGTGGATCCTTGTCAGGCACGGCCCATTTGGGCATGGTACCTTATAGTTTTTCTCTGTTTCTGGCTTCTGGCCTCCTCTCAAATCTTTATATATATATATGCTATCTCTTCCTCACGAGAAGAGCAACCTCTTCCAGGATGTTTAGTTCAGAATCCAGAAGACTTTTTGTAGCTCTTACACAGAAGTACCTGCCCTCACCTCGGCCTCAGGATCAGAAAACAGTCTAGGGGGACTAAAGCCTTCTTGATTTTTTTTCTTCTACCTCTCCTTCATGAGGTTTCTTTATAAAAGATTAGATGAAACAATATTGGTAAAATGTTCAACACAGTACCAGATACATAGTAAGAACATTAAAAAAAAAATGTTTATTCTTCCCCTGCCCTTATGACTATGCCTTTCCAGAATCTTGGCTGACAGGCCTTTCTACCAGAAGGAAATTCTTTGCCTCAGGTGCCAAACTCATTAAGGGACAGAGCAAGGTCCACCCAGCTAACTAAAACTCAATGGTGTAAAATTTTTCTTTAAACTGAATTTTCAGAGTGCTGGGTCAGGCCGGGGTCTGCCTGGGCTACCAGACTGTAGCTTATGGTTTTTTATATTATACACACAGATACTCACACACACACACACACACACACACACACACACACACATTCTTTATACTCCCTTATTTTAATCTTTGAATTTTTTTGAGGGGGGATGTCTATTTCATTTTTTTTTACCTCTGCCCCCCTAACATTGAATTTAACATTTTATTTGGAGCTCCTGTGAAAATCAGCAGCTCTAAATGACCTCTATTTTGACTCTATCATGCTGACCTATTCCTTCAACTACATCCTTCAGCTAAAAATAAAAAGTTCTAATGAGAAACAATTTGCTATAGGTTGACAGAGATCAACTCAATCTTTCAATCTGTTTTCCCTCAGTATTTGCTCTGTAGCAGTGATAGACTAATTTTATCTCTCTGAACTTTTAAATCTAAACTGTCAAACTGGTTTAATGAGGGCAGGGGCCTTATGAGGGAAAATGTCAAGAGATTCCCAGGTACCACTGGTAAAACACAATTTTTAAAATAATCAACTCAGCAAGAAGGTAGACAGTTTCAGAGTTAGAGTCAACAAGTTACCTTAAAAAACAAAGCCACAAAAGAAAAGCAAAAATAGAGACTTACATGTTAGCATGGGTAGAATTTTGACCAAAATTTTGTACCTTTTCCTTTGAGAATTTTGAAGCCTCAGAGATGATAGGATTAGTGATTTAGAGAGCTGAAAGAAATATCAGAAATATCCTAGTTTGACCTGATTTTGCAGATAAAGAAACTGAGGTTCTTCTGCTTGCTGATTTTCTGACTCTGAAGTGACTTGCCCTCAGTCACACAGTTAATTGTGATGGAGCAGGTACATTAGCAGTTGGGTCTCCCAATTTTGAATCCAATTCAATCACCCTATCTAGGTTCATGGGATCATGCTCTTCCTTTCCACTCTTGCTTTTCTTCTTTAATGCTTCCCTTTGCCCTATTTCTTCTCTTCCTCACACCACCTTCTCTTTTTATATCTGTCTCTCCCAAGTACCCTGCCTGTTGTTTGCAGTCTTACACATATTTACTGATAAACTATCTTTTCTTGCCTTTCTTCTCACTCAAAAGGAATGAAAAATAGAAGTTTGTTTTCATTTGAAAATGGTCAAAAAGTCAACACCTCTTTTTTAGAGGGGTGGGATAATTGGCAAAACTGTTCTCATATTTCAATTTGGCTTTTCTCACTTGAGATTATAAGCTGCTAGCCCTGGATCCAGAGGACCTGGGCTCAAAACCTGGTCCTGACATTTTCTACATGTATGACCTTGGGCAAGTTAGTTAGAGTGCTGAGTCTGAAGTCAGGAAGACCTGAGTTCAGATCCGATATCAGATGTATCATCATCACCATCATTATAATAGCTAACATTTCTACAGGGTTTATTATGAGTTAGGCACTGTGCTAACTGCTTTGAAATTATCATCTCATTATCTCTGTTATCTCACAACAACCCTGGAAGGTAGGTGCTAATATTATCTTCATTTTACAGTCGAGGAAACTGAGGTAGACAGAGGTTAAGTGGCCTGCCCAGGGTCACATAGCTAGTAAATGTCTGAACTCAGGTAACCTTGACTACAAGTCTAGTGTCCTACCCACTGAGTCACCTACCTGTTCCACATAATAGCTGTGTGGTCTTGGGCAAGTCACTTACCTTCTGTCTGACTCAGTATCTTCATCTGTAAAATGGGGACAATAATAGCACCTACTTCAGAGGATTGTTGTGAGGATCAAATGAGATAATAGTAAAATGCTTAGCATAGTACCTGGCACAGAGTTGGAACTTAATAAATGTTTGTTCCCTTTCTTTCAATTTTCCCAACTATAAAGTGAGGAAGTTAGACTAGATTGCCTCTGAGGTCCCTTTTAGGTATAGATCTATGATCCTGGTCTAAAAAGTACTTAATAAATGTTCACGGGTCACAATGAAAATTCCAACAACTAAGTTATAAAAAGTTAATGAGATTTACCTTGACAGTAAATTGTTGTAATATAGGTTTATTCCTAAGTAAGGATAGAATAAATTGTTTTGAAAGTGAAATCTTAGCTAAAGACTGATTGATTTTCAGAAAGAAAACATTGTCTCAAATCCTTATTGTTTATTAATGATGCCAGCCTCGCCAGCACAGTCAAACCCTTTGGAAGCAAGGGCCTTTAGCAATGAAGATATCAGAAGCACCCATGCCAGCTCTGACATTTTATGACCTTTCATGCAAGATGTCTCCCTGGGCCTGTTGAAAGGGAACCACACAACAAGGTATGCAACAATGAAAGCATAGACATGAGCACCCAGAGGAAACTGGGCAAAGCCATTGCTTGCATTTTGATCAGGGTGTTTTTTAATCAGTAAAGACTGTTGTTGTTGTGTTTGTTCTTCACTTTCGAAGAAGACCACGACATCGTGGAGATGATGACATGACTTGTGGTTGACTTTGATTTGAGTGAGGGAGGGCTGTGCAGGTCACCAGATTCACTTTCTCCTCCAGAGTCATCCAGATCCAGTGACCTGATATTCATCAGGATGACTGGAGGTGGCCCAGGATGAAATGGGAGACCCTTGCCCTTTTAGGCTAAGGCCTTTTCATGTTCTCACTTAAAGCAAGGTAAACACCTCTTTAAGAAGTGAGTCAAGGGATGGTCTCTTTAATTAGAAGAAAAAAAAATCAAACTGGGAGGGGAAATCCCTCAGGGTTGCTGTTCCAAAGAGAAACAGTTACCACTGACATTCACTCTTAAATTCACTCAAAGCCAGGGAGGCCCAAAACACAGCCATTAAGTGGAGCTTGGGCAGGGACCTATTGTGGTCCAATATATGAGCTTAAGAGTGAACTGGGTTTAAAGTTTTAAGAGGGAGAGAGAGAAAGGCAAGAAGAAAGAGAATGAAAGAAAGAGAGAGGGAGAGAGGAAGGAAGGGAAAAAGAGAGAGAAAGGGAGAAAAGAAAGAAAGGAAGGAAGGAAGGAAGGAAGGAAGGAAGGAAGGAAGGAAGGAAGGAAGGAAGGAAGGAAGGAAGGAAGAAAGAGGGAAAGAAAGGAAGAAAGGAAGAAAGAAAGAAAGAAAGAAAGAAAGAGAAAGGGAGGGAGGGAGGGAGAGAGAGACAGAGAGAGAGAGAGACAGAGACAGAGAGACAGAGAGAGAAGTTAACTGCCCAAGTTGACTGGGCAGCTCCTGGCCTTCAAAATTTACCTCCCTTGGAGAGAAGGAGGAGAGGGAGAGGGAGAGGACGAATAGTTACCCAATTAACTGGGTCCCCGTGCAGGCAGCTCAGTCTACTCACAGATTGTGTTTGTCCTTTGTTTTGGAAGAGGACTGTGACATCAGGAAAATGATGACATGATTTGCAGTTGACTTTGTTTTGAATGAAGGAGAGCTGTGCAAGGTAACCAACCTTACTTTCTCCTCCTGAGCCATCTGGATCCAGTGACCTGATATTCATCAGACTGACTGGAGATTAAAAAAGCTAGAACCACTGCACTATCTCGTTGAAAATGAAAACCAATTCTCATTGGTTTATTTTTTTTTAATAACCAGTACAGGTACCTGTGGACTTCCTAATCCATCAAGATTTATTAAGTGCCTGCTATTTGCCAGGGACTATGATAAGTGGTATGGATGCAAAAAGAGGGAAAAGGCAGTCCCTGCCCTCAAGAAACTTACAAGTAAATAATGTCAGAGCAGTGCTTTTTTGCTTATCTCCCCTTTAGAACCTGAACACATATTTTTAAATCCTGACTTTACACTCCCAAGAGTTGGCTTCAAAAAAAGAACCATCTTTGCCACATCTCTCATACACTCTTTCTTCTTTCCTTCTCTTCCACAACGCTAGTGCAGGCCCTCCTCACTTCATGCCTGGATTATTGCAATAGCCTGCTGGTAGGTCTGCTTGTCTCAAGTCTCTCCCCACTCCAATCCATTCTCCATTAATCAACTAACATGATTTTCCTAAGGCTCAGATTCAATTACATCACCATGTTACTGAATGAACTCCAATGATTTCCTATTGCCTCCAAGATTAAATTTTTTAAAAAATGGTCTGTTTAGCCTTCAAAGCCCTTAATAACCTAGTCCCTGCCTACCTTTTCAGTCTTCTTAAACCTTACTCTCTGATCTCAATCCACAGACATTGGCTTCTTGCCTATTCCATGAAGAAGATACTTTGTCTTTTGGTTCTATGCATTTTCTCTGGCTGTTCCCCATGCCTAGAATTCTCTTCCTCCTTTGTTTCAACTCATTTGAATGACCTCCCTCTTTCCTTTAAGTTCCAACCAAAATACCATATTAGGAAGTCTTCCCAACTCCTCTTAATTCCAATGCCTCCCCTCTGTTAATTATTTCTGTTTATCCTGTATGTAGCATGCTTGTACATATTTGTTTAGTTTCCCCTGCTAGATTGTGAGCTCCTTGAGGGCAGGAACTGTCTTTTGCCTCTTTTTGTATACCCAAAACTTAGCACTGTGCCTGGTAGGTAGGTACATAATAGGTGATTAATAAAGGTGCAATAATGTTAATTCATTGAATGACTGAGTTGATTTTAATTCTCCAAAATGGGCATTCAGATCCCCAGGACAGAATAACAATTTTCAGAAACTTTCCCAATTCTGGATTGCTCAAATCCATGCTGTTTTCAGGGACACCCTTCCCTCTTTCAAGGGTTTATCCATTCTTCATGTTCTTTAGTTGCAGTTTTTGAGTCTTTACAAGTTATGTAGCCTGTTTCCTACTTGTATGACCCTATATAAATCATTTTTGACCCAGTGCTTTGGTTTCCTCAACATTAAAATGAGGGAATTAGGCAAGATACACACACACACACACACACACACACACACACACACACACACATACACACACACATACACACACACACACACACACACACACACACACACACACCCAAGTCAATGGAAACTGACAAAGCCCAACCTCCGACCTGTTCCTCCTTCTTTTAGAATTATTAAGAAAGTATTTTAAAATCTTCTGGGTCTGAAGTATTTCGTGTAACTGTCTTTAACTTGATTTTAATTAATTTTAATTCTTAAACAAAGTCCTGTTCTCCACCACATTTTTTTTTTCATTAAACCCAGAAAGGACTGCTCTCTTAATTAGGGTGGTGACCAACAAGGGTTATGTTACCCTCTGAGTGAGCCACTATGTTAAATTCTCTTTCTTTCAATTTAGTATCTCTATTAAATGGCACACACTTAAATAGCAATGAAGGTCTGTTGAGCTAAAAATAAAATATACCATATTTGAATGTGGATATACTTAAAGCCAGTTTGTGTGCGTGGGGGGGGTCTTGGTACTGAACATATGGCTGCTGGTTTCTCTGAGAAGGGAGAGTACAGCAGAGTGAATTGTTTAGAGGTTGAAGATTAGTTTAGAGAATGTGTTTCCAAAGAGTTGGGAGAGATTTGACTCTACTACATTTTTATTTATCATCTCTAACTACTTCCTAAACCATGAAGTATTTGTCCTCTTCTGCAGCTATTTTAAATCACTGCTTTTAAACTAAATACCAGTTTATATGAATGTCATACTCTAAACACACTTACATTCATTAGTTCCTTTGATTTTTAAAATAACTTTGTAAGGTAGGTCATACAAACATAATGATCCCCATTTTACAGATAAGGAAATTGGGAATGAAAGAGGTTTTTGTGACTTGCCCAAGATCATACTAAGTGGCAGGGCCAGGTTACAACTATGGCTTTTGACTACAAGTCTATGTTTAAGTTAATGCCACTTACATGGAGCTTCCTCAAATTAACTCTTTGAAAAGTTCTAATAAGTAAAGATATATGCTATTCTACTGGTTGTAATGGAAGTCATTTGCTTTAGACAGAAGCCCTGAAAAACCTTTTGAGATGTTTTCCAGAAATAATGATGGCTTTCTGCTGATACATAGACACTCTACTACCAGGTCCTTTTTAGATCTTTAACTGGTAACCTTGCTAATTTGCTTGGAGGTCATGCATTTTTTGCATGAACTAGTTGGCTTTGCTCAGTTTCATGGATCCCTGTCCTCAACCTGCTGCCTTGGAAATGTATTGACCATGAGGGTGGCTTAATGAAGAAGTGTGGCTTTATTTACTCAAGTACCTGGCTCAAGTACCTGTTCTCTTGATGGTGGATCAAAAATATTACTTCGATATTATATATTGTCAAAAGACAATGTAATTTTGTGACACAAATTATTATATTGGAAGTAAGACTTCCACTCTCCCAAAGACTGTAGGATTTGGAGAAGATAATTAATTACCTCAACAAACATCACTGGGGATAACCATGATAATAGATTTTGAGCTACTTGAAAACTGTGACCAAATTAAATGGTTGAAGAACTGGTGAGAAAGAATATGACTGGATAAAGAAACACAGAAATGTATAAAAACAAAAAATAAAATGCCTTAGATAGGCAAAGTTAATCTTTGCAAGTTTATCTTAAAAGACAAGGGTAACCTTTGCATAGGTGAGAAGTCCATTAGTTTCACACATTGCACATAATTTTAGACTTTTTGATTTTCTGATCCATTATGCTGAATTTTTCCTCTTCTTTTTCCCCTTATTTTTGTCTTTAAAAACATTATTTGTTATATGGGATGGCTCCCCATGAGTTAGAGACGGATACTGGGGGAAGCTATGGTAATGGTTTTTTTTTTTTAAAAGATGCCAATAAAAACTCATTTTAAAAAATATTTATTAATTAAAATAGTTAAATCAAGAATATAATGACAATTTCTTCATAACATTTTAACAAATAATATGAATCTAAAACCACTCCCATGCATGCCAACTGTTGTCAGCACTACCAAGTAAGCACAAGATAAAGCTAAGAAACCCAGTCCTCTGGAGAATTCTCTATCTGTGGCTCGGGAATTCTGAATCATTTAAATAATAAGGTATGCATCAACAAAACAGCCAGTAAACAAACACTGGAAAAAAGAGAACGACTTAGAAAATTAAATGTTTGTACCTGTAAAGCAAATAGGAATTCAGAATATGCCAAGCCATTGAGGTACATTCTTTATTCAATAACTGTGATCTCTAAGCTCTGTACTTCAACAGAGAAAGAAAAAAACATTTCCACTAAGGCACCTCTGATGTCATCCTCTGAGGATTCATCCCCAGCTTAAAAGAAATGCAGCACTAAGCAAGAAACTAAGATGAGCTTAGGTTTGGGGGATAAAGCTCAATAAACAGGAGAAGGAAGCTGATTTAAAGTACCATTAATTTCCTGGCTTTTGCTAAATCCACTGACGAAGAGCAAAACTTTCCTCAGGATAATTTTTGTTGTGGAATAAAGACAAGAGTGTTAATTCTGTGACACATCTTCTGTGATGGTGCTAAATTGGCTGTGCTATTGGGAGTTTCCCTTATGTGGCTGGCCCCTTCTCTGTGTCCCACAGAGAGCTTTCTTACCCTGATTACAACTGGATTTGAGGTCACCATCGACCTTTTCTCATTGAAGCTTGACAGGAAGCAGCCTACAATCAGAACCTTAAGTAGAATTTTAAGGCAGGCTGTTTGTCAGCTTTGAGATGATTTCTTTTGATATTCAGTTTTTTTACCCCCATCTTTATGTTGGCTTTTGAAAGGAGCTAGCCTGGCATAGGGGATAGAGTATTGGATCAGAGTCAGCTGGACAAATGTTCAAATCCTACCTCCGACACTTATTATCGTTTTGATGAAACTAGTATCACAGTGGATAGAATGCTAGATCTGAAGTTAAGGAAGACCTGAATTCAAATTCAGTCTCAGCCAAATATTTACAAACATCATCTCACTTGAGGTAGATTCTATTATTATTCTCATTTTAGAATTGAGGAAATGGAGGCAGGTAGAAGTTAAGTGACTTGCTCAGGGTCATGCAGCTAGTAAATGTCTGAGGTCAGATTTGAATTCTGGTCTGACTCCAACTCTAGAGCTCTGTCCACTGTACCACCATAACTCAAGGTGCAGGCAAAAGAAGATCATTTAACTTGAAGGTAGATTAGGTTTGAGGTGAGTGAGGAGGCCAAAAGAGGGTTAAAAGATGTGGCCAAAGAATTCATTTCAAGGTCTCAGAAGAAAAATACCATAGAGACTATTATATCTCAAACTATATTCTGCTAAAGTCCAGGAATTCCTAAGGGTCTTTTTAAATAAAAATAGGATGTCTACTATGACTCCTGCCTTAACTACACTAAAGAGTAGGGATTTACAGCTTCAAAAAGGTTGAAAATAATTATCATGGATAAAAACATTTAAGCTAAATGGTCATGTTTCCAAAAACCAGAAGGAATTCAAATGCTCATTGGCTTTAATTGACTCATTCATAAAATGGTAGTGGCAAACAGCAGCGACTGAGGAACTAGGGTGCAAATATTGAAATAAGGATCTGAGTTTGAATCCTGCCTCAGTGTGACCCTGGTCAAATCACTGAACATCTCTGTACTTCAGTTTCCTTGTAGATAAAACTAGAATAATAACACTTACCTCACAGGATTGTGGTGAGGATCAAAGGAGATAATTAACCTATTTGTATATGCAAAGGTTAAAGTGACATATAGATCAACAAATTAAAAGGCATTTATTAATCACTTACTGTGTGCCAGGCACTGTCCTAAGTGCTGAAACAAAGAAAAGCAAAAACCATCCCCTTCCTTAGGGAGCTCACATCCTCACATCCTAAGACAACATGCAAATAACTGTTCATCTACAAGATAGGTATATATACATACATACATATATACACATATATTATATATATTATATATATACCATCTAAATGGTATGTAGTCTCAGAGAGAAGGCACCATATATATATATATATATATACACACACACATAAATATATACATATACATATACATATATGTATATATGTATGTATATATGTATACATATATGTGTATATGTATACATATATATGTATAGTCGCATGTGGCCCTTCTAGATCCTCAAGCCCTTTGGCAGTCAAAGTACCACATTTGAGGACCTAGAGAGCCACATACGGCTTTGAGGGCACAGGTTCCCCACCCCTGTTCTAGTCTATTCCCCCTTCTTTAAACTGCTACCCAAGCCATCTTCCTATTGCAATACTTTGATCATGTTACTCATTTATTTGCAAACCTTCAGTAAATTCTTATTACTTATTGATCCTGAGATTCAAGACCCTCCATCACTGGTCTCTGGTCTCCTTGTCTTTTTTTTAATTCCCATTGCCTAGGAATATGTCTTACATATGGGAAGAGCTTAATACATGTTTATAGAATTAAATTTCTTTCTTGAATTGATTCAATAAGTTAATCTAATCAATTCACAAAGAACATGATTTTGATAAGATTGATAGATTATTTAATTAGATGAAAAAGATATTTTGTCACTACAAAATTCTAAGCAGATATAAAGTGTCATCATAAAAGAAGTGTTGATAGACATTGAGAGGGCTAAATAGGTAGGGCCATGAGGTCATTGGCTCATATATCTAGAGCTGGACAGGTCCTCTGAGACAATCAAGTTCAATTAGCTCATCTGCAGATGAGGAAAATGAAGTCCAAATGAGGTCTAGCAGTAACTTGCCCAAGTTCACTCAGGCAGCAAGTATCAGAAATGAGATATGAAAGCAGGTCCTCTGACTCAAGGGCTCCTAGGTGGCACAGTGTATAGAATACCAGGTCTGGAGTCAGGAAGACTCATTGTTCTCAGTTCAAATCTGGCCTAAGACACTTACTAGCTAAGTGACCCTGAGCAAGTCACTTAACCCCATTGGCCTCAGTTTCCTCACCTGTAAAAGTGAGGAGAAGGAAATGGTTAACCATTCTAGTATCTTTGCCAAGAAAACCCCAAACGGGGTCTTGAGGAGCTGGACACAACTGAAATGACCAAACAGCAACAACCACCTCTGACTCAAGAGCAAGTATTCATTCCGCTGGAAACTGTGGCTAATTCCCTTAGAAATGGGTGTTGTTGACAGTGCTTAGCAGAGCCAAAGCTAGCATAAGGTTAAAGGAGCTTCAACTCAGGGGACTCACAACAAAAAGGGACATATCTGAGGCAAGGATTTACTGAAGCAAGGAAATGCTTAAACAGGTTCTCAAAAAATATGACACATTTTTAAGTTTAATCTCACTTTCTTAAGTCTGCACAATCAACAAAACAGTCAATCAGACCTTGATTTCTAGTGTTTGCTAATTTATTAGGTTTTAATGCTCATGCTGAAACTTTAACAATAATTATGTGCTTGAGCCAGTTCCAGCACACTCCTTTGTCCTTGACAGGAAATATTTTCCCTGGGACAGGTTCCCCACTCCCACCCACCCCTGCCCCACCCCCCACCATTGCCTTTGTCTGCAATCTTTTCCTTCAGCACATAGCCCAGCTGCCTCAGTATTCTCATAAAGATGGCTTCTAAGATTTCTTCCAGCTCTAAATCTAGGATCCTGTGGTCCTTCTAACTTGAGAAAGTCCTTGAGCTAGGTGGTGCAGGAGATAGAACACTGGCTCTAGAGTTGAGAAGACTTGAGTTGAAATCCTACACAAAACACTTACTGGCTGTGTGACCTCAGGCAAATCACCTTATTACAGGGCTTCTTAAGCTTTTTCCACTCACAATCCTTCAGAGTTTCTTAAACTGTGGGTCATAATCCACAATTGAAGAAGTGCTGAACCTGTTTGCCTCAGTATCCACAACTGTAAAATGGGGATGATAACAGCACCTATCTCACAAGATTGTCATGAGGATCAAGTGAGACAACCCTTGTGAAGTGTTTAGTACAGTTTCTGGTTTATTTTGATGTTGTTCAATCAGGTCTAAATTTTCATGATGCCATTTTGGGTTTTCTGGGCAAAGATATTGGAGTGGTTTACCATTTCCTTCTTCAGCTCATTTTATAGATGAGGAAAAGGAAGCAAACAGGTTTAAGAGTCTTGCCCAGGGTCACATAACTAAGTGAACTAAGTGTCTGAGGCTGAACTTGAACTACAGGCCTCAGTGTGGATACTTAAATGTTTCTTTCCCTCCCTTCCCCTTCACTTCTTTCATTTCAAAATTCACAGCCCACTTCCATTTAAAAACAGTTAAGTGCATGGAAACTCGAATCTGTGTTTTTTTCCTTATTATTATGACAAAATATTAAGTGTGTTTTAACATCCCACATATAGTTTACAATTCAGTGTCTTTCCTTAATGCTTAATGGTTTTAGATTCAATGACTTCCATAATCTGGATCCTATCTATCCTCCAACATTACCTGAATTCTAATTTTAAAAAAAATTTCTATAAAAAGTATGAGTGATTGTATTGCAGCAATAACTCGCAATCAGAGTTTATTTACCCTTCAGTCTATAACAATAACAATCCCAGCTAGCATTTATGTAGCACTTTAAGATTTGCCAAGTTCTTTCCAGATGTTTATTCATTAGGTCCTTACTAGATCCTATTATCATCTCTACTTTACAGATGAGGAAATTGAGGCCCAAAGAGGTTAACATGTATTTGCAACCTGTGCAAAGGGTTCTAGGATCCTTGACCTTGGATAGGAAAAAGAAATACATCTGTATTTTCACTAACCTCTAAAGGAAATTTAACTTTTCCTTGAAATTCCTAATAACATTATTCTGAAAAAGTATCCCTAGAGAGCCACACTTTCACAGAGCTAGTAAGCATCTGAGGCAGAATTTGAACTTAGGTGTTCCTGACTCCAGACCCAGTGCTTTGTCTCCAGAGCCAGAACCTGGCTTCCTAAGTTCATGCAATAAGCAACATAATATCTATCAAAGGTGATAAACTGGCTGAGTTTATTTGCTATGATTTTTTTTATTTAATTGGTTATCTGAAAATAGCAAAAGAACATACAAGTTACACAATGATTCTAAAGGCAAAAGAAAATCAGTGTCAAAATAATTCTTGTGGATGGGTGCCTTTTTGAAGACTATTTGTCTGTTTTGTTTTCAAGTTCACAATCTAAAAAGAAAACTCAGTCTAAACAAAACTAGACATACAAATCTGAATTTAATTCCAGTAACAGGGAAAATAATTAAAATTCCTATATTCCTAAGAAAGAAACCACCACCACCCAAATTCCAAGCTGTATTACAATATCTATCAAATCACCTACCCATCCTTGGGCCTCACATTTCTCAACCATAGAAAAGGGGGTTGGATTAGATGAGCTTTAATGTGTTTTCCAGCTCCAACAATCTGTGATTCTGTATGTCTATAATGGTTTTTAATTTACTCATAATTGCCATTAATGCCTTTTTTTCAGTTAGCAAGATAAACAACCAGATTTCCCAATAAATCTGTTTTATAGGTGCCTTTTTCTACTAAAATGCTACTTGGATGCCTCATCATGGCCTGGAGGTGTTCTTGGGTTCTGACAGGCCATTACATCACCGATATGAACTTTCACTCTCCCATGTGAATTTCAACTACAACTGATAAATATTTGTATCTCCTTGTGATGAAGTTAATCATATTCCATTAATGCCTATGGCGATTCTGTGTGACTCTTGTCCAAATGATTCATTCCTTGAGTTCACCTGAAGAAACCTGCTCAACATGCTAGGGGGTATAGGAAGGATTTCTCAGAAGGCTGTATCAGTGGAGCACACTAGCTGTTCAATAACAATGTGACCAGCCCATCTGCTTTGACAATAGATGAATCTAACAGAATAAAAATAAGACTCAGTAGCAAAGTTGGAGTCCATTTCTGACCTGAAGTAGTGAAGATCTTTATATTCTGAACATTTTCAGATGAAAACTTTCTGACTTAGCTTAACTAGTTCTTATTCAAATATTGTCATCATTTTAAGTGAGAACATTAGAATTTTAGCACCACAAGTAACTGTTGCAATCACCACTTCCTGTTCTTTCAAAACTCATTTCTATCCTCATTTGCTATCATTGGAGAACTTAAAATGCTTGGCCTCTTAAATGTTACTGAGTAAACTTTCAAAGGCTTTATGCTTATCCAAAAGCAGAGAGCTCATAGAATTTGGAACTTAAAAAAATTGTCACCAAAAGTGTAAGAAAAAGGATAAAGAAAAAAGGATAAAAAATAAAAAGAGGAATAAATTCTTGTTTTAAAAACAAATAAAACTGTAGCCCTTTAAAGCTTTCTCAAGAAATAAAATTGTGCTGAAACAACAAAACCTTATCTTCTCAAGTTTAAAAGTACTGTGAAAAAGCAAAATCTATAATATTAATATAAGATAAAAAAAGAAAGACAAATTAAGTAGGTTTAGCTTACACTTTATTTAGATATGATCTATTGTTGTAACCAACAAGACACATATCCCACAATGCAAAACCATAGTATTTACATATAATGTAAGTGTAACATGTGATTTTTGCTTCAGTGCTTGTGGTTTCATTGTGACTCATGTATCTCAGTTCTGTTTATCAAAGTATCTTTTCAACTTCTGGCAGTCTGGTGCAGCCTAGGGTTTTCTTTACAGAATGTTAAGTAATTGAAGGAAAAGGTAAATTTCATTTAAAGATTAGTGAAAATAAAGATTTTTTTCCATATCCAAACTCATGAATCCCTTGAAATCTGTCCATGGATCCCTTTGGGTAGGTTAAGATTGCAAGTTAAGAACACCTGGTTTAAGTCAGTGTTAGTTTTTTTAATTCAAAAGAAAAAGTAAAGACTATCCACCTTGGTTTGCAAAGTAGTAAAATGATGTCATGTTAGGGTAACTCTTAACATTATGTTGTGGCACTGACTCTACTTTTTACAGTAGTCTCTAGACTTTAAGCCAGGTACTCTGGCAACTAACCTTTGGAAAGTTTGGTGTTTATACATCTTGTGGGCTAAGGGGAGAGGAGGTAGATGGAGGTGATTCTTGGATGGTTAGAACAGATAGCCTTTAAAATCTCTCTCAATTCTGAGATTACAAGAGCAATGAGAGGAATACACTATCTCCCAAATACAACCTCAAGAAGAATGGAGAATGATCACCCGGCAAACATAATAACAGAATTACCACATATATACATACATGCACTTTTGTTACATCATTTGATCCTCATAACACCCTCAGGAGGTAAGTTCTATTATTATCCCTAGCACTCTTGTTATTTCAGTTCTACAGAAGAGGAAAATGAGACTGAGACAGGTTAAGTGACTTGTCCATTGTCACTTAGCTAGTGAGTATCTGAGACAGAATTCAAACTTAGGTCTTCTTGACTCTAAGTCCAGTGCTTTATGCACTCATGTTCCATCTTACTAGAGAAGGACTGGAAGAGTGAGGAAAGCAATCTGCCTTCTCAATCCTAGTGTGACTATGAATGTGAGTGGTAATTATTCAAAATCTGAGTCACAGGCAACAGAAAGTCCAGCCCAGAGTTAGCTGGGCAAACAAGGGCCCCAATGAGAGTGGCTCTGTGGGGAGCAAAGATGACAGGGTTTCGTCCTCTCCGTTGTCTCCCCTGCCACCAATACTTCTGTCGGCATATGTGTCATGAGAAACGCAAGCTGCCACAGGCATTTCAGAGTGCAGCTGGGAGTCAAATTTATGAGTGAAACAAATGGGAATGGCATTCCATGAAAGTACAAATTTGCCACAGAAGCTAGGCTATCAGCCTCAGCTAAGTTTACAGCAAGAAAGACTAATCAAAGATAGCAGCATGGCTAGGATCTATAGATAGGGAGTGGATCTGTCCAGTTACTACCATTTAGAGGCACAGATGGAAAGTACTGCTTTTTTTGAAAGGTTCAGATCAGACTTACAGTCATAACTGTAAGTAGGACAAATTGTTATGAAGGCTACAGCGCAGTGGTGGGAAAGAGATACTCTTAACTGATAAAAAAAAATTTGACTTGCTAGGTCACATGGGTAAGTAAAGTAAAACTGTAAGAGATTTTACTTTTCTGATTGTTACTACAGAAACATCCTGCTTGGTATCTGATGCTTAAAGGCTTCTGGGTATTGACTCAGCATTCAGCTATTGACATCTCTAAGGAACTGAGGAATATAAAGAAAAACAAAGAGCTCCCTTCATTTAGTAAATGTAAGGACACAGTATGGAACAAAGAAAATGGTGCTCATTTTGGAGTCAAAGGATGTGGGTTCAGATCCTAAATCTGTATGACCTTGGGCAAATCCCTCAACCTTTCTGGGTATCAATTTGCTAATCTATAAAATCAACGGTTGGACTGAATGACTTCTAAGGTCATTTCTAACTTTAATTCTGTGATAAAGGAGGAATAAACTATTATACTCATTATCAATATCTTCTATGAGAAAATTATAGTTATTAACGATGTGATCCAAGATTATGGAAGAAGCTTTTGTTCTTTTATGTTATAGATTTATATACAAGATGTCCCAAAAGACAGTGTAGTTTTAAGCTTTAATAGCTAAAAAGCTTTCTAGGAGAACATCTGTACACAGTAACAGCAGTATTGTAACTATTCAACTATGAAAACCTAACTATTCTAATCAACACAATGATCCAAGATAATTCTAAAGGACCCATGATGACAAAGGCTGTCCTGAGAGAACTGATAAACTCTGAGTACAGATTGAAACATACTTTTTTCACTTTCTTTGTTTCTCTTGCTCTTTTTTAAAGCAACATGATTAATACTGTGAACTGATCATTCATTAATGAAGTTTTGAAATGGGAATAGGCATACCCTGTTCTTTGGGCACTCACCAGGAAACACCATCACCACCTTTTGGATGTTTTGCTGGTCTGGAGCTATGGAGGTCTAGATATTGTCTGAAATTTACATGTCACAGACAATAATTTTTAACAAGTAGGGCCTAATTGGTTTGTCCTGATTTGGCACGTAGTTAGCACACAGGATGTGAATTTTAGTTGACATATGATACATTTTGTAAGTTATGCTCTTTTGATCCTCAGGACAGTTTGTATGTAACTTCCAGGTTCCCTTTTGCAATCTTATTAAAGTCTATTGCTCCTTTACATTGGCTACCTATAGAACTTATCTATTATACTGACTAGAAGGGGAGGAGGGTTATGGTCAGAGAGACGAAACAAGATACTATTTTAACACATATGGAAATACGTTTTGCATGACTTCACATGTATAACTGATATATTGCTTCCCTTCTTGGTGGGTGTGGGAAGGGCTAGAGAGGAGAGAATTTGGAACTCAAAATTTTTAAATGAATGTTAAAAATAAATTTTAAAATAAATAGCTAAAAATCTTTAATTGCTTAAAACTACACTAAGACTTTTGAGGTATCATGTATGTTGCTACATCTCATCTATATATGTTTTCTCTCTAAGTGTGGAAAGGGCAACTAGGTGACATAATGGATAAAGTTCCAGGCTTAGAGTCAGGAGGACCTGTATTCACATCTGGCCTCAGACACTTACTAGCTATGTGATCACCAGCAAGTCACTTAACCCTGTTGGCCTTAGTTCTTCATCTGTAAAATGAGCTGGAGGAGGAAATGGCAAACTCTTCCAATATCTTTGCCAAGAAAACACAAAAAAGGGTCACAAAGTGGCATACATGGCTGGGGGGGAAAGTAATCAAGTCTAATCTCAGGAAAATATACTGACTTAAAAGGGGAAGGAGATAAAATTCCAGAATTTCAATCAAGCTATGAAGCAAAGTAAATATTGCAAAAAAATCACAATATCAAGAGAAGGAAAATAGGGAAATTGCATGCTGTTTTAATGGAAACATAATAATATCTACACCAAACCTATATGCACCAAATGGATAGCATTTGATTTCATAAAGGAAAAGTTTGTTGAATTAAAAAAAAAAGCCTAGTGACACAATAAGTGTAGGAGAGTTTAATATTTATAAGAGTTGAGCAAATCTAACAGAAAGATAAATGGGAAAATACAGAACTGAACAAAACTATTGGAAAAAGTAGAACTACAAGACTTAGGATGTGTTGAGAAAAAACATTAAAGAATAAATACATTTTTTTCAACTGCACATAGTTCTTTTCAAAAATAGACCACATTCTAGGGCACAGTGAAAAGACAAATGAAGAAAGGAGGCATATTATAATACACTAAAATAATAATTAATGCAGGGAACTAGCAAAAGATTCCTCTAAAGGAAATTTAATTATGATGCCACATATTGAATAGTGTCAAAAAAGAATTATAGAAATAATTAAAATCCATGAGGAAAAACAGAGAACACTGAGATAATATCTGAAAATTTTTCAGATATACCTAAGGTAGTCCTCAAAGAAAAAAAATATATGAGACTGGCTTAGTAGCAGATACTGTATCTACAAGGGATGAGAGAGACTGGTCCAGTAGGAGATAACACTTCCAACTGGGAGCAATAGTGACCTAAGGAAAACCAGGCTCAGAGAGCATGACCCCTTATAGCAGTGGGAAGTCTGGACTCCAGGAGCAAACTATACTTCAGAGGAAATTCTTGAGGAATCTATGAAGGGAGAAATGGATTTCTAGTAAACAAGTGTTGTGTGTTGCCACATGGGTTCTCTACACCTGTGCCTCACTAGCTTTGTACTTTAAAATTGTTTTCACTATTCTCATGGGCTTTATATATATTTGTGAGAGTGTGGCCTAGTTTTTTTGGAGGGCAGGAGGATGAGGGAAATGTTTTTATAACTATCCTTCTTATTATACCATCTTAGTGTAAGGTATTGTCCTTCAGAAGAACTGCCCTTTTGGGGCAGAGCCAGGATGGTGGAGTAGAAAGACACATATACACTAGCTCTTCCCCTACAGCCCATAAAATACCTGTGAATAAAGAGTCTCAACAAATTCTAGAGCAGCAGAAGCCATAGAACAACGGAGTGGAGATTTCCAGCCTAGGGTGACCTAAACTGTCACACCTGACCAGCCTCGGCTGCACAGCATGCGCCAGGAGGAGGACCTGAGCAGGGATCGGGGGCAGAATCCCCAGCAGCAGTAGAGGCAGTTTGCAGATCCCTCAACCCACAGGCACCAAAGGTCAGTGAGAGGGTTTTTTCAGCTGACTGAGAAGGGAGCAGGGTCTTCCCATAGCTCCAGCCTCAGCTGTGGCAGCAGAGGCTGCATTGGGCAGCAGCATCTCCCACAGCAGCTCACATCCATTGTTGGATCTTAAAACCCTGGCGGAACTGAGAAGCTGATTCTTACCTCAGCCCTGTGTAGCTGCCCTGCCCCCACCTAATGCTCCTGGGGGATTTGAGCAGCTGATCTTTATCTCACAATGAATGGCAGCCCTACCTCCATTGAAAGCCCCTGGAAAAATTGAGCAGCTTATCTGAATCTCAGCCCCCAGTGCTGGCTTGGTGGAACTGGAGGCCAGGTGGCTGTGGAGAGGAAACTCTATTACTCAGATTCTGGACACAAAAGCTTCTGGGTGCTCCCAGACTAGCATACACGCTTGGCTGTGCCACCTTGGAGGAACTTTGATCTTACAGATCCCCAGAGTATACCCTACTCTTGACAAAGGACCCAAAAATCAAGTAACTGGTTGGGAAAATGCCCCAAAAAGTGGAAAATATAAGACTATAGAAGGTTACTTTCTTAGTGAACAAATATCTTCTCCCATCCTTTCAGATGAGGAAGAACAATGCTTACCATCAGGGAAAGACATAAAAGTCAAGGCTTCTGTATCCCAAACATCCAAAATAAATATTCAATGGTCTCAGGCCATGGAAGAGCTCAAAAAGGATTTTGAAAATCAAGTAAGAGAGGTGGAGGAAAAATTAGAAAGAGAAATGAGAGAGATGCAAGAAAATCATGAAAAGTGAGTCAATAACTTGCTAAAGGAGACCCAAAAAAATGCTGAAGGAAATAACACCTTTAAAAATAGGCTAACTCAATTGGCAAAAAAGCTTCAAAAAGCCAATGAGGAGAAAAATGCTTTAAAAAGCAGAATTAGCCAAATGGAGAAGGAGGTTTAAAAGCTCACTGAAGAAAATAGTTCTTTCAAAATTAGACTGGAACAGATGGAGGCTAATGACTTTATGAGAAACCAAGAAAACACAAAACAAAATGAAAAGAATGAAAAAATGGAAGATAATGTGAAATATCTCATTGGAAAAACAACTGACCTGGAAAATAGATCCAGGAGAGACAATTTAAAAATTATGGAACTACCTGTAAACCATGACCAAAAGAAGAGCCTAGACATCATCTTTCATGAAATTATCAAGGAAAACTGCTCTGATATTCTAAAACTAGGGGGCAAAATAAATATTAAAATAATCCATCAATCACCTCCTGAAAGAGATCCAAAAATAAAAACTCCTAGAAACATTGTAACCAAGTTTCAGAGTTACCAGACCAAGAAGAAAATATTGCAAGCAGCTAGAAAGAAACAATTCAAGTACTGTGGAAATACAATCAGGATAACACAAGATCTAGCAGCTTCTACATTAGGGGACTGAAGGGCATGGAATAGGATATTCCAGAAGTCAAAGGAACTAGAACTAAAACCAAGAATCACCTGCCCAGCAAAACTGAATAAAATACTTCAGAGGAAAAAATGGCCTTTCCATGAAATAGTGGACTTTCAGGCATTCCTGATGAAAAGACCAGAGCTGAAAAGAAAATTTGACTTTCAAACACAAGAATCAAGAGAAGCATGAAAAGGTAAACAGGAAAGAGAAATCATAAAGGGATTTACTAAAGTTGAACTGTTTACATTCCAACATGGAAAGGCAATATTTGTAACTCTTGAAACTTTTTTCAGTATCTGGGTACTGGGTGGGAGTACACACACACACATGCACACACGCACACACACACACACGCACACACACACACACATCAAGAGAGAGACAGAGAGCACAGGGTGAATTGAATAGGAAGAGATCATATCTAAAAAAATGATATTAAGGAGTGAGAGAGGAATATATTGGGAGGAGAAAGGGAGAAATGGAATGAGGCAAATTATCTCTCATAAAAGAGGCAAGAAAAAGACTTTTCAATGGAAGGGAAAAGGGGGGAGGTGAGAGGGAAAACGTGAAGCTTACTCTCATCACCTTTGACTCAAAGAAGAAATAAAATGCACACTCATTTTGGTATGAAAACCTATCTTACAATACAGGAAAGTGGGGGAGAAGAGGATAAGCAGGGTGGAGGGGATGATGGAAGGGGAGGGCAATAGGAGGAGGGAGCAATCAGAAGTAAACACTCTTGGGGGGCGGAGCCAAGATGGTGAAGTAGAAAGATGCACATACACATAGCTCCGAACACACAAACCACAGAATGTCTAAAGGGGACCAACCCAGGGCGAATTCTGCACCCAGAGACCGCGGAATATTGGAGCGAGGGAGATTTCTGTTCAGGAGAGACCTGCAAACCTCTCGCGGGGGGTCCTTCGTGCCGTGGACTGGGCGCCAGGACTGGGAGCAGAGGGCAGCCCTGCCGCGGCCACGACACCGTGAGGAAAAGATCCGAGAGGGATACGGGGATGGGATCTCCAGCGGCCACGCAGGACCCCCCACCCACAGAGGGACCTGCAAACCTCTCGCAAAAGGTCCGTTGCTCTGCAGACGCGGAGACCAGCCCGGACCTGCGGCGGCCGGGGCTTTGAGAGGCACAGATCTGAGAAAGCTCCAGAGACGGGATCTCCAGTGGCGGCACAAGCCCACCAACCAACAGGTGACTGACGGGGGTAGGTGAGAGAGTCTCTTTGGCGGGTTGAGAGGGGAGTGGGGTACCCCCATGGCTCGAGCCCCCCTAGGAGATAGAAGCTGAGAGGCGGCTCCAGACAAGGGCTCCCCAAATGGGCGGGAGCCTGGATCCATTGTGGAAGGTCTGTGCATAAACCCCCAGAGGGAACTGAGCCAGAGAGGCGGCCCTACCCCTGACCACCTGAACTTAATTCTCACACTGAATAGCAGCCCTGCCCCCGCCAAAAACCCTAAGGCAGGAAGCAGCATTTGAATCTCAGTCCCCAAACACTGGCTGGGAAGACCAGGAGGCGAGGTGGGTGTGAGGAGAACATTCAGAGGTCAGGTCACTGGTTGGGAAGAATGCCAAGAAAAGGGAAAAGAAATAAAACTATTGAAGGGTACTTTCTCGGAGAAAAGACACCTCCTCCCTTCCTTTCTGATGGGGAGGAACAATGCTTGCCATCAGGCAAAGACACAGAAATCGAGGATTCTGTGTCCCAGCCCACCCAATGGGCTCGGGCCATGGAAGAGCTCAAGAGGAATTTTGAAAATCAAGTTAGAGAGGTGGAGGAAAGACTGGGAAGGGAAATGAGAGGGATGAGGGAGAAGCATGAAAAGCAGATCAGCTCCCTGCTAAAGAAGAACCAAAAAAATCTTGAAGAAATTGGCACCTTGAGAACTAGCCTAACTCAGCTGGCAAGGGAGGTGCAAGGGGCCAATGAGGAGAAGAATGCTTTCAAAAACAGAATTAACCAAATGGAAAAGGAGATTCAAAAGCTCACTGAAGAAAATAGATGTTTCAAAACTGGAATGGTACAGATGGACGCTAAGGACTTTATGAGAAAGACAGATATCTCAGAACATACCGCGCAGATTCGAAAAATGGAAGATAATGTGAAATATCTTATTGGAAAAACAACTGACCTGGAAAATAGAATCAGGAGAGACAATGTAAAAATTCTGGGACCACCTGAAAACCATGATCAAAAGAAGAGCCTAGACATCATCTTCCATGAAATTATCAAGGAAAACTGCCCTGATATTCTAGAACCAGAAGGCAAAATAAATATTCAAGGAATCCGCAGAACACCGCATGAAAGAGATCCAAAAAGAGAAACTCCTAGGAGCATTGTGGCCAAATTCCAGAATTCCCAGGTGAAAGAGAAAATATTGCAAGCAGCTAGAAAGAAACAATTCAAGTATTGTGGAAATACAATCAGGACAGCACAAGATCTGGCACCCTCTACATTGAGGGATAGAAGGGAATGGAATAGGATATTCCAGAAGTCAAAGGAACTAGGACTGAAGCCAAGAATCACCTACCCAGCAAAACTGAGTATAATACTTCAGGACAAAAAATGGTCTTTCAATGAAATAGAGGACTTTTAAATTTTCCTGATGAAAAGACCAGAGCTGGAAAGAAAATTTGACTTTCTAACACAAGAATGAAGAGAACCATGAAAAGGTGAACAGCAAAGAGAAGTCATAAGGGACTTATTAAAGTTGAACTGTTTACATTCCTACATGGAAAGACAATATTTGTAACTCTTGAAACATTTCAGTATCTGGGTACTGGGTGGGAGTACACACACACACACATGCAGACATGCACACATGCACACATACATAGAGACAGAGTGCACAGAGTGAATTGAAGAGGATGGGATCATATCTTAAAAAAAAAATAAAACCAAGCAGTGAGAGAGAAATATTGGGAGGAGAAAGGCAGAAGTTATATGGGGCAAATTATCTCTCATAAAAGAGGCAAGCAAAAGACTTATTAGTGGTGAGATAAAGAGGGGAGGCAAGAGAAAAACATGAGGTCTACTCTCATCACATTCCACTAAAGGAAAGAATATAATGCACACTCATTTTGATAGGAAAACCTATTTCATAATACAGGAGAGTGGGGGACTCTCCTGCACAAGCAGGGTGGGGGGGAGGATGGAAGGGAGGGCATGGGGAGGAGAATGCAATACGAGGTCGACACTCATGGGGAGGGAAAGGACCATAAGAAAATAGAAGTAATGGGGGACAGGATAGGGTGGAGGGAAATATAGTCAGTCCTATACAACACAACTAGTATGGAAATCATTTGCAAAACTAAACAGATATGGCCTATATTGAATTGCCTGTCTTCCAAGGGGAAGGGGTGGAGAGGGAGGGAGCTAAAGAAGTTGGAACTCAAAGTGTTAGGACCAAATGTAATGTTCTTACCACTGGGTAACAAGAAATACAGGTTAAGGGGTCAAGAAAGCTATCTGGCCCTACAGGACAAAAGAGAAGACGGAGACAAGGGCAGGGAGGGAGGATAGAGGAGAGAGCAGATAGGTCACAGGGGCAATTAGAAAGCTTGGGTTTGGGGGGGGAGGGGATAAAAGGGGAGAAAATTTGTAACCCAAAATTGTGTGAAAATAAATGTTAAAAGTTAAATAAAAAAAAAAAACAAAACAGAAGTAAACACTCTTGAGAAGGGACGAGGTCAAAACAGAGAATAGAAGAAATGGGGGGCAGGATAGGATGAAGGGAAATATAGTTAATTTTACACAACATGACTGTTATGGAAGTCATTTGCAAAAATACACATATATAGCCTATATCGAATTGCTTGCCTTCCCAATGGGGATGGGTGGGGAGGGAGGAAGAGAAGTTGGAACTCAAAGTTTTAGGAACAACTGTTGAGTATTGTTCTTGCACACAACTAGGAAATAAGAAATACAGGTAATGGGGTATAGAAATTTATCTTGCCCTACAGGACAAAAGAGAAAATGCGAATAAGGGAAGGGAGGAATGTTAGAAAGAAGGGCAGATTGGTGATAGGGGTAATTAGAATGCTTGGAGTTTTGGGGTGGGGGAGGGGAGAGATGGGGAGAAAATTGGGAACTCAAAATTTTGTGGAAATGAATGTTGAAAACTTAAAATAAATAAATAATTTTTAAAAAAAGAAAAAAAATTTCCCCCAAAATATCTATGAACAAAATAGAAAAAAAAAGTGTAAATAGAATATGTAATTAAAAAGTAGGTCAATAATAACAAAATAAGCACAAAACAATAATCTTAAAAGTTAGAGAAATTGATTTAAAAAACAAAGAAAAGGCCACTGCCGCCGCCCAGAGACCGCTGAACCCCGCGTCCGTCCGTCCGTCCGCCGCCACTCACTCCGGGCACAGAACATTCAGTCATGGATAAAAATGAGCTGGTGCAGAAGGCCAAATTGGCTGAGCAGGCTGAGAGATATGATGACATGGCAGCCTGCATGAAGTCTGTAACTGAGCAAGGAGCTGAATTATCCAATGAGGAGAGGAATCTTCTCTCTGTTGCTTACAAAAATGTCGTAGGGGCCCGAAGGTCATCTTGGAGGGTTGTTTCAAGTATTGAGCAAAAGACGGAAGGTGCTGAGAAAAAACAGCAGATGGCCCGAGAATACAGAGAGAAAATTGAGACCGAACTAAGAGATATCTGCAATGATGTACTGTCTCTATTGGAAAAGTTCTTGATTCCTAATGCTTCACAAGCAGAAAGCAAAGTTTTCTATTTGAAAATGAAAGGAGACTACTACCGTTATTTGGCTGAGGTTGCTGCTGGTGATGACAAGAAAGGAATAGTGGATCAATCATAACAAGCATATCAAGAAGCATTTGAAATCAGCAAAAAGGAGATGCAACCAACGCATCCTATAAGATTGGGTCTGGCTTTGAACTTCTCTGTGTTCTATTATGAGATCCTGAACTCTCCAGAGAAAGCCTGCTCCCTTGCAAAGACAGCTTTTGATGAAGCCATTGCTGAACTTGATACATTAAGTGAAGAATCATACAAAGACAGCACACTAATAATGCAATTACTGAGAGACAACTTGACATTGTGGACATCGGACACCCAAGGAGATGAAGCTGAAGCAGGAGAAGGAGGGGAGAATTAACCAGCCTTCCAACTTTTGTCTGCCTCATTCTAAAATTTACACAGTAGACCATTTGTCATCCATGCTGTCCCACAAATAGTTTTTGTTTACGATTTATGACAGGTTTATGTTACTTCTGTTTGGATTTCTATATTTCCCATGTGGTTTTTATGTTTAATATTAGGGGAGTAGAGCCAGTTAACATTTGGGGAGTTATCTGTTTTCATCTGAGGTGACCAATATGGGGATATGGAATTTTTATACAAGTTTTACATGTTTGGCATATACATTGTGATTTCACAAGGCCAGTGTTAAAACAGTTTCCATGTCTAAGCAAAGAAAACTGCCTACATATTGGTCTGTCATGGTGGGGGGATAAAGGGATAATTGGTTCCAGCCACAGGTCTAGTTATTGTGGGTACTTTAGGGTTGGAGCACTCATGGCTGTGGTAGAAACAGATGTCCCATAGATATTACATGACCATTCCATGTGTATCTGTGGAATACACAATCTCAACGTCTACACCTTTATGATTGCAGTTGCAAAAGTGTTCCTTAAGACAAAGTTTTAACCCAGTCAATTTACTCTGGAGAAGGGCAGAAACGGTTCACATTCCATTATTTGTAAAGTTACCTGCTGTTCGCTTTCATTATTTTTGCTACACTCATTTTATTTGTATTTAAATGGTTTAGGCAACCTAAGAACAAATGTACAAGTAAAGATGCAGTAAAAATGAATTGCTTGATATTCATAAAGTCACTGTATATCAAGCACAGCAGTAAAACAAAAAACCCATGTATTTAACTTTTTTTAGGTTTTTTGCTTTTGTGATTTTTTTGATACTTGCCTAACATGCATGTGCTGTAAAAATAGTTAACAGGGAAATAACTTGAGATGATGGCTAGCTTTGTTTAATGTCTTATGAAATTTTCATGAACAATCCAAGCATAATTGTTAAGAACATGTGTATTAAGTTGATGTAAGTGGAATAAAAGTTTTATGAATGGACTTTTCAACTACTTTCTCTACAGCTTTTCATGTAAATCAAATCTTTAATTCTGAAACTTCTCTAAAGGAAATTGTACATTTTGAAGTTTTACTTCCCACTTGGTAACTATATAATGGGCTTAAAAAAAAGTTTAAGTATAAAATTATCAAATGGCAAGAGTTCCATGTGTTCCATATTGTTCCAGACATTACTCCCCTCTCCACCACCCTGATTTTCAGTTACTCTTTTAAAACCAAAGGTGGTGGTCTGAATAAAATCATATGTTCCACTTAAAAAAAAAAAAAAAACAAAGAAAAAACTATAGAAATGATAATAAACAAATTAAAAGCATATTCTTTGAAAAAAGCTAACAAAATGACAAACTTACCTAACCTTGTCATAAAGAAAATGGAAAAAAATCAGATTTAAAAAACAAAACAAAAGCATAACAGAGAATAAATAAAAATAATTATCACAACTTAGTATGCTAATCCTTCTGGCTCTTCAGTCAACCAAAACACTTTTCATCATCACATAATACTAACCTCAAATTACAACACATCAGTTTCTGAACAACATTGAACTTGTTTCTGAATCAGACTGACAAAAGGCACATATTCTACATAATCCAGTATGAAGAGTAAATATGATCATGCTCCCAAGACTGGATATTTATTAGCCAGTCTTCTCCATTACACTACTTTTTTTAAAAAAAAGTGACTGAAATGCCCATGCCCTTCCCATGCGCTTTAAGCACCCCAAGGTACTTAAAGACAAAAATATTGCCTGTATACAAAAATATACATAGAAGCTCTTTTTTTGTGATAGAAGGGGAAGGGGACAAGGAAGAGAATAAGCATTTACATAGTATCTAATATGGGTCAGGTACTGTGCTAAGTGCTTTATGATGGTTATCTCCTTTCATCTACACGAAAAACCTGCTAGGAAGGTGTTATTATTATCCACATTTTACAGATGAGAAAACTGAGACAAACAGAGGTTAAGTGATTTGCCCAGGGTCGCACAGCTAGCATGTGTCTGAGGCCACACTTGAACTCGGATCTTCCTGATTCCAGGACCAGTGCTCTATCCACTGTTCTACCTAATTGCTTCTGTAAAGAAAACTTCAGAAAGATAG